>NC_133538.1:422011810-422348476 GCF_048544455.1 Silene latifolia | reverse complement strand
CCACATTCATTTCTTCATTCCTTCATTCATAACACAACTCATAACTCCAAAACCCTCAATCTCTCCATCACAAAAACAAGATTCCTCAACAAAATTCACCAAAATCAAATCAAAACATCCTTTTACAACAAATCAATCACTCCTCTTTCAATAAAAATCAAAACCAAGCACAAAATTTTCAACCTTTGAGTCGATTTTTGAATTCATAAAGGCAAAGTCTTTCATCTTTAAATCGATTTGGGTACACTAGAAATTGAAGATTTTCACTCTTTTCTTGGTTTATTCATCAATGGCAAGGACTAAGGGAGCAACAAAAGCAACAAAGGCAAAGGCACCAAAGGCAAAGGCACTCTCATCAAGACAAAAGAGTCTTCAAGCAAAGAAAGCATTGGCTATGGTGGTAGCTAGCCCAAACTTGGAAGTGCAACAACAACAACCTCCCATGGAAGCAACAACATCTTCTACTCCAGAAATTGCTCAACTTTCGAATTATTCGGAGGTAATTTTCATTTCCAAATCCCATAGGGACACTTTTGCCAAGTTTGCTAGGAAATCATTTCTATCCACCAAGTTTATTTGTGAAGATACCTTAGATAAGTTGGGTGTCCTTGAGAAAACTAGAGCCTTCTTCAAAGCCATGGGGTTGGAGAAATTGTTTGAATCAAAAGAATTGACATACCCCTCCCTTACCTTAGAATTTTTGAGTTCTTTGAAAGTTAACAAGGTTGAGACTATGGAGACCATCGAGTTTCGTCTAGCTAATTTTAGTAGGCGCATCTCCTTTGAGGAAATGGGTAAAGCTTTGGGTCTTAGTGATTCACCGAGTTATTTTAAGAATGTTGGCAAGTATGACCCCGACCCTCTTTGGGAGGCGATTTCCGGAAGGAAATTTGAGGACTTTCATGCTAGTCGCGCTCTATTAGTCCACCATCCAGGCATTAGAGTGTGGCACAAGGTCATAGGGAACACCATCGTTGCAAGAAAAGACACCAACCATTTCACCAAACTCGATTTTGTTCTTCTTGAGTCGGCTTTGAACATTGGAAGGGAATTCACCAAGCCTTTCAACTCTCTAAGGCTTTTGGTGGATAGATGGCTGAATATTGATTGCGGGAAGAAAGGCACCACCGTTATTGTGAATGGAGGCCTAGTCACTATCCTAGCTAAATACTTTGATCCAAACTTCAACAAAGATAACAAGTATGAGGCGAAAGAGGGTGGTCATCTCATTGATATTAATACTATGATATACAAGTACAAGTGGGTTACCCATAACCCTCTTGACACCAAGTATGGATGGCTTACTAGTGAGGCTATCCTTCATTTTGCCTTCAAAGATTTGTCGATTGAGTGTCCACCGGACCAACTATCTACTTCCCCTTTCAAAAGAGGCCGAGTACATTATCCGACAACAAAAGGGTGAAATTGAAATTCCCTCCTCTTCCATTGTCACACCACCCTACCCTTTCGAGTACCAAGAGTTCAAGCCCGAAGGCGTTGAAGCAAGAAATGATTATTTGACTCTTCTCATGCAAGAGATGCACAAGCAAGCTTTCGAGGATCGGAAAAATGCTTACTTAGCCCAATATCCACCCCTCCTTCATTTAGCTAGGCAAGGACTACTTGACCCTTCATGTCCTTTGCCTAGTTGGGCGGATAGGGAAGTCTTCTTTCCGAGTGCATCTAGGGTTGTTCCGGGTGATAATGAGGTTGTCGGTAATGAAGAGGTTGATGATAACATTGATGAAGAAGCTAGTGAAGAAGGAGAAGAGGATGATGAGCAAGGTGAAGAAGAAAGTGAAGAAGAAAGTGGTGATGAATCCACTTCTAGTGAGGAAGGTGATGATAATGATGATATGATGGAAGATTAGCAAGCTTTAGAGGCTCCTACCCTCTTGAGGTTTGTCTATTTCTCTCTTTGTTTTATTTATTTATCTTGATCAATGTTGGAGTAGTCCTAGCACCATTGAGGACTAACACCTCGACCCCATTGAGGTGTTCTCATTTTATTGTTCCCACCTTTCAAAATCCAAAATGACAAAGTTAGTTTCATGCATTGCATAGTGTGTGCATGAACTACACCCAACCTTAGGACATTAGCAATAATGCCTAGATCGGTTTGGGGAAGTTAATGCATACACAACGGGAGGTAATCTAAATTATCCTCTCCGTCATAAACAAAAACCATGCATCATGTAGTGTAGATTAGTGTAGCTTGCATTTAGTGTAGAAATCATGCATCATGTTTGCATAATTTCCCATCATTTTGGCCATTGAGGACAATGCCCATATTAGTGTGGGGATGGGGAATTCTATCTTAACTTTTATTCAAAAATCCAAAAAAATTGAAAAATTTCGAAAAACCATAAAAATTTGAAAATTGAAAAACCCAAAACCATGTTTATTTCCTTTTTAGTGTAGTCATGTATTATTGTATATATTGTGTTTGTTCTATCCTTGTTCACATTGATTGACTACAGCACATCCGAGGCATGAGGATCATGAAAACCGCATGGTATGATCTTTCCAATCTCCTTTTTTCCTCTTTATGTTAATGACTATGTGGCTTTATTTTGATTGATGCGGTATAACAATGTGAACTTAGGACTTGCATTTAGTTTATATGTCATATTAGTTGGTAGAATCACTTGCATTGGGATGTATATAATAGTTGCATCATGGCATATAGTTGCATTTAGATGAA
The DNA here is from genome assembly GCF_048544455.1 of Silene latifolia. Taxonomy (NCBI): domain Eukaryota; kingdom Viridiplantae; phylum Streptophyta; class Magnoliopsida; order Caryophyllales; family Caryophyllaceae; genus Silene; species Silene latifolia. Next base: position 422,345,772 of record NC_133538.1, on the reverse strand, counting down.
ATATTTTGAAAAGTGCCTAATTGAGAACTTTGACAAGAGCAACTAAGCCATTACAAATACTTTTTCAACTTAAGACTTTGCCTACTAGAATGGTTGTAAAACACCCTAGATTGTGTCATACTAGTGTCTTTTGACCCATGACCCAAAGCCTAGTCAAGGGTTTGCATGTGAGTCACATATTCCAACCCCGTGATGCGATGTGGACTTGGTTAACTTGTCTAGGTGACCTTGATTGACCTTGTGGCAAGGCAACCCAAAAATACTTTTCTATCAATAAGTTTGAAATGCTCATTTCGAAAATTTTGTTATGTGGAAGTAATTTATTGCTAAGTAAACCTCAAATGTTATGAAATGTTGAAATGTTGAGAAATTTTGTTGTTTTGATGGAGGCGTACCACTTCGATGTGCTTTGGAGAGGGATCCATTGAATTGGGCCCCCACACGGTTATGAATTCAACCGCCCAGAGACAAAGTGACTATCACCCCGAAAAGCTATTGTCTAGAGGTTAACCGGTTGCCTAATAAGCGATTGGCGAAAGCAAAGGACACTAGCCCGGAAGGGACAAACCCCATCTTAAATTTTTGAAATGTGAAAGTTAAATGAGGTCAATTTTTGAATACTAGTCATATCCACCCTTTGTTTATAACGATTTGAGCATTTCATTCCCAAAAAGCCTTTTTGTCAAGCCACTTTGTCGAGCTTGGGACGATCCATGACCTTTACTTTTGTAGAGAATTCGAAACTTGTCATGTCATATGCTACTAGCATCATAGGGATCATCATTCCACCACCATCCGATCGCTCTTGACGAAAGCATTTGGGAATTGAGGACGAAAGTAGTCTAGTTTAACACCATTTGGAGGTGATTTAGTGCCATCCTCTTAGCCTTAGTAATTTGTTGAACTAGTATTTGTGAAGGATTATATGCTCTTAAATTTGTTCTCTCTTAGTTGTCTCCGCCACTTGATGAGGAAGTGGCTATTCCTTTTGTAGATGCATCCATTATTTGATTTTGTGTGCTTAATGTTTCGATGTGTCGCCATTTTGGCAAGACCCACCTTGCCTTGCAAGAAGGCATCCTACCTCATGGTTGTCTTGTTGTGAGTTGAAGGGGCGGAGTGAGACCCGCTAATTGTCTCATATCGGCTATGTTATTAGGATAGTTTAAATAATGGTCCTAGTCTTTGTCACCTCTTTACTCGGGACGAGCAAAGGTTCGGTTTGGGGATATTTGATGTGACCATAATTAGCGCATATTTAGTCCCCGAATTAGCCTTGTTCCCATGCTTTTTAGTGCATATTTGGGTCATTTATTGTCTTTAGTTCTTTGTTTTGCATATTCTTTGAGGTTTTGTGTCCTTGGTAGGAAAGGAGTGCAAGCCTTGCATTTTCATGGCAAAATGAGACTAAATTGATTGAATTCAATGATCAAGCATCAAGGAGAGACAAGATTAGAAGGCCTTTGTACATATTATAGTAGTTGGGCAATGACAAGAAAGGATCCTTGCATCCCCAAGGAAATCCCCAAGGATTTTACGAAGAAAAGGGAAGAAAAGAAGAAGAAGCAAGACTGAGGAGCAATCCGTGCGGATTGTCCTGAATCCGCCCGTCCTCCACAGCACAATTCGTGCGTCTTCCTTCAAAGACGCCCGGGCAGCAAGCCCAGAAGACGCCCGGATTCCCTTGAAGACGCCCGAGCAGAGGCTCCTGAATCCGGCCGTCCCGTGCCTAAGACGCACGGATTCCAGTCCAGCACAAATCCGTTTCTTCAAGCTTCAAAGAAAGAAGCCCTTCCTTCGAAAAATACTGGCGTCTCCCTACTCAATCTAAAAAGTGTAATTACTAGTTTAGCCCTTAGTTAACCCTAATGCATCCACCTAATTTCCACTATAAATACCCCATTAGTCTAATTAGAAGAGCATGTTCTTCTTATCAATTATTAGAGTAGTTAATATCAATCAAATCTCTCTTTAGTTTTGTAATCAACAATTAATCAAGTTTTAATACAAGTTTTATTTCCTTAATCTCTCTTTTGTTCATCCTTTATTTTGGGTAATTGAAGATTATTTGGGTTATTATTGGAGATTGACAACCTCTCAATCAAGCATCAAGTACTTCTTTTATTCTTTGCTTTATTATTGGAATCATTAGTAGGTATAATTCTCTTAATCCCTTTTTAATTATTGTTAATTGCTTTCATTTGTTCATCATGTTTCATTTTGTTGGTATGATTGACAACCTTGCTAGCATGATCAACATGATAATGAGTGAGTAGTGACCTAGCTAGGGTTAATGGGTAATTAGGGGAAACCAACATGGGGAATGATTCATGCTTAAATTAATATGCTTTCATGGTTTATTTGCTTGCTTGTTTTGATCTCAACTCATGCCATTGTTATGTTTGATGAAATGTGAGCCTATGAATCCTTGCATTTTTTACCCATCACCTATCTTTTCAATGAGACTTGTAAGACATAAACCAACTCGAGTCTCATTAGACCATGCATGTTGTTGAGTAGGAAAGACTAAGTCAACTTGTAGGTGTTGTACAATCTAATCGGTTCGGCTCCGGGACCCAAACTTTCCTAGGATTGTAAGATATAACCCAACTCAATCCATCACAACAATAATTGCTTGCTTATAATTTGAGAACATGTTTGTATGATCAATTCCCATGATTCCCCTATGACCCCATGACACCCTAGTGCTTTTTATCAATTGTTTACAACCCTTTTAATTCATCTTGCTTATTTATTTTCATTGCTATCTAGTTAGTGACCTTCTACATCAACCCAAATTGTGACACCCCTAAGACACAACTAGTTTCAATAGAAATCTCATCTCAATTCCCGTCCCTTGGGATCCGAGCTTTACTTGCCTCTTTACTAATTGTAGAGTTGTTTGTGAAGTTATAAATTGTGTTTTGGTCTAGGTGCTTCCAACGACAATTGTTCAAAAAAATAGAATATAGCTCCGAAATAGTCTCGACCACCTATTACTATATCCCGCTCAATGCAAGGTGTCTTTCAGGTCGTACTTGCAAGTGATCATATCGAGAGTGGTTTCCTCGATCTGGAGAATAACTGATTGACCGGATTTATCTACCATAGATATCTTCCGAGCGTGGCCACGCATTTCCAGTTCATTACTCCTCGAGTGGCCCTGAGATATTGTTATAACCCTGACTACGGGTGGACAATTCCTATCGCACTCATTCCCTTCGACTAGCCACAACCATCATAACCCAAAATATGCCCATTTGACCCCATTTACGAAGGTCGTAGTAACACAAATCAAAGTTAATCTGAAACTGTGCCATCTTAGGCGAATAGTTTTTAGTCAAAAGAATCGACTCATTAGAATACTATAGTATCTCTCGCCACGACCAGGCTATATAAATTTGCCAGAACTCTATAAGCGGTCATAAGGCCCGACAAAGTGTTCCTAACAGTCTGCCTATGTGATCGACTAGTCATTCTCATATGATTCCATGGCACTTGAACTTACCATCAATCGCATCACATTCTAGTCACTTCGAGACGTCACCTCATGTAAGTAACTATGGGCGAATACAATGCCAATCCGTGTTCACTTTAATGGGGTTCAATTGTCTCTACAACCCGTTTGGATGTAACAAAGTATAAGGTGAGTTAATAATAACTCAAACGACAAATGTCGACATCATATTCGGGTAGTCAATACCGTATTACAACCTTGTGATGCATATCGTAAGTGTATTAACACCGGTCGATTGCAATAGAAGTTTTAACATACCATTTGTCCATGTGTTCAAACTTCTTTTATCGCATTTTCCTTTACATTCATGTTATCTCTCATAGCATGAACCTTACTAAGTACACATATAGGTTCCCAACCTCGGTTTTGGTTCTTTATCTTGAAAGAACTTTCTGGTTGTTTATCACACAACCAACGAATTTGTGGTGGATTATATAACTTGCACTGGTCAAGTCTTCTACCAACTCACAATGCACTAGGTATATGTTTTATAGAGTCTTGCAACAATTGTCAAGATGATTAGCCTAGCACTTCTCACAAGTCCTAGCATATTAGAAAATATTAGTTTTGAGTAACTTCTTACTTCAACTAAGTATCTTTCCTAACTTCTTATTTCTTCTTTTAGCTTGAAAAGCTTAGGATTTTCATAAATCCTTACGCGTGTTCGAACTTTAATATGTGCAACCTCTTGACACATAACAGAGTGTTGTGTCCAACACTGAAATTGCTCATCGGATTCTCCTCGAGAATTCATGACGATTCTTCTATGGCTTGCCAATGCTTCATCATGCTCTTATGCATATGATTCATTATTGGACATGCGCATGATTATTCTAATGGCGGAAACATTAGTAACTAATAATCATGTGATCATGTGATCAACCATTCTTAGGTTCAATGAATGACCATGACTGCTAATGGCAATTTCATTTTCATTTACATGAATAACCTATGTTTCTCGTTGATTCGATGTGTATATCTCAATACCTATCCAACATCTCATGATGTGATTGAATTCATCATAGTCCATTTTCATCCAGAATTGAAAACTCAAATACCCTTTTGTGAAAGAAAGTATTAGCTCGTCTAGGGCTGTTCAAAAAGTGGTCCAACCCGGAAAACCGGACCGAACCGGACCGGCCGGGTCAGACCGGACCGGACCTGTAGCTATCCGGGTCAGTCTTCGGTCTTGAATTTTGCTAGATTCGGTCTCCGGTCTTATCCGGTCCAGACCCGGTAAAAACCGGTCCAAGACCGGGGACCGGTATATTGTGAAGATTTTGTAGTCAAGCGGCGTATAGAATATTGCTATTATATGGAATATATATGTTGAAATCGCGAGAAGTGCGGTACAACTGTCATAAAGACTAGGGTTTCTGACTTTTTGACTTTTTGTCTATTTAAAACCCCATTTCTTCTCTTCATTCATACTGCTACTTTTTTCCACTAACTGTCAAACTTCAGTTTGAGTCTTTATTATTCAATCAATTCACTAGTTCCAAACTTTTCATTAATGATAAAGGTAATTTTTCTATGTTTTTGAATCGTATTTAATTATGTATTTGGTTTGATAATACATCTTTTTGTCATATTTTCATTACGTCTTTGGAAAACTTTAATTCTAAAAAGGCATCACCATACTTTGATATAGAAATTCAGAAAAGACTCCAACTTTTCATTCAGAGAAGTGAAATACCAGAAACCCGACTTAAAATTTTACATTGTATTGCCTGTTTGGACTTTGGAGGATTTGGAAAATATGAATGAATAATATTTTTAGAACCGTAAATTAATTAAATGTGATTGAAGTTCATTGATCTATTTTAATTTGTCTATGACAGACAAACTAATCGACACCGAATACATCAATTTACTTTGTCAAACAAAATTTGAAGAAACCTATCGCAATCACTAATTCCAACCAGAATTATAGACTACGAACTTGGTTTTTCTATTTAAATCCGGTCCAAAGGAGTCGGTCCGGTTTTCAGACCGGTTTACCCGGGTCGGTCCAGGTCCGGTCTTACCATGGAAGGTCCGGTCGCCGGGTCTTGGTTTTTCTTTCAGCCGGGTTCCGGTCCATGCAAGTCCGGTCCGGTCCGGTCCGGTTCTGGACCGGTGAGCAGCCCTAAGCTCGTCATTCTCAATGAGTAATGAGTTATAAACTTTTACAAGATGATTGCGCCCACTAAATTCCATGTCTTCACATGAAAATTTCCAACTCCCACTTAATTCCTCATGTTTCGCAATTGACTACTCAATCGAAACATTTCTAGAATTGAAATATATATTGTTTTGCTATGTTATTAAGATAATACCATATATGTTCTCATCATATCCTTTCAAAATACTTATTTTGAAAAGGTTTCAATCTTAACCTTATGGAAAGAGATTTTAATCTCTAACTCATTCATTTTATAATGATGCGTAGAAATATCATTATCTAAATGTGAATTATATCTAATACACGTCCTTCTCAAAATACCCTTTTTCGGAAGGAGGTTTAACCATTTCATTTTCATAATGAGGTTAAATAATGACATTAGCGTGGTTAATACTTAACTCAGCTCTTGAGGATATCGGCATATCATTCTTTGCAACTTTTAGTCATAAATCTCATTTATTTTTGAGGATGCAACTTTGATTCATTTAGGCTCTTAAGTAAACATCAATATTTAAAATATTGGTCAAGTGTTGTTCATAAACTAGTCAAAACTCTTGTTAAGACTTTACATTAGCCATTCTTATTCCAAAACTTTCTTTTGGTTTCCTCGTGTAGTTATCTTGAGAACATATTCTTTTGATTACTTCACTTGGTCTCTTTTGTCATGTAGATTTCATCTATTCGAGACCATAGATCTCATCTATTCGAGTACACTATATAAATAGGTATACCTTTATTCAAATCATTCTCCCTTGCGTAGATCTCATTTACACAAGTACACAAATTTTTCTTGGTGTTCTTTGTGTCTTCATTTTTCTCCCACTCTATCTTTAGAATAAATACACTAGAGATTCAAAGATAGTTTATGAGACACAAATAATGATATTGAAGTATAAGGAGGACTATCTCATAGGTTGACTAATTTTCTTTTTTTTTTTTAAATTTGATAAGTGTACTTTCTGATTGACATTCCTTTAGGAGAGTTCATCAACTCAATATCACTTTATAATTGATCATACACAAGCCTTAAGCTTGTGGACATATAATGAATCCCATCATTATAGTTGTCTATTAGATCACTTTAAGTGAATGATCATATGTTTCTATGAGCAAGCGAATAAAGACGAATTTTAGAACAAGGATAAAATACGATAAAACGGGTGACTTGGGTTGCAAACCAAGCCACCATTATCCAAAATACAACCATTATCCAAAATACATTTCCATGTCGAACACGGAAATCAAAAGGTTCTAAAATCCGAAACATAAATTAAAATAAGACAATGAAAAGCCAAGCTTCATGGAAGCTACTCCTAGCTTCTTGATGGTTTCTCAAGCTTGCTTTTCTTTTCCCTTGTCCTTGCTTGGTGGAGGCCCTATTTACAATAAAAGGGGATACATTATCACAACTTTGTATCACAATACCATAGTTGAATTAGAAACATAAAAGAAAGGATAGTCATTTACCTACTGGAGTGATCTTTCCAGCTTTAATGTCACCAAGATATTTGGAACAATTTCTTTTCCAATGTCCAACTCCATTACAATAATGGCATTTATCAAGAGGACCCTTCTTGATTTTGGAAGTGCTAGCTTCATAAGTCTTAGCTTTGGTGAAAGTGGGAGCTTGCTTCTTACCCTTTTTCCCATACTTCTTGAACTTCCCCTTACTTTTGGTGCTTATGTTAAGCACATCCTTAGGTGGGTTAACATTTAACCCCATGTCTCTTTCGGCTTGCACAAGTAACTTGTGCAACTCTTCAAGAGACACGTCCTTGTCTTGCATGTTAAAATTCACCCAGAATTGAACGTACGCTTTGACTTTGGATAAGGAGTGTAGAATCCTATCTACAATGAGCTCTTTGGGGATTTCAACCTTTTGAATCTTCAAAGTCTCGACTAGCTCCATTAATTTGAGCACGTGAGGGCTAACCTTTTGGCCCTCTTTGAAGTCGAGATCAAAGAATGCCGCGGCCGCCTCATATTGGACGATCCGTGGAGTTTGTGAAAACATTGTCACAAGCTTGGAATAGATTTCATTAGCGGTGCCCATCTTAAAGGCTCTCCTTTGGAGATCCGCCTCCATCGCAAAGATCAACACATTTTTCATTGCGACGGACTCCTTGTGGTAAGCCTCATATGCTTCCCTATTAGCGGCACTCGACCTAGCATTAGGTTCGGGTGGAGAGGCCTCGGTGAGGTAACGAAGCTTGTCGTCACCTTGGGCGGCTAATTTGAGTTGGGCATCCCAATCGGAGAAATTTGACCCATTCTTTTCAAGTCTACAACGATCCATGAAGGATCGGAGCCATGAAGTATTAGTGAGAGGCGTGGCGTTGGTGTTTGGAGTGGCCACTTGATATGAGAAATAAAAGTGGTCTACAAAACAAAATAGAAGGAATAAAACATATGTCGTTTTCATAATAATAATACTCGCAAAAATTTAATTTAAACAAGTTTTATTGCATTTATCAAGTGACCTCTACCCAACTTGATAAATGATTCCAAGACCCAAATTCCTATTAATTTAGGCATCGGTAAAGCCGAAAAACAACCCTTATCAATATAACTCGGTGGATTAACCTTTTAATCGATTCTACTTTTAGAACTCTTGGTCGATAAATTTACATTAAAATTTATCTTTAGCCCGAAACACATCCAGCAACCGTCGAGAATACTTTCGTTGAGTTCAACCCAAATTTCGAATAAATGTGTCCATGACCCAAATTTACATCAACTTGGGCATCGGTAAAGCCGAAAACAACCCTCATCTTTATAAACTCGGTGGGTAGACATTTATCACCCACTTCCCCTACGTAACAAGGTTTGTACCCCGGTAAAGCCGAGTGCACTCCCTCACGAAATAGGTTTTCATGGTTTCTACTTTTTGGTAAGGCTATGTCTCAATTGATTATTTTAGCGAGAGGTCATGTCAATTTATTATCTATCACGTTTTAAGTGAACTAAAGCGGTGAACTACGATAATTATAATTGACACGGTCGATAAACTCGATTAAAAGAATGATGCATGTTTTAGTTATGGCGATTTAGCGATGCATGTAACATATAAATAAAATGCAAAGCATAAAATAAATCCTAGTATGGCCTTCCTAAAATAGAAAATCTAATTAACTATTACATATTCGGATACCAACTCCATTGGTCCCTTGAACTTCGGTTTTGGTGCGCATCTCGAGGTAACACCGTCTTTATGTATCGCCTTATTGAGTGACACCGTCTTAAAGGAACTCCGGAATAAATAAATACCATAACAAATTACATAATATCCTATTATACATTTGTAATTAAAATAAAATAAATCTATTAAATTACAAAACGGTGATACGAGATCACAATAAATTACAACCGAATCGATATTCCCATACATTTCGGGTAATACCAATTAAAAAACTAAGGCCATACTAAGTAAAAATTACATAAAATAAAATTACATAAAATAAAATTATGACAGTCATAAATAAAATGCAACATTATAATATGTATGAACATGCCTGATGCGTGTCTTTTATATGATGTTTTATACCTCATTTTACACGCATTTCAGAGCTCATTTGTGTAGTTTAAGCTACCATTTCCCCTGTTTCCGTCTACTTCTGTGTTTTGTACATTATTGCAGAAATGTGAAGAATTCAACGGAAATCGAGCTAAATCCGTCCCCGAGTATCCTGCATTGCATTTTGACGAGGAGTATTCACTTAAGGAACGAGCTTGGTGCGCATTTCAAGGCCCGAAAGACAAATCCACGAGATCATAGAAGTCAAGTACCAGCTAGAGCAGTCGATCGACCACTACCTTGATCGATCGACCAACTCACGGCTCGAAGCTCTTTCGTGACATCTGCTAGTCAGTCGATCGACCGCCCTGCTTAGTCGATCGACCACATCGCTGCTTCAGACGAGAATTAAAAGATCGAGGAACTTGAAGCCCATTGTGTTTAGGTTTTAATAATAAGTGTTACGTATATTTGCTATATAACGTAACCTAGTTTCCAGAGATTAGAAGGGAGAAATTTACCTAGTTTTACATTCAGTTTAGTTTATCAATAATTAGGGTTTGGAAATATTGTTTTGCAAAGGATTTTCGTTCGAGCTTTTAATCATTCCTCTGCAATTTCGGTATTCTTTCTGTTCTATTTCAGTTTATCTTTATCGCATTGATAGTATAGAAATTGCTAGCTAGTTTCCCAAAGCCGATATTATTGTTTTATGTTGTCTATTTGCTCAATCGTCTTAATCATGAATTCCGTGGATTTAATGGTGAATCTTATTGTTGTTATCATTCTTAGTATGAATAGCTAAATTATTTGTGCTAGGATGTAGGGGAATTATAGTGTAGGCGGCGTAGAATAGTGTGGACTGAATCGCGTGTCAGTCGATCGACTGGCATACTTGGTCGATCGACTGACCTCGTGGGGTTTTACTTTCGTTTTAATTGTTTTAATTCTTTATTCGACGAATCGAGTGCACACGACTAGTTGAATGTTTAGGATATGATTGACCAATTAGATCGAGAGATAGGGACAGTTGTTAGATCACCAATTAAAATGACTAAACTATGCTGAGATCGAAAGATAGGTAAAGTTTAGATTATAAGTCACTTTTCAGGACGAGAGTCAGCATTAGTGATATTAGGGACTTATAGCGAGATCGAAATATGCTATCTGTTAAGAGTGGACCGAGAGGACCTCTTGTTTCCCGCCTCATGTGTTTGATTTAGACCGACTTAGTGCTGCCGCCGAAACTATAGTGAACCGACCATCCTAGTACCCCTTCTTTTATCTGTTTTATTCGTTTATTTAGTTTATTGTCTTTTATTGCTATTAGTATAGACCAAATCAATTCAACCCCACTTTCGTTACCTTAGACTAAATTAGACAATTAGAAATTACATTCGCCTCCTTGTGGTTCGACCCTGTTACCACTGGCCTAGGTTAGTTTTAATAGGAAATTATAAATCTTATTTTTGGTACTCACAACGACGGGTATCAAATTTTGGCGCCGTTGCCGGGGAGGCAATTGTTCTAATTTTTAGTTGTTTTCATTTAGTCTTTCTTAGTTTAAGGGACACCTGTTCCTTCAACTTTTCTTATATTCTTTTTGTAGTTTCTTCTTATGCGCAGGTCACAGGGTGGTGAACTAGTAGCGTTCAATCCTGAGATTGAGAAATCCTTGCGCGAGTTGAGACGATCACAAAGGGTATTACCGACAGAGGAAGAGCTGAGTACTCTGTCAAGCTACTACGAGAACGCTCTGTTCGAGGAAGATCCACCCACCTCTCCTGCTTCTATTTCTTCAGCTGAGACAGTCACTTCTCCAGAAATTCCAGTCATGGCTGAAGAAGCAACTATAGCAAGCCATTCTGAGCCGACAGCCGAAAATCTTTACAAGGGATTCGAATTACCTGAAGCTGATAGGAAATTCGAACCAAAACCTTCCTATATCAACCTAGTTGAGAGGAACCGGTTCGGGGGAGCTGCAAATGAAGATGCAGCTAAGCATATGGAGATATTTATCAATTACTGCTGCTCTATACCCCCGCCGACCGGTGTGACCCAGGACTAGATAAAGGAGACCATGTTTATATTCTCACTCCGTGATGCTGCAAGGGAATGGTACAGAGATCTGGACCGAGCCGCTCATGGGATCACCGATTGGAATTCCTTAGCCCTGGCATTTTACAAAAAGTACTTCTCTGCCTCGAAGACTAACGCCATTAGAGCTCAGATCACGAGCTTTAAACAAGGGCCGGATGAGAACTTTCATGAAGCATGGGTTTGTTTCAAGAAGCTGGTGCAAACCATACCGCACTATGGGTTCGAAAAATGGAGTCTTTGCCATCAGTTCTATAACGGGCTGTATGATGACCAGAGGGCTATTTTGGATGCTGCAGCCAATGGCCGATTTGCTGAAAATATGGGAGAGACTAAGGGGTGGAAGATCATTAATGACTTAGCCACCCACAAGGCTGAGTATGGGAATTCCCGGGGGAATCAAAGGAGGAGTGTTGAATCTCCTTCTGTAGCTGCACTTGAAGCTCTCACTGCGAGATTTGACAAGTATGAACTCGGAGGAGCTTCAAAAGGAGGTATTTACCAAGTAAATGTTGTGTCAGACGGTCCTTTCGTCTGCAGAAGGTGTGGAGCTGAGGGACATGTCTCAGAGAATTGTCCCAGTCCTTTCGAGTTTCGTGCTGCCTTTCAACACTATAGGCAGACAAACACCTACTATGAGCCTAATGTTCATCCCAACTTGAGGTGAAGTAGCCATAATGTTCTAAATCCAACTCCACCTCCGCAGCAGCAGCAGCAAGCTTATGTACCCCCTCATCATAAGCAACAACAATATCAAAAACCTCCCTATGTGCCGCAAAGAAAGCAACAATCTCAAAATTCCGAGTTTCTTTGAGTTGAAGAATATGTTGCAAAAGGAGTCCCAAGCTACAGAGGCTGGAATGAAACTTTTAGAAAGCCAAATTGCTCAGTTGGCTAGCAAGAGTACCACTCGAGCCTCGGGACACTTACCGACTCAAACTGACCAGAAAGAGACCCTAAATGCCATAACTTTGAGGAGTGGGTCTACCCTGGAGGGGCCTACTATGGTCGAGGATGCCACTGCAAAAGATGAGGCGAAACCGAGTCAGGATAAAGCTGTAACGAGTAATACAAAGAAAAAGGCGTCTACCAGGTATATCAGTCGATCGACTGATATACCCGGTCGATCGACTGAAGTGCGGGTTACAGAGCTCGGAATCTGTAGATCTCGGTCGATCGACCGAGCAAGGTGGTCGATCGACTGAGGCCACTGCTGATATTGAGAAATTTCGTCCTCCAATGCCCAATAATTTGAGAGACCATTTGTTTCGCGGTACGACAACTCCGAAAGTATTAGGGCAAGACCCGAGTGCTGATGGGTCCGTCCCGATTCCGAAGTTCGACCCAATGTCGGTCAATGGCTCACATTTGAGACGGTCTTAAGAGGGTTCAAGCTTCGATAAAGAGAAGGTGGTGGACTTTCAGCCTAATAAGTCCAGGGATGCCGGCATGCGTGATTTAGAGGAAAGGGCTAAGCTGCTTCTTACAGCCCCGTATCCAGAGAAACTAGTGCCGACAAAGGAACAGGTATCTTTCAGTAAATTTGAAAATGTTGTTCGTAGTCTTAACGTACAAGTGCCTTTCCTTGAATTAGTGAATCAAGTGCCCGCTTATATGAAGTTCTTGAAGCAATTGCTTTCTAAAAAGAGGTCACTTGAAACCGTGCATACTGTTGCACTAACTGAGGAAACTTGCTCTTACTTGACTCACACTGCACCCCATAAGCTAGAGGACCCGGGTAGCTTTTCCGTTCCTTGTAATATAGGTACCTTCTCTATTGAGAAGGCATTATGTGACCTAGGAGCTAGCATTAGCGTCATGCCCTTAAGTCTTACTAGGAAGCTAAAATTGACTAGGTTTGCAGTCACAGACATGACAGTTCAGATGGCTGACCGATCTGCGGTCCGGCCTATAGGCGTCCTAGAAGACATCCCTATGCAAATAGGGAAGTTTTTCTTCCCCGTGGACTTTGTAGTCCTAGATATGCCTGAGGATGCCCACATACCTATCATTCTAGGTAGGCCATTTCGCACACCGCTTTGGTGCGATTATTGATGTTGGTTCTGGGACCCTGACCTTCAAAGTGGGGAAGCATTCTATTGTCTTCGCCCAAACAGCTAGGAAGAAGGACCTTATGTGGCCTGTCACCTGTAATACGGTTTCTGAAAAGAAATCATACTTTATGCTTCCTGATATGCCTGTCTCTACTCCTATTCCTGTCATAACCCCTCCGCCCCAGATTGGGAACAAATTGGAGGAATATTTGTCTATTTCTGATATCGCAGGAGCTGGTTTGGGAAAGGAAGAGCGGCAAGTCGCTCCAGCTGTGAAGAAGCCGATCATTCAAAGAGGAGGTCTTGGTTGCCTTAGCTATGGCACTGACGAGGAAGTTGATGACGAGCCGGTCAAAGTGAGAGAGTCCGATTTAGATTCTGATGAGTCCGAAGAGATCATTGACTGGGGAGATATAGAAGCTGCTGACCCGTTGAGTTCGGCGGATGTTGAAGCTAAGAAGGGTGCAGCTAAGAAGATAAGCACCGTTGAGGCTACCTCTAGTAGCCAGAAGCCAACGAAGTGGGCCATACCATGGCCATTCTTGATCAACTAATGCTTTATCAAACATTTACTTTATTGCTTTTAAGACTATTTACCGTATTTTGTGTGCGCGAGACTTCGCATTTATTTTTGTTGCTTAGGATTTTTAAGTACTTTAGACTTTGGTTTGGGTTTTGCGCAATTTTGGGCACGTATTATTGTGCACTTGCAAGTTTTTAGACCTTATTAGCTCAAGTAATTGAGCAAATACGAAGAAATAAGAAGTTACAGCAGTATCTTCAGTCGATCGACTGGCAACATTGGTCGATCGACTGCGTTGCAGTTTCCAGGAGCTACTGTTCCTTTCACCCTAGTCGATCGACTGGGCTATGTGGTCGATCGACCGCCCTGCACTGCTGTACTTGTTCACGACCTCTCCCCTGCTGTGTTTGGTCGATTTGCGGAATTGAGGGAGTTTTCTACTCCACTTTATCTTCCGTCATTTTGTTTATTTCTTCAATTTTTCTCAATTATGCACATAATACCGCTTCATCATTGCTTTCTCGATTTTATGCGTGGTACTTTGTTTATCTTTTCAGGTACTTATTAGTAGCACTGTTGGCTACTGAAACCTCCTAGCTCACGTTGGTTTGGGGAGGTTTCCTTTACTGCGCTTTAAGTCTTGTGAGTTTCTAAGTCTTCACTTCATGTTTTATTTATTTATTTTTTCTCGCAAATTCCCGTTTATCTTCTCTTCATTACATGATTTTGCACAATGGGGACATTGTGCGATTTGGTTTGGGGAAGGGTTTTGCGTCGCATATCACTTGCTTGCATTCACGTTTACATTTTGTTTTGCATTGCTTTTTTATTTCCTATATATATACAAAATTCAAAAAAAAAATTAAAAATTTCATCAAATTTAAAAAAAAAATGCACGTTTATTTTAGTATATAGGTTGAGTCGGAACGGTAGTATTTCAATGATGACATTGCATTTGCACCTGTTTTTGCCTAAGCCTTGCTTGATTAACATGTTATTAGTAGAATCATATAAGTGCATACCTACGAGTTTTCGTTAACTGTTTGCTGAACTTGAGACTTGACTTAGAATTTTGGCAAGCTACATCATATTTCTAAGATTTAGAGCCTATAACTGGTGATATCTATGACCAGTTTATCTAGGATGTGAGTAGTACTCCTTATGAGGCATGTTACATAAATGTGCATAAATATGAACTTAGTCTGCTTAATACCTCTATGCATTCGGTTTGTGATCTGTCGACATGTGTGGTAGAGGTTTCCCTTTATTCGTTTCACCCATGAACTCCACATTGCCAAAAATATCCTTTTTGTCCTATTTACTACATCCTACATTTAGCATGTCCTTTGTCAAGCTAGTAGTCTATGTTCTTGGGATTGTTACTTAGTTTTGGTAGCATTTGCTCTTATTTGAGATTTTGTTGGGAAGATGAAATGAAGAAGGAAAGAAGTTGAAAGGAAAGAAAAAGAAACAAAAAGAAAAAAATTGAAAAAAAAAATGAAAAAAAAAAAAGAGTTCTGTACTGTTCATAGCAGTCGATCGACTGCCAATACTGGTCGATCGACTAAGGTTCGAAAGAAAAGAAGAAATCAATTCGCAAAGTTCATAATCCTTATCTTTTGGCGATTTTTGCTCCCATGTTGCATTAGTATCCTATGCGGAGTTAGTTGATTACTTTTATACCTGGAGACTGTGAGATTTGTGCTTGCTATAGCACCGTTTCGGTTGATTTTTGAGCAAGAAGTTGGATGCTGTCATATGGTTCCGTTTTGGTACTAGCTTGATCACCTGTACCTCCACTTTTCCATAAATGTTTTGCCTCTTCTTACCCATACCTCACATATCCATATATATACCTCGGCATGTGTCATGGTCTTTTGTTGGTTGGAATGCATATGTACGGTTGTAGAGATTGTTTTCATATTATATTGCAGGCCTGTTCTTATAGGTCGTAGTTAGGTGAGAGTCTGTAAAAAATGAATTCTTTCTATCCTCTTATATATTCACCTGTGCTTATGTGTGATATGAGCGACCCGTGAGAGTCCAATTTGATAAGTCTCTATAGTTGACAGTTCAGCAATTTTCTAACGACTTCATAACTCGTTTGCATGATTCACATTACTAATTGATTGTTGATTAATGCATTAAAATGGTTTAGGCTTTACATGTTGTAATTCTCTCTGAGATTGAACTCGTTCCAATAGGTTTTAGGATCGAGTCTAGTTCTTGCTTAGGGACAAGCAAGGGTTTGGTTTGGGGAAGTTTGATGCGTGTCTTTTATATGATGTTTTATACCTCATTTTACACGCATTTCAGAGCTCATTTGTGTAGTTTAAGCTACCATTTCCCCTGTTTCCGTCTACTTCCGTGTTTTGTACATTATTGCTGAAATGTGAAGAATTCAACGGAAATCGAGCTAAATCCATCCCCGAGTATCCTGCATTGCATTTTGACGAGGAGTATTCACTTAAGGAACAAGCTTGGTGCGCATTTCAAGGCCCGAAAGACAAATCCACGAGATCATAGAAGTCAAGTACCAGCTAGAGCAGTCGATCGACCACTACCTTCAGTCGATCGACCAACTCACGGCTCGAAGCTACCGTACACTCGCTAGTCGGTCGATCGACCACATCATTGTTTTCCGACGAGAATTAAAAGATCGAGGAACTTGAAGCCCATTGTGTTTAGGTTTTAATAAAAAGTGTTACGTATATTTGCTATATAACGTAACCTAGTTTCCAGATATTAGAAGGGAGAAATTTACCTAGTTTTACATTCAGTTTAGTTTATCAATAATTAGGGTTTGGAAATATTGTTTTGCAAAGGATTTTCGTTCGAGCTTTTAATCATTCCTCTGCAATTTCGGTATTCTTTCTGTTCTATTTCAGTTTATCTTTATCGCATTGATAGTATAGAAATTGCTAGCTAGTTTCCCAAAGCCGATATTATTGTTTTATGTTGTCTATTTGCTCAATCGTCTTAATCATGAATTCCGTGGATTTAATGGTGAATCTTATTGTTGTTATAATTCTTAGTATGAGTAGCTAAATTATTCGTGCTAGGATGTAGGGGAATTATAGTGTAGGCGGCGTAGAATAGTGTGGACTGAATCGCGTGTCAGTCGATCGACTGACATACTTGGTCGATCGACTGACCTCGTGGGGTTTTACTTTCGTTTTAATTGTTTTAATTCTTTATTCGACGAATCGAGTGCACACGACTAGTTGAATGTTTAGGATATGACTGACCCATTAGATCGAGAGATAGGGACAGTTGTTAGATCACCAATTAAAATGACTAAACTATGCTGAGATCGAAAGATAGGTAAAGTTTAGATTATAAGTCACTTTTCAGGACGAGAGTTAGTATTAGTGATATTAGGGACTTATAGCGAGATTGAAAGATGCTATCTGTTAAGAGTGGACCGAGAGGACCTCTTGTTTCCCGCCTCATGTGTTTGATTTAGACCGACTTAGTTTGCTGCCGCCGAAACTATAGTGAACCGACCATCCTAGTACCCCTTATTTTATCTGTTTTATCCGTTTATTTAGTTTATTGTCTTTTATTGCTATTAGTATAGACCAAATCAATTCAACTCCCACTTTCGTTACCTTAGACTAAATTAGACAATTAGAAATTACATTCGCCTCCTTGTGGTTCGACCCTGTTACCACTAGCCTAGGTTAGTTTTAATAGGAAATTATAAATCTTATTTTTGGTACTCACAACGACGGGTATCAATGCCCAATTTTATGCTAAATCGCCTTTAAGAAGCCAATATCGTATATTAAACGGTTTTTACGGATTCACGTGATTCAACCTTTTAAAATCACAATAAATTACATAAAATCATATTTATGCACAAGTTAATTACCCTAACCAACTTAGGACTCAAAATTAGTCTCCACTAACTATTTGACTATAATTAACTTATATTTCTTAAAAGTGTTCATTAGTGGACTCAAAATTACAATAAAATGTTATAAACTTCAAATAAATCACAAAAATTTCAAATAAATTCAAAATTCAAAATTTAAACTCATGAACATTCTGGAAAAATACCATGACACTCATAATGTCCAAAAACTTTAGGTTAAAATTTCGAAAATTATCAAGGAAAAACTATGTTGCGATTTATCGGATTTATCAAATATAATCATAAAAACATGAGAAAAATTATATTTATCAACTTTTTAATTTTAGATCTGAAATAGGTAATAAAATGCAACATGTGACTTTGAAAATGGGGTGACTTTGAAAATGTTCAAAACAAATACAAAAAGTTGAAAGTTGTCAAGTATTGAAATACCAAACATCAAAGAAATGGCAAAAAGAAAAATGTTCTCAAAAGTCAAATGCCACAAGAAATTGGGGGGAAAAACAACAACAAAAGCAAACTCATGTATGAAACTAAAAATACAAATGATCCCTTTATCCATTGAATCCACTTTTGTGCATGGTAGAGAGGGGACGACCCTTCTTCTTGTCTAGGCAAGAAGGAGAATTCCGCGATCCTCCAGTGTTTCTAACACCATACGGAGTCTACTCTTGACGAAAGCATTTAACAATTAAGGACAAAGGTACCCTAGTTTGACACAACTTAGAGGTGATTTATTGGTATCCTTCTAGGCTTAGTAGTTTAAAGAAACTGTATCTATGATGGGGTGTGTGTTAGAAATGTATATCTCATTACTTAACATATTCATATATGTGATGATTTAATTTAGTCATAAAATTAAACATTGATCTTATGCATGCAAACAATAATAAAAATAAGGAAGAAATCATCAACCCTTACATTGATATTTCAGATTTTTGGGCACAAGTGAGTTCTCCTACTCACTTGTTCTTGAGCTCTCCAAATATTGGATGAACAAGGATTCAAGTGTAGAATCCCTCCCAAGGATTAATACCCAAGGTAATCTCTTAATAAAATTAATATTATTATTACTAGAACAATATTAATTTAAATAAAATGACCCAAAAATATTTATTTGGTTCTCTTTTTTCGGTTAAGAGAAGGGAGGAAGAGGAAGAGTTTTATCTCTCTAAAAATCTTATTTTAGATGTGTATAAGAATGAATGAATACCCTAATATTTTGGTAGTGTATAAGGTAAAAATTAAAGAGAAAAACCTATAGTTTTCTCTTCATAAAACCGGGTAGGAGGGGGAGTTCTTAGGGCCAATGCATGAGCAAGGTGCTCTTCACAAGAGGCACTAGGTTTGCATGGCTAGGTTCAGGCAAATATGATTATGTTTACCACTTAGTTAATAACATAATAATTTCCTAAAACGCCCCACTAATTCGGTCCATTTAGAGATAAAATGGATTCCATTTTATCTTTGTCAATTTGTCAATTTGTCACATGTCACATGTCATGTAAAATTGTTATGTATTTTTAACATATTAAAAATCAACGCATTAATAAAAATACGTCATATACAAAATTGACTTAGTAATTCATAATTACTTGTACCAAAATATTTTACCAATTATAAATCACAACATCTTGTATTTATAATAAATTATTCATTCTAATGCAATTGTTTCCTTAAACAATAATTTCATCTAAGTAATAAAACAATTCGATCACTTAGACCGTATCTTATTTAATCAAATTATAATGAGATACGTAAATATTACTTCCAAAATTGTCCGTCAATTTTAAGTAATTTAATTAACCTGTATCGTCATACGATCAATTAAATAATCAATTAAGAGTGTTACCCTTTAGGTATGACCTAAGGGGATCAACTGATCACCACCGTCTCACGACAGTAATGTCAAACTCTAGTCAGCCAATCATTACCGATATGTGTGGACCAGTTGACAGTAAAATATTACTTCCCAATTGTATTCTTTAGAATGAGACTTAAACAAGTGATCATCATGATCAACAGTTGTGATCACATTATTGTCGGAGGACACATATTCCAACAGTGTGTACCCTTAGATTGCTTCCCTTATAGATAATTTCCGCCACTTAGATGAGGAAAGTGGATATTCATTTTTGTAGATGCATCCATTAGTTGCTTTTGTGTGTTTAATGCTTGGATGTGTCGTCATTTTGGCAAGCCCCACCTTGTCTTGCAAGAAGGCATCCTAACTCATGGTTGTCTTGTTGTGAGTTGAAGGGGCGGTTATAAGGCGATAATTTCTCGTGTTTATACTTCTTAATTATATATTTTTATAGTTATCCCTCGTACTATTTGAGCTATATAATATATGTTTCTCACTTTGCTTATTTAATAATTAAAATTGTTATATTAGTGTTAAATGAATTAATTTACGCCGAATTCGGATAAACAGGTGACAGGCCGATACATTACAAGACCACGAAATTATGGGAGCAAAACTACAGAAGTGGGCTTTGTGCATTAAAGTGGACCAAGCAAGCAAGGACTTAGAGCATCCGCAAAGGTGAGGCTCCCCATATTTTCTCTTTCCTTTTCTTATTCGTCCACCTCATTTTCCACTAACTTTTCCATTTACCCTCCCCATTTCATAACTACATCTATGCAACAATGAGGTTCCCCAATTCACACACAAAAATTTGGGAACCTCCCCAAAAGTAACACAAATTGCCTTACTTTTCTTTTGGGGACCTTTCCTAAAAACAGTGGAGCCCCAAATATTGGGGAGGTTGGTGCAACAATGAGGAGCCCCATATGAAGAAAGAGAGTGTATATGGGGAGCTCGATTTCCACCTTCGCGGATGCTCTTAGCACACAACGGAAATTAAAAGAGAAAAAGAAAGAAAAAGTCAGAATAAACAAAGCAAAAAATAAAGGAAGCCTAAGAACATAGCAAATAGAAGGCTATGTGAAGAATACGGAAGAGCATCTACGGTGGAAACACCAGTCCATCACAAGTTCTCAATTTTTATCCTCTTCCCGTAATTCACGCACAAATTATATCCATAATCTTTCCCAAATTCAATCCCGAAATCAGCTATAAATACCAATGTTCTCCGTCAGAATGAAGGGAGGAAGCGGCGAAGGAAGCCGAATACCCAGATATTTTATAGAAATTGAGCAAAACCGAGTGACGATTTGAGACCTAATTGGGTCGTGAGTGCAGTAGGAGACCGTACTCGGGCGGAGTCTTAGCACACGGTTGAGTAAGGGTGAATTTGAGGCGGTGCGACATCCAAAGTTCCGACTATAAGTTTTGGGCAGTAATTAAGTTCTCTCTACCTCTCTAGTATTCAATTTATGGTTTATTTTCGTTGATTAATTTTAGTATTGAAACCGTTGGCTGTTTAATTGTTAAACTTTCAGTTATTTGTATCCAAAGTTTACTCGTCTTGATTGAAAGTTGCAATTTTCAGTGATAATTTGTTATCTTATTATGATTGGAATTGTATACTTCAGCTATTTGTGTGATTCTGGCTTAGTTCGAGTCACATAATCCCAGTAGCAACTAGTTTAGGTAAATCTCTGCAATTTGGGGTTTAGTCTAAGCTAGGAGTAAAATTTGGTCAGTTAATCGTTCGGGTATTGACGACACTTAAACGGGTTAATTGGGATAATGATATTTTCTTGGTTCAATAATGCTGCTAATTCGGTCTTTAGTAGGGTGTGACAAACTTACATCGGTCGGTTAGTTAAGAATTGATCTTGGTTTAGTTCAGGTCAATTGAAATCTAAGAGAAGATAGGGAATTCTTGTTACCTTGATTTCCGTAGTTAATCTATAAATAATCTGGAGATTTGATGTAAACAATAATCGGTTGACAAGCTAAAATTACCATAAGAATATACCCTTAATAGGGTATTTGACTTCGCGTCTAGCATTAGTATTCGGTCCTCTTAGTTTAGTTTTAATACACAATGAAACCCCCTTAATAGTACATAATGTTAATAGATGTGAATATGTAAATAAATGGTATATATGTAAGTTAGTGAATAAAAGTACTCTATAGTTAATTAGTTTTTCGAGTCTCTCCTCTCTGTGGGATCGACCCTACTTATTCTTTACTACGTTGTTATTTTTGAGGTTTTTTGAGGTTAAGATAGGATTATAAATTATTAATTTGTATACGCTTAACGACACGTACCAAATTTTGGCGCCGTTGCCGGAGAGATTGATGTTAAAATTAATTTTCTATATAGTTTGTAAGTTTAACACTAACTTTCATTTATATATACTCTAGGTTATTTTTCTGGCCAGATTTTCTTGGATGGACACTTTGAGTGGATGACTTGTTAGCTAACTATTTTTGCATGTTATTTGCTTTCGTGTTCCTCTTATTTTTGAATCTTGGCAGATTAATAGTTTGTAATGAAAAATTTATCATGGATTCTACATAGGTGGAGATTTGAGATTTGGGTAGACGACATCTTTCCTAACCATTTGTTTTCGTGTTGTTTGTTCTTATTTCTTCCTGATTTTAAAATCTTGTGTAGTATTTTTGTAGCTTACCTCATAGTTAGAATGATAAGAGTAAACTATTAATGAATGCCTATTCTACAATAACCAAAGTTGCACATTTAATTTCCTGAATTGCCACTGGAGCCATATAAGTTGATTTGTATGTCAGTTAAAGGATACAAGCAGGTGTAAGAGTATCCTGATGGTTATTCATAGACATTCTGATTGCAAAAGTTTAGAGATATGGAGTTGTGCGACTGTGAGTTTAATTGGTTAATTGAGTTAAAGCTATTATGAACATAATAAAGTCAAATAAGTATTAAACTAGTACTGAGTTAGTCGATGCTTTTAATTAATACCTAACTCTTGTGTTTTCTTAACTGTTTCGAGTGTTTCTAGGCCTAATTTTTGCACTCTAAATTAGAAAGGAACCATGATAAGTTGGGACCATCATTTTTCGACTTTATTACTACTGAGACCTCATAATTGTTTTTACATGACAAAGCTCCAATGTTCAAATGCCAGCCTAAATTGTCTATTTGTGAAGAATCTGACCAATTAGCTACTAGACATGGTAAAAGGGAGTGAGGGTGTGCTGATGGTTTAAGTTCTAAGTTTAATGTTGGGTTTGTTTAGGCCTGAAGAGCACTTTATTGATCAAGGCTACAATGGAAGAGTAAACAGTGGGCTGCAAACCTGTTATAATTACAGTTTGAATGGAAAGTTTGGTACTAAACTAGTGATATAGTTAAGTGACTTGAGTTGAACGAGAGGAATGAGTTGCATTACTTGATGTGGCTATAGTTGATAAATGGAGCCTATATTTCTAAACTCTAACTTAAGGCTCTGTGCTATTAATTGACTAGACTCCTCCACCTTTCTTTACAGTGATTTTATGGTTTATAATAAGTGTGGGGGAGTGAGTTTTGAAGCTGAGACGTCGACAAGCTGACATTTGAGGAAAAATAAGGAGCTTTATATATATTTGTGAGCATTTTTGGAGCTGTCCTTGCTGACAGTTGATGGAAAAATAAGGAGTATTAATTGACCATTGCGATAGCTGCTGATGGAGTGAGATCTTATTAGTGGCTCAGTTGGTTTGGAGTTGCATTTTTGAAAGACATAGATGTTAGAGCAGTTTAAAAATTGCTTAATCGAAATACTAGTGGTAACGAGTCTGAGTTGGCTATTGAGGAATGACTGATTTTTGAGGATATTATAGTATGTCGTGCCCCGACATTAACTGAGGCGCTTCTTGGGAGGCAACCCAAGCTTAATTTTTTTTATTGTTTTCGTATGTGTTAATATTTATATGCATCTTAGTTGTCTTGTCGAGTCGGCTTAAGTGCCTCCCTGAGTTTCGCAACCTTTGTAGGGGGATGTTAATAGTGTCAGTTGTACAAAAAAAATTAGTTTAGGTAAAGAATAAACATTGTTGCTGGTATTCTGGGTATTTTGCCACTTCCATATTTCACGGATCTTGGTCGACTGATTCTATTTTGCAGGAATGAAGATGTACATGGCTCTTAAATTACTTATGGATTGTTGATGAATAAGGGCACTGCTGCCTCCCTGCAAGCTCTGGTTAGAAGTCAAACTGTCATACTTCGGCTGAGACAATCACCTAGCGCACATACATTCTGAGTCTGAGCTACGTACTGGAAGCTGGTTGTACATGGCTGACATTGAAGAAACCTTAACAGAAAGCTGGCGTCTTGCTGCAAGTTGCTTATAAATTAAATCCGCTAAGTACCTTTATCCCTCTTATTTTTATTATATGTTTAATCTCATCGAGGACGATGTCGAGTTTAAGTGTGGGGGAGAGGTAAATTGTGATGAAACTTGTGGTGTTGGCGGGTGGCCATTGGTCTTTAATATGTTTTACAAGTTTTAAAATTTTTGGATATGTCCGTTTTTAGGGGAGGTGCTGTCAAAATTTGGTCATAAATTGGTATTTGATAAGTAAAAAAGACCTTGTTTTTATACTGGACTAACTAGACAAAGGAGTCGACGACGAATTCTAGTCTAACAAATTTTCAAAAATAAAATATTGACTTTATAATAATTTCACTAATATTACTAATATACTAAAAAAATGCTTTGAAGTCGTGTATACATTGAGTTTTTCCTCCATTTTGAACTTGGATTGATTAATTAAGTGACATACATATTTTAAGTCTCCTTTAAATTATAATTATAAAGTACTTAATTTGGCTACCTTTATTACACTTTTTGTTGACTCTGGAGTGTGGGAGCGTAAGCCGGTCTTATTAACCAATTTACTTTCATATGTGACTCCCGCTTTAAGTTCTTGACCTCAATTCTATCCGGTGTCCGAGTGATTAGACCCTTAGGGGAACCCAATCAATGTATTGGGAAAATGCCTAATGACTTGTCCGGATGGGTGGGATCCGTTGGTCGAAAGCTCGCTACAAGGGACACTGGATATACCCACGGGTCGGAATGTGGATGGTGGAGATTCAAAAGAAAGAAAAAAAAAGAAAAAAATTGAAAAAAAAAAGGAAAAAATGTCAAAACAGAAAACAAACAGTAAAAAAATGAAAAGAAAATGAATGAGAAGAAGAAAAAAAACGTGAATGATGTGATGGTGGATGCGTGTTATGGTGGTAAGTTAATTGAGGTATGACGGATACACTTTAATGCTCGGGAGAACGATCCTCGTACTATGTACAGAAAGTAAATCCCCTTTCCCTAGGACCTTAAACTGCCGAACCCCTCCTCTACGAGTCGATACACTTGCACATGCGCACAAAGATAATTGGACCGAGTGTATTGCTAATGCATTTATTTATCATTGTAATTTAGAAGGAGTTTAAAATATTTATGTTGGCTAATTAGTTGGTTGTATAGTTTGAAGTGGAGAGAAAATTTGGTATATGTTGCTTTCTAATCTAACTACAAATATTTTCCGTTGACTACACTAACTTAGATAAAATGATTTCTAAAAATGTTTTAGTTTGTCGTCGATAAACTTGTTTGGTTAAGTAAAAAAATTTTGAGGTTGATAATTTGTTTATAGCTCATGTTTTGTCATTGTCGAGGGGCAACAATAAGCTAAGTGTAGGGGAATTTGATAAGGCGATATTTCCCCGTGTTTATACTCCTTAATTATATATTTTTATAGTTATCCCTCGTACTATTTGAGCTATAAAATATATGATTCTCACTTTGCTTATTTAATAATTAAAATTTTTATATTAGTGTTAAATGAATTAATTTACGCTGAATTCGGATAAACAGGTGACAGGCCGATGCATTATAAGACCACGAAATTATGGGAGCAAAACTACAGATGTGGGCTTTGTGCATTTAAGTGGACCAAGCAATCAAGGACTTAGCACACAAGGGAAATTAAAAGAGAAAAAGAAAGGAAAGGTCAGAATAAACAAAGCAAAAAATAAAGGAAGCCTAAGAACATAGCAAATAGAAGCTACGTGAAGAATACGGAAGAGCATCTACGGTGGAAACACCAGTCCATCACAAGTTCTCAATTTTTATACTCTTCCCGTATTTCACACACAAAAGTTCTCAATTTTTATACTCTTCCCGTATTTCACACACAAATTATATCCATAATCTTTCCCAAATTCAATCCCGAAATCAGCTATAAATACTAATGTTCTCCGTCATAATGAAGGGGGGAAGCGACAAAGGAAGCCGAATACCCATATATTTTATAGAAATTGAGCAAAATCGAGTGACAATTTGAGACGTAATTGGGTCGTGAGAGCAGTAGGAGACCGTACTCGGGCGGAGTCTTAGCACACAGTCAAGTAAGGGTGAATTTGAGGCGGTTTCTGAGGTGCGACATCCGAAGTTCCGACTACAAGTTACCGGCAGTAATTAAGTTCTCTCTACCTCTCTAGTATTCAATTTATGGTTTATTTTTGCTTATTAATTTTAGTATTGAAACCGTTGGCTGTTTAATTGTTAATCTTTCAGTTATTTGTATCCAAAGTATACTCGTCTTGATTGAAAGTTGCAATTTTCAGTGGTAATTTGTTATCTTATTATGATTGGAATTGTATACTTCAGCTATTTGTGTGATTCTGGCTTAGTTCGAGTCACATAATCCCAGTAGCAACTAGTTTAGGTAAATCTCTGCAAATTGGGGTTTAGTCTAAGCTAGGAGTAAAATTTGGTCAGTTAATCGTTCGGGGACACTTAAACGGGTTAATTGGGATAATGATATCTTCTTGGTTCAATAATGCTGCTAATTCGGTCTTTAGTAGGGTTTGACAAACTTACATCGGTCGGTTAGTTAAGAATTGATCTTGGCTTAGTTCAGGTCAATTGAAATCTAAGAGAAGATAGGGAATTCTTGTTACCTTGAATTCCATAGTTAATCTATAAATAATCTGGAGATTTGACGTAAACAATAATCGGTTGACAAGCTAAAATTACCATAAGAATATGTGCTTAATAGGGTATTTGACTTCGCGTCTAGCATTAGTATTCGGTCCTATTAGTTTAGTTTTAATACACAATGAAACCCCCCTAATAGTAAATAATCATAATGTTAATAGATGTGAATATGTAAATAAATGGTATATATGTAAGTTAGTGAAAAAAGTACTCTATAGTTAATTAGTTTTTCCAGTCTCTCCTCTCCGTGGGATCGACCCTACTTATCCTGTACTACGTTGTTATTTTTGAGGTTAAGATAGGATTATAAACTATTAATTTGTATACGCTTAACGACACGTATCAGGCGGAGTGAGACCCGCTAATTGTATCATATCGTCTATATTAGCACGTTAGTTTAAATAAAGGTTCTAGTTGTAGTCACCTCTTTACTCGGGACGAGCAAAGGTTCGGTTTGGGGATGTTTAATGTGACTCATATTTGAGCACATTTAGTCCCCGAATTAACCTCGTTCCTATGCTTTATAACACATAATTGGGTCATTTACTATCTTTAGTTTCCCATTTTGCATTTTCTTTGAGGTTTTGTCCCCTTGGTAAGAAAGAAGTGCTAAACTTGCATTTACAAGGTGAAATAGAGCTAAATTGATCGTATCTAATGACAAAGCATCAAAGAGAAGACCGACACTAGAGACCTAAGTAGATAATAAAGTGAAATGGACAATGTCGAAAGGATCCTTGCGGATTGTTGGGAAGGAAAAGAAGAGAAGTTGTCTGCCCTGGATCCGAGCGGATCCTAAGTCAGAGAGCCCGTGCCACAGTACAGGACGGATGGATCCTAAGTCAGGGTCTTAATAGTCATTTAAGCCCTTAGTGATGCGTGTGTGTTATATAAGGTTTTTACCTCACTTTTACACGCATTTCTGTACTATTTTATGTAGCATCTAGTTACAAATACCCCCGAATAGTCTACTTTGGTTTGTCTTGTGTAAATTTCAGGTATGAACCGGAAATAAGATAAATCGAGCCCAAACTCGCCCCATTTGCATACATTTATGGAGAATAAGGAATCGAAGCTTGGAACCTGTCACTTTGACGATGCGTGAGCTGATTTCGGAAGGTGTCGAAGTGCCTTATGTGCTAAAATAGCTCGATCGACCACTTTTCTAGTCGATAATGCTTTATACCATGAAGATCACTCGATCGAGTATTTCTCATACTCGATCGAGAAGGCCATTAAAGGGAGTTACTCGATCGAACGGTTCTTTCATTCGATCGAGAGGAATTTCTGCTCAGTTACTCGATCGAGCGGTTTTATTCCACTCAATCGAGTGGTTTTACCCTGTAATTATGTTTTTCCGCCTATTTTTGTATGGGCTTTTGTAGTTAGACTTTTGAATTAGGTTTAGAGAGAGATTTCGTGTGCTACTTTACTGAGTAGACTGCGTAACTCTTCCTCACTTCTTTTTCCTGACTTCTTCTCTTCCTTTTACTCTTGGCTACTTTTTTCTACCCGGATTCGGAACTTGTAATCGGTATTATTATTCCTTTTTATTTCTTTGCTATTTTAATTCTTTCCTTTTCTTATTGCTTTTTATTATTACTTTATTCAATCTCTATTAGCATTATTATCATGTTTAATTCCGATTATCTATGCATTACTGTTGTTGATTCAATAATGGTACGTAGCTAATTCCCCTTTTCTAAGACTAGGTAATCCATAATTATGAAGGAATAGTGGTTGATTTATTAGGTTTAATGTTTGTGTAGTCTTTGTTGTTAATCGCTACAATTAATTATCTCTGTCTATTTGAGTCGACGCAATTAGGCATTTAATCATAGTAAACCTTGACCTGGACCAGAAGGTTGGAAAGGGTGAGACTCGTAGCGAACATTAGGGCGCCATAGTGAGGGCGGAAGATAAGCTATTTGTGCTTTAGGGGGAATTGAGACCGGACGGAGATATTCACTGCCCCATAGACTATACTTGCATTGACCTGAGACCTAGATTGCTTGACTGAATGATCGTGGTGAACCGACTGTCTTAGCTGCTTTCTCCTTATTTGCTTAATCTTCATTCTCTTACCTTTTTCTCTTCCTTTACCTCTCTTAGTTTAGAAATAAAATTCAAACCCCCAAATTGGTTATCGTGACGAACTTAGACAAAGCTGACATTTTCCCATCTCCCTGTGGAGATCGACCCGACATCCCTAGCTATATTAGTTAGAGCCAGTTGGTTATTTTTTATAGGTATACGACTAGCCTGTCAAATTTTGGCGCCGTTGCCGGGGAGGTGACGCAATTTTATTGCTTTATTTAAGTTTGTCTCTCGTCTCAAGGAATTTATTCCTTGAGACTGATCTCATTTTTGCAAAGTTTTTGATTTGTTTGCAGGATATCTGTTCTAGAAAGAGAACATTGTCATACCTGCTCCAGTCTGTAAATTCTATCTGCCAGGATGCCGAATATAGCCAACGCTGGATTCCCTTCCAAAAGGTTTCTTACTACCCACTACTGAATCGGGAACTTTTGGAATCCACCCATCCTACATACAGCTGGTCGAGAGAAATATTTTCAGGGGGTACTTGAAGAAGATACGTGCAGGCACATAGATCTATTTACGGAATACTGTTCCACCATTCCTCTTGCTGCTGGGTTGACACAAGACAGAGTGAAGGGAGTTCTCTTTCCCTTCTCTTTAGCTGATGATGCCCGGGAATGGTTGAGCGATTTAGACAGGGAAGCAGCCGGTATAACTGACTGGAATTCCCTTGCCTTGGCCTTTTACAGGCGATATTTCCCACCACAGTGCACTAATGCGTTGAGAGCTCAGATTACTGCATTTGAGAAATTGTCCACTGAAGACTTGAATGGGGCTTGGACTAGGTTCAAGAAGCTCGTCCGTTCTGTGCCTCATCACGGTTTCAAGCGCTGGTTCCTATGCACCCAATTCTACAACGGGTTATATCCGGACCAGAGAGCTATCCTTGATAATGTAGCTAAGGGGAGATTCACGAAGAATGTAGAGGATGATCAAGGGTTGCATCTTATTGAGGAGATGGCCATCCATGTTGCCGAATATGGAAATCCCCGAGGAAGTGGGCAAGTTAGCGAGTTGGTAACAGCTGAGGTGGAGAGTCCTAGCAAAAGTCTAGGTAGAGAGGAGATTACGGAGACTATGGGTGATCATGCATAGGTTTGTGCTATTACTGAGCATGTGGAGATATGCGGTAGATGCGGTATGGAGGGGCACGACCCCATTGGTTGTATGGCGAGAATAGAGCGCGTTCTTGCTTATCAGAAATACAAGCAAGGAGTCCCTTTTTCTCAATTATATGAAGAGATGACGAATGTTTCCACTCTCTCTAGGTAAATACCGCAACCAAACCCCTCTTCTACAAATGGGGAGATCGCTGAACTGAAATCCTTGGTTTTGAACTTAACACAACAGTTTGGGGAGAAATGCAACAAGGATGATACCGCCATTGTAGAGTTAAGAGAACAAGTCGCGCAGTTAACACTCGCGAAAAATCAAGCTAACCATCCACCGACGTGCGACCCAGGCAATGCCATAAATCTCCGGAGTGGCCTTACTTATGAGGAGCCAAAAGTACCAGAAGAAGGGGTTGTGACAGCTGATGATACCCAGGATGACGATTTGGAAGAGTTCACGGACGATATCCCTGCTGCATATTGTCCAGGCACTCGATCGAGTGAAATTTTACCTCGATCGAGTGAAATTATCCATAAAGATGGTCGATCGAGTATAAATACTACTCGATCGAGAGGTGCAGAATTAGAAGAACTCGATCGAGTAATAAATTCCCCTCGATCGAACATTCTGACAGAAGAAGTCACTCGATTGAGTGAAAATTATACTCGATCAAGTGAACCAGAGTTAGAAGAGCTCGACCGAGTTATTCAAACATCTCGATCGAGTAAATCCCAAGACAAAACCACTCGATCGAGTGAGGAATATACTCGATCGAGTGCCAGAACCAGCGGAGATCCTATTTCAACATCTAATTCCGCTACCGCGTCATCTTCCCCTGCTGTGAAGACGTCACGCACTGATAAAGGTAAAGAGAAAGTCGCGAGTCCACTCATTGCTACCAGAGTACCCTTTCCAATACGTCTGAAGGACGCAAAGGTCGAGCGACAGTACGGTAAGTTTGTGGACGTTGTCAAGAACTTCCAGGTAACTGTCCCTTTTACCGAACTTATTACCCAGATACCTACCTACGCTAAATTCATGAAAGATATTGTTACGCGTAAGAGAGAGCTAAGTGAATTTGAAATCGTTTCTTTTTTGGAAGAGTCTAGTAATTTACTTTTAAATAAGGCTCCACCTAAAATGAAGGACCCGGGTAGTTTCTCTATTACCTGTGTTATATGCAATCAAGTAATTGATAAGGCTCTTTGTGATTTAGGAGCCAGCGTCAGTGTCATGCCCTTATCTATCTGCAAGAAATTAAATATGGGTCACCTTAAATTGACTAACATTACCCTACAGATGGCCGATAGATCTGTTAGGCGACCCTTGGGTGTCTTAGAGGACGTGCCTGTGAAAATAGGCAAGTTCTTTATACCAGTAGATTTTATTATTTTAGACATAGCCGAGGACACTCGGACACCAATTATATTAGGAAGACTG
Source organism: Silene latifolia (assembly GCF_048544455.1). Lineage (NCBI taxonomy): Eukaryota > Viridiplantae > Streptophyta > Magnoliopsida > Caryophyllales > Caryophyllaceae > Silene > Silene latifolia. The sequence goes on along the minus strand of NC_133538.1, from coordinate 422,314,490 downwards.
TTCCTTTGTACAACTTGGGCCATTATCGATGTCAAACAAGGGCGTTTGACTCTTGCAGTAGGGGATGATGCGATTACTTTCAGTCTGCCTAGCACTTTGGCTCGGCCAATGATAGAGGACACATGTTATTCTGTTGATATTAATGACGAGTCTATTTATGACTTCTGGGCATGTTCTTTTATAAAGGACCCACTAGAGGCTCTTATGCTTTTGGATGAGTGTGCAGATAACCCAGTTGACGATGACGCTATGTTGGATTTGCTTAAAGATGATTTAGATGAGCGTGAACTCACCGACGCTGAGGGAGAGCAAGTAGAACAGATGATAAACAAATAATCACTAAGATATATTTTTACCTAAAAAATGGAGAGAGAAAGCTCTTCCTTCTCTCTAATTTTTTAGGGTTCTTCCTAGCAAATGGCAAGGAAGAAATTACCTAAAAAATTACCTAAAAAATCTCATAATAAAATTCGTAAACCTAGAGCAAAAATACGTTTATCGTTTAGTAATTGTCCTGACCTAAATTTAGATATGGATATACCAGAATCTTCAGCTTCTGTGAATTTGGATGGTCCTCAATCTGAAGATTCACGAGCTACGAAGACATTGGGGGAAATTGTTGGTATTCCGGTTCTTAATCTGGAGGCTATAGTGGAAGATGCTCAAACTGAATCTGAGGAGGAAAATGATGTTGCTGCTGAGGATGAAGGGTGGACGAAGGTCACCGGTAAGTCTCGTGCTTCGTCTTCTACTCCTCGTACTACTGAGTCAAGTGTATTACAGTTAACTCCTGAAGATGTTCAACCTGAGATTAACTATTGGTCTACTACAGTAGTCTGTTATATACTAGGGGGAAACCCTCCTTGGGAACTTCTTTCTGGGTTTGTTTCTCGTATATGGGGGAAATACAAATTTGACAAAATTTCGTTTCTTCCTAATGGTGCCTTTTTAGTTCACTTCCCTACCCTAGAATGCAGAAACTTGGTGCTTCAACAAGGATTCCCAATGTATGATAATAAGCCTCTTATTATCAAACCTTGGTCTGAGGATTGTAGTCTGGCTAAGGAGAAGGTTAAAAAGGTTCCTATCTGGAGTAAGTTGTGTGGACTTCCTCTAAAATTCTGGGGTTCTTCTAGTCTGGAGAAAATTTCATCTTTGATTGGCAAGTTCATGAGATGTGATGAGCCGACTATGGATAAAACTAGGCTAGGCTATGCCAGAGTTATGGTGGAAGTGGATGTGGGACAATCGTTCCCTGAGAAAATTTATTTCAAGGATGAGAAAGGCAAAGATATTTGTGTGCTTGTTGAATATGATTGGAAGCCAGATGTGTGTGCTTTGTGTAAGGGCATTGGCCATATCACTGGGGCCTGTAAAAAGAAAGTTGAGCCTAAACCTAAGCCTTAAGTGAGACAGGAATGGAGACCTGTGCAGAGGGGTCAAACTATTGTGCCTACTGCAGCTACTCAGGTTGCTGTGCCTAGGGCTCAATCTGTGGCCAAACCAGTGGGTGATTCTGTACCTGTTGTCACTCCTAGGATTTCCAGACCAGGTTCACCTATTCTATCCCCTGTCACAGTTGTTTCAAGTATGGTAAGACAGGAATATCAGCCACCTCCTTCTGTTGGTGAGCCTGGTTCACCTACATATGCTGAAGTGCTCACTAGTCCTAAGAAGCACATGAATGGGGGACCGGAGAATCCACCAGGAGATAATTTAAATGGATAACATAGGTAGTTGGAATGTGAGGGGTATGAATAAGAGTATCCAGCAAGCTGAAATAAAGAGATTTCTTTTTCAGAATAAAGTAGGTCTTTTTGGGTTAGTTGAGACTAAAGTTAAAGAGCTGGACTGTACTGTTATTTTGTCTGTGTTTGGTCTTCATTGGAGAGGGGTAAATAATAATCAGTATCATCCTGGGGGCAGAATATGGCTTGTTTGGGTTGATCAGGTCTTTGATGTGCAAGTCTTGACTATGTCTGATCAACATATTACTGCTAAAGTCACTGAGCTTGCTTTATCTGATGTGTTTCTTTTCTCTGTGGTTTATGGGTCTAATGATGATAAAGAAAGGTTGAATTTATGGACTGGTCTTAAAAATATTAAAAACTCTTGGAGGGGTCCTTGGTGTGTTTGTGGGGACTTTAATAATCTGTTGGCCCTTCATGAGAGAATTGGAAGACCTGTTCACTGGAATGATATTGTGGAGTTTAGGGAGTGTGTTGACTATTGTGAGCTGATTGATGTTAAAGCACAAGGATCTTATTTTACTTGGAATAATAAGCATGAGCCTTCTTCTAGAGTGTTCTCTAGGTTGGATAGATTTATGATTAATGCTGATTGGATGAATCTCTTCCCTGAATGTCATGCTTACTTCTTACCCGAAGGCAATTTTGACCATTCTCCTTGTATTTGTTATAGAAGATTGGAAAGACAACAGAGGCCTCATTCCAGATATTTTAATATGTGGGGGCAAGATCCTCACTTTCTGGATATTATCAAACATACTTGGAGTCAAAAAGTGACTGGCTCTTGGATGTTCCAGGTGGTAACTAAGCAAAAAAATCTCAAGCAACCTCTGAAGCAGCTCAATAGAACTAGATTTGCTGATGTGGAAAATGCAGTGGAGGTGGCTAAACTAAGACTTTCTGAGCTTCAAACTCTGATGCACAAGGATCCTACCAATCTTGCTGTGTTGGAGGAGGAATCTGCAGCTGCAGTGGAGTATAGAACCCTGAGCAAAGCACATTATAGTTTTATCAGTCAGAAGGCAAAGATTGGATGGTTGTGTGAAGGTGATGAGAATACAAAGTATTTTCATAATCAAATTAAGGCAAAACAAATGCATAATAAAATACTCCAAATTAAGGATAAAAATGGTCAGCAACATACAGATCCTCTCAGTATAGAGAAAGCTTTCCTAGATTATTATTTGGAGTTGCTTGGGGACAATAAAGAAACCTTGGATGTTCATGTGCCTACTGTCAGAACTGGGAGTTTAATTTATGATCAGCACAGGAGTATCCTGTTGAAGCCAGTCTCCCCTCAGGAAGTAAAGGACTGTATCTTTAGCATTCCTTCCACTAAATCCCCAGGACCAGATGGGTTCTCTAGTCAATTTTATAGAGATTCATGGGACATTATTGGGAAGGATATTACTGGAGCTGTTCTTGATTTCTTTACATCTGGTAAAATGCTGCGACAGGTTAATTCTACTATCCTCACTTTAATTCCTAAAGTTAAACAGCCTGGGAGTGTACTTGAATACAGACCCATTGCCTGTTGCAATGTTTTGTATAAGTGCATTACTAAAATTATTTGCTCTAGATTGAGTGAGGTACTTCCTGACATTGTGAATTGTAGTCAAGGAGGTTTTATTAAGGGAAGGAATATAGTAGACAATGTTTTTATTTGTAAAGACTTGGTAAGGATGTACAATAGGAAGGTCACCTCTCCTAGAACTCTTATCAAAATTGACCTTAGAAAAGCCTATGATACTGTGGAATGGAAATTTGTTTATCAAATGCTACATGCTTTGAAATTCCCTTCTCAATTCATTCATCTTGTCATGACTTGCATTACATCTCCTACTTATTCCCTTAATGTCAATGGGAACACTTTTGGTTTTTTCCCTGGCAAGAGGGGACTGAGGCAAGGGGATCCTTTGTCCCCCTTGATTTTTACTCTGTGCATGGAATATCTCTCGAGGATTCTTGTTATTGTTGGCCAGCAAGAGGGGTTTAGGTTCCATCCAATGTGTGGACACATCGGACTCAATCATCTGCTTTTTGCAGATGATCTCTTACTTTTTTTGCAAGGGTAATGCAGTGTCTATTATGTGGCTCTTGAGAGGATTCTCTACTTTTTCTGCTACTTCTGGGCTTGCTCTGAATAATGATAAGACTGATATCTATTTTAGTGGAATTAGTAAGGAACTTATTGAGGACATTGTCAAAGTTTCTGGTTTTAGAATTGGTACTCTGCCTTTTAAATATCTAGGTGCCCCAATTTCATCAAAGAAAATCTCCAAATTTGAGGGACATAAACTGATTGAGAGGATTGTTCAACGAATTAGAAGCTTGGGGGCAAGGAAGTTGTCTTATGCTGGCAGACTTAGGCTAGTTAAGTCAGTGCTTTCTACTTTACACTCCTATTGGGCTTCCATGTTTTTAATCCCATCTGGTATCATGAATAAGGTGGACTCTATTTGTAGGAATTTCTTATGGGGAGGAAGAGATTCTTACTTAAAAGCTCCTAATATAAATTGGAATACATGTTGTAAACCTAAAGCTGAAGGGGGTTTGGGTCTTAAGAATGCTAAGCTGTGGAACAAAGCTCTTCTTGGTAAATATACAAGCTGGCTTGCATCAAAAAAAGATCATTTATGGGTTAAGTGGGTTAACCATGTGTATATGAAAGGGTGTGATTGGAAAGATTATACTGCTCCTACTGATTGTAGTTGGTCCTGGAGAAAAATTATGCAAGTGAAGGATATTTTTCAGATAGGCTATGCTAACAATCAGTGGATTGCCAAGCTTTCTGGATATTCAGTAGCTGATGGTTATAACTGGCTAAGAGACACTTCTCCTCAGGTTCCTTGGAGTCATTTGTGCTGGAATAATTTGAATGTGCCCCGAACTTCCTTTATTTTTTGGGCCTCTCAGCATGGTAAACTTCTTACCCTTGACAGATTGCATAAGATGGGTATTGTTCAGTCTACTGTATGTTTTATCTGTGGGTCTGAGACAGAAAGTCATGAACATCTGTTCTATAAATGTGAGTATAGTAAAAGATGTATGCAGCTGATGCAGCAGAAACTCCACATTCAGTTTCATGTAGAGCATATGGTGAAATGGTATTCCTTGAGTAGATCTAGAAGCGGCTTACAAAGGATGGTCACTGGTGCTTGTTTTGTTGGATTGATTTATGGGATTGTGCATGTCAGAAATTGTGCTAGATTGCAGCAGCAGGTGCAATTGCCAGGTATGTTGGTGAATCAAGTTTGGAAGGAGGTCAAAGACATATGGTTACATAGGAACAAACGTTCTCTCAGGAATTATGATCAGCTTTGGATAGATTCGATTTCTTAATGTTTTGATAGATAGAAGATAGTAGTTTGCTTAGCTTATATACTCATAAACTTTGTGATTCTTTTGATATTTATATATATATACTTACCTTTCACCCAAAAAAAAAAGTGGAACAGATGATCAGTACCCTTTGCTCCATCGAGGTAAAGGTACCTGAGCGTAAGCCTCTTCCCTCTCATCTAAAATATGTTTTCTTAGACGATACTGAGCAATATCCAGTCATTGTTAGTGCTAAGCTTGATAATGATCAACTGGCTTCTTTGTTACCTGTGCTTAAGAAAAACAGGAAAGTTTTGGGTTATTCCTTGGACGATATCAAGGGGATTATTCTCGATATTTGCATACACAAGATAGAGCTGGAGGAAGATCAGAAGCCTTGCAGACATGGTCAGCATCGGCTGAACCAAAAGATGCAAGATGTTGTGATGGCTGAGGTAATGAAGCTGCTTGATGCAGGTATTATCTATTATTTTGGTCATTCTAAATGGGTGAGTCCAGTTCAGGTAGTCCCTAAGAAAGGAGGGACTACCGTGGTTAGGAATGATAAAAATGAGTTAATACTTACTAGAGTAGTGACTGGTTGGCGGATGTGTATAGACTACAGACAGCTGAATGCCGCCACCAAGAAAGATCACTTTCCCCTTCCGTTTATTGATCAGATGGTAAAAAAGTTAGCTTCTCATAAGTTTTTCTGCTATTTAGACGGGTATTCAGGGTTCTTTCAGATCCCTATTCATCCGGATGATCAAGCTAAGACTACTTTTACTTGTCCTCGGGGCGTTTTTGCTTATCGCAGGATGCCTTTTGGTTTATGTAATGCCCCAGCTACCTTTCAAAGGTGCATGATGGGGATATTTTCAGAGTATATTGAGTATATTATGGAAGTTTTTATGGACAATTTTAGTATTTATGGAAGTGATTTTTCTAACTGTCTGTCTAACCTTGATAAAGTGTTGCAGTGCCGCATCGAGGTTAACCTTGTGCTTAACTGGGAGAAGTGCCATTTCATGGTCAATGAGGGAGTTTTCTTAGGGCACTTAGTTTCTGATAGGGGAATAGAAGTTGATAAGGCATAAGTGGAAGTGATTCATCAATCACCTCCTCCTGTTAATGTTAAAGGAGTGAGGAGTTTCCTTGGTCACGCTGGCTTTTATCGCCGGTTTATTAAGGATTTTTCAAAAATTGCTAAACCACTTACACAGCTGCTACTTAAGGATGCCCCTTTTGTATTTACTGATGAATGTCTTTCTGCTTTTAACAGGTTAAAGCAGGCTTTGGTATCTTTGGTATCTGCACCGATCATACAGCCTCCCGACTAGGATTTGCCGTTCGAGATAATGTGTGATGCCAGTAATTATGCACTAGGAGCAGTGCTAGGCCAAAGGAAAGACAAAGCTTTAAATGCAATTTACTATGTGAGCCGAACTCTGGATGAGGCTCAAGTGAAGTACACCACCACTGAAAAAGAGCTGCTACCTGTAGTTTATGCCTTAGAGAAATTTCGTTCTTATTTGATTGGGTCAGAATTACTGTTTTTACTGACCATGCAGCTTTGAGGTATCTCCTTGCTAAGAAGGAGGCTAAACCATAGCTATTGAGATGGATACTCCTTCTCCAGGAGTTTGATTTGCAGATTAAAGATAAGAAAGGAGCTGAGAACGTTGTAGCTGATCATCTGTCGCGACTGTCACGGCAAGAGGGAGAAGATTCTTTACCTATTGATGAGTCTTTTCCTGATGATTCTTTATTTGCCGTATTGTCTTCCATTGTTAACCAAGAACCTTGGTATGAATATATAGCTAATTACGTTCCCAGTGGCAAGCTGCTGCGTGACCTTTCTCATCAGCAGAGGAAGCATTTTCTGTATAACACTAAGCAGTATTTCTGGGATGATCCTTACCTGTTTAAGGAATGTGCAGACGGTCTCTACAGACGGTGTATTCCGCAGTGGGAGACCAAAGTAGTCCTGAAAGGTTGTCAGTCATCCTCCTATGGTGGTCACCACGGTCCATCGCGCACCGTGGCTAAGGTACTTCAGTCTGGTTTTACTGGCCTTCTTTGTTTGCTGATGCTAAGGCTTTTGTTTCAGCTTGTGATGCCTGCCAACGATCAGGGAACATTTCAAAGAGACATGAGATGCCACAAAATGGTATCTTAGAGTTTGAGGTTTTTGATGTCTGGGGCATTGATTTCTAAGGACCGTTCCCGTCTAGTAAAGGTAATAGGAACATTTTAGTAGCTGTCGATTATGTGTCGAAGTGGGTTGAGGCAATTGCCTCACCTCATTGTAATGCCAGGACTGTGATAAAAATGTTTAAAAGGGTCATATTTCCTCGTTTTGGTGTCCTTAGGGTCGTCATTAGTGATGGGGGAATGCACTTTAAAGAAAAGAAACTAATTCCATTCTGTCTAAGGTTGACGTTCAACACCGGCGTGGTTTGGGGTATCATCCCCAAACTAGTGGTCAGGTTGAGGTCTCTAATCACGAGATTAAAGAGATCTTGTCTAAGGTTGTTTCTAAATCACGGAAGGACTGGAGTCTTAAATTGGAAGACACATTATGGGCTTACAAAACCGCCTTTAAGACACCGATTGGTGCATCACCTTATCGGTTAGTTTATGGGAAATCATGTCATTTACCTGTTGAGTTGGAGTGTAAGGCTTCGTGGGCAATTCGTGAGCTTAACTTTGATCCTAAGTTGTGTGGTCAGAATCGTCTTTTGCACCTAGATGAATTGGAGGAGTTTAGGCTTAACGCCTATGATAGCTCACGCATTTACAAGGAAATGACGAAGAGATGACATGACAAAAGGATTTTACCCCGGGAGTTTCATGTCGGGCAGAAGGTGTTGTTGTTTAATGCCCGACTGCGATTATTTCTTGGCAAGCTGAAGTCCATGTGGAGTGGTCCTTATACGGTGACAGTTGTCACCAAATTTGGATCCGTTGAGCAGGAAGGTCCCGAGGGAAATCGGTTCAAGGTGAATGGGCAATATGTGATGCATTATCATGAAGCAAATGAACCAGACAATCTTGTTGAAGTCTTGTACTTCGACGAGCTTGACGCGCTAGTTAGTTGATACCAGAAAGGTCGTGCGGGACCTTTTAAACCTGCGCTTTCCGGGAGGCAACCCGGACTGTTTTATTGTATTTTTGTGGAACTATTTCTTTGTCTTTAGCTTTTTGTTGAGCTTTAAACGCTGATCTATGCGTCTTTTGTATTTCCTTTGCTCCTTATTCGTGTTTTGCAGGTGCACCAACTCGATCGACTAGTTTTCTAAACGATCAAGCTTATTAACCTTGATAACCACTCGATTGAGTAACTGCTATACTCGATCGATAAGCTGCAGATTCACGATCACTCGATCAAGCTATTTCAAGTCGCTCCATCGAGCATTTTTGACACCAAACCACTCGATCGAGCTGTCCTAAGTCACTCGATCGAGCTATTCTGTATTCCAGCTACTAGTTTTCGTCTGTTGAGCTGCTGTGTGACTACCTATGACCTCCCATGCTCATGGTCGGTTTGGGGAGGTCCCTCTTCATGATTTCTTGTAAGTGTTCCGACTCCAGTTATCCTTTTCTCCTTAGTTTGCATTTCTTTCCCTATTTTTGGTACAATGAGGGCATTAGACGGTTTGGTTTGGGGAGGTATGCATTCGTATCTGTGTCTGCATGTTTTCTTGCATTTTCCGTTTGCACGTTTACTTATTTCCGCATGCATTGTCGTTTTTAAATTCAAAAAAAGAAAAAAATCACATAAAATTCAAAAATTTGCACGTTTATTTTGAGTCGGAACGTTTGAACTTTGACGCTACATTAAATCCTTACCTATGCCCTGCATATTCTTGACATATTGTTGGCATGATAATGTGCATAATCTACGAGTTTTTGTTTCTCTCTTATCTGAGCGAATAGACTTTACTCATATATTGGCAAGCTACATTACATTCTGAGGTTAGAGCTTTATAAACTGGTGACATTCATGACCGGTTTCATTTAGGATGTGAGTAGTACTCTCTGTAAGGCGTGTAACATCAATTTGCATAAGCATGAGTCTAGTCTTCTTAATACATGTATGCATTCGGTCTGTGGATGGTGACACATGTTAGGAGAGGCAGTTCCCTTTTATTTCATTCTACCCATGACCTTCACATAGCCAAATTGCCTTTTTCTCCTATTAGCTACATTCTATAATTTGGCCTACCCTAGCCGAGCTAGTGATGAGTAGCTGTTTGGAATGCTTTATTGCAGTTTGGTTATATATCTGATTTCAGAAGTCGGTGGAAGAATTGAAAGAAATGAATAGGAAAATGTTGTGAAAAAGAAGAAAAAATAGAAAAAAAAAGAATTGAAAAAGAAAAATGAAAAAAAAAAATCATATGCGAAAAAATGGAAAATTGTATAGATGATTTTTACTCCCATGTCTTATTTATATCTTATGGGGAGTTGACAAGTTTATGATGTTTTGTGAGTTGAGTGCATCGAATTTGCACCGTTCTGTATTATTATATTGAGTATGAAGTTGGGATGCAGTTTCATAATTTGGATCCGTGTTGCTAGTTTGGCTATTAACTCCACATTTCCAAATTCATCTTAGCCCCTTCTTACCCATTATCTCACTTACCCAAATGTAAGTTCTCGGCATGTGTCTTGGTCATTAGTTTGGTTGGTATTCGTATGTACGGTTGTAGAGACTTTATTCATGTTAACTGCATGCATGTTCTTATAGGTCGAGTTAGGTGAGTGTCTTTACTTCTTTATATCTTTCACTTATATACTCAACTTGTGCCTAAATTTGAGTGATGAGCGACCCGTGAGAGTCCGATATCTTTGAGTCTTTCAAGGTCGACGGTTCAGTAAGTTTGAAACATTGATTTAATTCGTTTGCACGTATCACCTGCCACTTTGTTAGTTGTTGCAATAAACTGGTTTTGGCGGATGATTTGTAACCAATGCGTTGGTCCCGTTCCACTGTTTATTCTTATTTGCATTCATAGTTTGCTTGGGGACAAGCAAAGGTTTGGTTTGGGGAAATTTGATGCATGTGTTTTATATAAGGTTTTTACCTCATTTTTACACGCATTTCTGTACTATTTTATGTAGCATCTAGCTACAAATACCCCCGAATAGTCTACTTTGGTTTGTCTTGTGTAAATTACAGGTACGGACCGGAAAGAAGATAAATCGAGCCCAAACTCGCCCCATTTGCATACATTTATGGAGAATAAGGAATCGGAGCTTGGAACCTATCACTTTGAGGATGCGTGAGCTGATTTCGGAAGGTGTCGAAGTACCTTATGTGCTAAAATAGCTCGATCTACAACTTTTCAAGTCGATCGAATGCTTTATACCATGAAGATAACTCGATCGAGTAGTTCTCATACTCGATCGAGAAGGCCATTAAAGGGAGTTACTCGATCGAACGGTTCTTTCATTCGATCGAGAGGAATTTCTGCTCAGTTACACGATCGAGCGGTCTTATTCCACTCGATCGAGTGGATTTACCCTGTAATTATGTTTTTCCGCCTATTTTTGTATGAGCTTTTGTAATTAGGCTTTTGGATTAGGTTTAGGGAGAGATTTCGTGTGCTACTTTACTAAGTAGACTGCGTAACTCTTCCTCACTTCTTTTTCCTGACTTCTTCTCTTCCTTTTACTCTTGGCTACTTTTTTCTACCCGGATTCGGAACTTGTAATCGGTATTATTATTCCTTTTTATTTCTTAATCGTAATTGCTATTTTAATTCTTTCCTTTTCTTATTGCTTTTTATTATTACTTTATTCAATCTCTATTAGCATTATTATCATGTTTAATTCCGATTATCTATGCATTGCTGTTGTTGATTCAATAATGGCACGTAGCTAATTCCCCTTTGCTAAGACTAGGGAATCCATGATTATGAAGGAATAGTGGTTGATTTATTAGGTTTAATGCTTGTGTAGTCTTTGTTGTTAATCGCTACAATTAATTGTCTCTGTCTATTTGAGTCGACGCAATTAGGCATTTAATCATAGTAAACCTTGACCTGGACCGGAAGGTTGAAAAGGGTGAGACTCGTAGCGAAAATTAGGGCACCATAGTGAGGGCGGAAGCTAAGCTATTTGTGCTTTAGGGCGAATTGAGACCGGAAGGAGATATTCACTGCCCCATAGACTATACTTGCATTGACCTGAGACCTAGATTGCTTGACTAAATGATCGTGGTGAACCGACTGTCTTAGCTGCTTTCTCCTTATTTGCTTAATCTTCATTCTCTTACCTTTTTCTCTTCCTTTACCTCTCTTAGTTTAGAAATCAAATTCAAACCCCCAAATTGGTTACCGTGACGAACTTAGACAAAGCTGACATTTTCCCATCTCCCTGTGGAGATCGACCCGACTTCCCTAGCTATATTAGTTAGAGCCAGTTGGTTATTTTTGATAGGTATATGACTAGCATGTCACTTAGTTACCCTAATCTTTGTACCTAATCTTTAGTATAAATACCCCTTTGTACTACCTAGATTAGCATCCAACTCTAATACTCTCTTAATCCATCTTTAATCACTTTGTAATTCTCTCAAATTAGTCTTAATTTAGTTGTAATAAAATTTCTCAATATTAAGCAATCTTAATCTTTCCTTAATTTCTCTATTGTACTTCCTTTATTTTGGGTAATTAGAAGATTATTTGGGATTATTTGGAGGATAGACAACCTTCCATCAATCATCAAGTACTTCTATTATTCTTTGCTTTATTATTTGGAATCATCTTCGTAGGTATAATTCTCTCTTAATCTTGTTTAATTATTGTTAATCACTTTCATTTATTCATCATGTTTTGCCTTGTTAGTATGATTGACAACCTTGTTAGCATGCTAAACTTGATAATGAGTGAGTAGTTTCCTTAGGCAGGGTTAATGGGGAATTAGGGGAAACCAACATGGGGAATGATTCATGCTTAATCTAATATGTTTTCATAATTAAATTGCTGGCTTGTTGTGATTTCAACTTATGCACATGTTATGTATGATGAAATGCGAGCCTATGAATCCTTGTATTTTTTACCCATCACCTATCTTTTCAATGAGGCTTGTAAGCTTATACACCAACTCGAGCCTCATTAGACCATGCATATAGTTGAATAGGAAGGATTAAGTCGACTTGTAGGTGTTGTACAATCTAATCGATTCGGCTCCGGGACCCAAACCTTCTTAGGGATTGTAAGCTTATACACCAACTCAATCCCATCACAACAATAAGTGCTTGCTATATATTTGAGAACATGTTTGTATGATCAACTCCTATGAATCCTCTATGAACCCATGACACCCTAGTGCCTTTAATCAATTGTTTACAACCCCTCTATTTGTTTCCTTTGTTTTTATTTATCTTGTTGATTAGTTTAGTTTATCTCCTACATCAACCCAAATTGTGACACCCTAAGACACAACCATTTGCAATTGAGAATCCTACATCAATACCCGTCCCTTGGGATCCGACCTTCACTTGCCTCTTTGCTAAGAGTAGTTTGTGAAGTTATAAATATTGTTTTGGTTGGTAACTTTTGACGACGAGTTTTAACCGGACCACCGATCTCCCCAAACTGCATATGGAACAATGACGTCGTGTCCTAGTAAAGATCAAACATGGCACGGATAAAACACAGGTTCGACCTAATCGAAGACCTGTGAATCTCGCGCCAAGCAGCAACCAGCGGGCCAATGGCCGACCTATCTATCAACGCCCTCGAACCCGCTCGCAGCACGTCGAAGAAATCCATGCAAGTAGAGAAGCCTGAGAACGTTCTCATGGTAGCAGCGTCCTGAAATTGAAAACCAAAAAGGGCCAAAACGCCTATTTAGGCTCAAAACTACAAAAATGACAAAGCCCAGCAAATGGCAAACTCACCAGGCCCTCGTGTGTATGGTAAGATATGTGAGTGAAGAGCCACATAAGTAACTGGATACAATCCCAACCCTCGGCCTAAGCAGGCAACGCACGCAGGTTCAGCCCTCGCCGAACCCAAACTCGCCTACTCTAAAACTCCCTATCAAAAGCGTCGTCTACCTCTGTCTCAACCCACCGTCTCTTCGCACCGCGAGACTGCACGGTACGATGAGGATCCCTCTCAACAACCCACACGACTCCCTCAAGCTCATGTCTAAAGACCCGAGGAGCTCTCCTCCTGGTGGTGACCCTCCTCCTGAAAGAACAAGTCGTGGACTCCGCCCGAGCCCCTCCAACACCTGCAACTACCCTATGCTCCTCCTGAGCCTCTACAACTCTCTTAGCCCCAACGGCCCCAACAAAAAGCTCCTCCTCAACAACTACCTCCACAACTGCCTCAGGAGCTCGCCCCAAAGTACTAACTGGCCCTGACCGGCCAAAGACCCCACACGACCTATTCCTCCAACGTCCTTTACTCGTGACCGACAGACCTAGTAGACCCTGAACACTCACCTGAAGCAAAAAAAAAAAAAAAAACAGTGTCAGTCGAAATTTTGGCAATACGACGGCATAAAATAGCCAAAAGCCAAAAACGGCCTGAAACTGAAAATCGCCTACAAATGCAAAACAAGAACAAAAACAACAAGACCAAACCCGCCCAATCCTATCCAGCAAAATATGTCACAAAAAACTCACCAAAAAAAAAAAACAAAACTCACAAAAACCTGACTCAACCTTCTTTTCAAGCAAAAGACGAGTCAAGTTAAAAACAAAGCAACCAAACCCCCCGGGCTAACACAAAGCCTACGGAAACAAAAATATACACCCGTCCTAGCCGGACACCTCACAAAACTCAAAAAGACTATTTACGCCGAATTAAGCGCTAAAAAGGCCAAAAATTCAAAAGTGTTGATACGTGCATTTTATATAGTCTTTTCAACCTATTTTATGCACGTATTTCTATGCTTTCATCGTGGTTTTATGCTACGAAATGCCCCGAATATGCTACTTTGGTGTATTTTGTCTTAATTGCAGAAATGGACCATAAAGTAGTGAAATCAAGCCTTTTACCGTCCCTTTTGCATGCATTTGAAGGAAGAGTGGATTTGGAGCGGGAATTATAGCTGTCTTGGGATGCGTGAAGCTATTTCGAGAGCTAAAAGGATAAGTCAAAGTCAAACTAACGTGAATTATAAGCTGCTGAAGTCAAGATTCACTCGATCGAGTACTTAACTGGTCGATCGAGTGGTTTTAGGTCAAATAATCAGTCGATCGAGTACTTTTTCTGGAAAATCGACCAGTTCCTTATGTGTGTTTGTTCGATCGAGTGATTTAGATAGTCGATCGAGCAGTCTTGAGCTTGAGTTGCTCGATCGAGTGGTTTTATTCCACTCGATCGAATGGATTTTGCTATGGGCTGGGCTTTTTACTTAATTTCCGTCATTAGGTTTAACTATACTCCTATTTTCTTATAAATAGGAGTTAGGACGTCATTTGTAATCATCCAAGGGGGGGGGGACCATTGCACGTTACTTTTCTTCTGTCACTTTCACTGTTACTTTTGTTCTTCAATTCCGGATCATTAATTCAGTATTAATTCTTTCCCTTTCTTTTCTTCTTTAATTTATGCTTATTATTACTGTTCTTCCCTTATTTCTTGTTTCCCCTTTAATTATGCGTAGCTAAATCCCTTAGTATGTTAGGATTAGGGAAGCCGTGGTAGCAACATGTTATAATTGACTTGAATAGATTAGCCTTGCGATAAGAATTGTATTAGGCAATATAATTGTTATTAGGTTGAATGTATGCATGCAGGAGACCAATTTATAAAAGTAGTTAACCCCGACCTGGATCGAAAGATTGGAAGGGAAGGCTTGCTTAATTACAATAGGTAATACCTAATTAGGGCGAAAGCTAAGTTAGGAGACCCTAGGGCGGTTTAAGGACCGAAAGGTGACGACCATAGCTCTTCTTATCAATAGTCTAATCGCCTCAGTACACCCGATAGTACAGCTGCCACGGTAGACCGACTCCTAGCATATTCCCTTCTCCTCTGTTAATTTCTTGCGTTTATTCCTCTCTTACCTTTTTATTAGTTTAGTTCAGCAATCAAAACCCCATTCCTGTGACACCCTACAGACCGAATTAAACAGATAATTAGTGTTTTGGTAAAAATTTACCGATTAGTTGTTTAGATTAGTGAGTCAAAGTGATCGTCTATAACTACGAGCGAATCAAGGAGTCACGGTGCAAAACAAAGTAAAAGACAATGAAAAAAAGATCGACGCAAGGAGTATTTGGTGACGCGGAAAACCCGGTGTGGGAACAACCGCGGGGGGGGGGGGGTCGGAATTCCGCCAATATTAGCACTATAATCGGTATATTTTAGCAAGTAAGGAAGCTACAATGGTGTTTCATGAGAATGATATAGAAGAAACAAGATGTCGTTGCTTAGTGATTATGTGTTGCCTTGGAATGAGATGTCTCTTGACTGAATTTGCTCTTTCTTTTATAGTTGTTCTTCTTAGGGTTTAGATCCTCAAGGCTCCTCCGGGTCAGCCTCCTACTTTTCAGGAGCCATTACCCCATTTTTTAGGGGTCAGTTACCTGATTTTTAGGAATTAAATGTGCTGACTTTGTCTTCTTTGACTGTTTCCTCTTTCCTCTTAAATCCCCCACTAAATGCTCAACTAATGCCACATTAAATGCTAGTCTTTATTTTTCCAAATCCTCCATTAGTTCCTCCATTTATTGCTAATCTTTATTCCTCTAATATTGCTGCTTCCTCTAGAGTGTCGTTTCCTCGGGCTCCTCAATAGTCAGGCTCCTCTGGAATCAGGCTCCTCTAGAGTCGAGTCACTCTGGGATCAGGCTCCTCTAGAGCCAGGCTCCTCCAGAGTCAAGCTCCTCTAGAGTCGAGTCACTCTAGAATCAGGCTCCTCTAGAGTCAGGCTCCTCCATAGTCAGGCTCCTCCGGAGTCAGGCTCCTCTGGAATCAGGCTCCTCTAGAGTCGAGTCACTCTAGAATCAGGCTCCTCTAGAGTCAGGCTCCTCCGGAGTCAGGCTCCTCTGGAATCAGGCTCGCTCTTCCAGAATCAGGCTCCTCTAGAATTTGTTTCCCGACTTCTAGGTCCAGTCGCCCAAAAATAGGAAGTAGGTGAGTTGACCCTTAACCTCTTTGACTGCACTTGTTCTAATATCCCATGTGTGCTTTTCTCATCTACGGCCCGAATTCATCCACGGCATTGATCCTCTCAAGCCTTGATTGTCCATTCGTTGCTTGCCACGTGTAACGATATGAAAATGTGAATTTTGCCCATAACAATTGCCCCCAATTTTTCTCCTCAGCCTCAAGATGAGGAGGGAAATTAGTCTTTCAAGTTCTGGATGTTGTCGTCATTCTGCTAGAACAAATACCTGCCTGCTGGATACACCGAGCCTAGTTATGAACCCCTTCTCTGTACCCAGACTTTTACTCGAGATTTTTACTCCGGGCTCTGGTAGGCTGATTTTGGGTCTCTTTGTTTGTCTTTGGTTTGGAAGTAAGGCTATGTAGGTATCCAGGGCGGAGCGGTCTTTGGTAGATTCTCATTGGAGTGAGGTTGATGGATAAGCAAAGTGCCTCCTCCGGATCTTCTTCCGGACTCTCTACGGTTCTCCTACTCGGAAGTAGTAGCAAGTAGATGCTTTATAGATATCGACCTATGGATTCCAGCCGGTGGATGCTGATGGACGCTAGGTCTTGCTCATGAAAGCTTATGGTTGTTGGGTCGAGCTGGGACCAGACCTCCCACCGACTTTACCATTCGCCTACGAGTGTCGGGGGTAGTCAGTGGAAAACCTCGAGCGAGAACTTGCTCTCAGCGATTAGTATCGGTAGTACTGAAAAATGTCGTGATGCAACATAGGTGTATGCGACAATATACTAATGCATGATCCACTCTATATGGTGGCTAGGCACGTTGTGATCTTTATATGCTGTGAATGCAATGTCTATCAATGTGTCGTGAGAATGATCACGTTTGAGCGTGTGTTATGATGTCGCGAGTGTTCTACTGTTTGTTTTGTATTCTGCCGTTTCTGGCGTACTTTTGTTTTGTATTCTGCCGTTTTCTGGCGTACTTTTGTTTTATCGTGCATGCACCTTTTTTCGCTGTTTTGTTGACGGCCTTCGTTGATTGGAGGCTCTGGGATTAAGTTGCCCACTCTGTTCAGAGGAGCCCCGCTTGCGTGGGTGCTGAATACTACAGGAGCCTCGTTCGTCCGATCTGTGGGTACTCAACCATAGGCCCACGCTTCTCGGGTAGAGTTTTATCGGTAGATCGTGTACCAACATATGTCGTCTTAAAAATTGAGGGTCTTTTGCGATAAAGCCTGAAACCTGAGTCTGGCGGAGTTTCATCTGGTAGACTATGTACCAAAATATGCAGTATGCTGGTGAATTGTTGGGGAGGCTCTTGCCCCCTGCATGTCTTGTTGTGGACAGCGGGCCGCCCACGGGGGCGCTTGGCGAAGGGGCTCGAAAACAAGCGTTTGCATTTTGTATGGAGTCGCCACCAATTTTTATGGGAAATTGGAACCGTTCGAATACCTCATGTCATGTCAAGACATAAAGTAGTGACATGAACACTAAGCAATCGTTACCCTTAGCATTCTATGTCTAGAATGACTCTCGTGGATGCCAATGAACACGGGTGCTCACGGAGATCTGGAGTAAGGGGTGAGGGTACGTATTAGGAAGCTCTTTTGATCGAACACCTAATCCCGCCCGCCTCGATAGCGGCCTCTACTAATGATTAGGGAAGTTATTCGTACTCGATATATCGTCGGCTATATGCATGCAATGCAACATCCATAAATTAATCCTAACATGTGAGAATTAGACTAAGTCGGTTGACACGTAATTAGCATACAATTAATGTCGAAGTAGGATTTAATGTTCAATTACATGTGAGAACATACAAGAAATAGGATAAATACAATAACGATAAATTACAATAATGAAAATTACAATAATTACATTGGATTAGGCGATTTATGTCGAAAATACCGCTAAAACGGATGATTTGATAAAAAAGAATAAAAGAATAAAAGGATAAAACACGACAGATCAGAAGGTGATAATACGAATAATAGTTAGTTTATACATAATCTAAACAAACTAGGTCAAGGCGTAAACGGAATTCGGGGACGAGAAATCACCCTGGAACAGCGCAGAGACATCGCGCCCTTTGGAAGAGCGCGGCCCGATTCTTTGCGTCTTTCCAAGGGTGAGTCCGGGCTGTGAAGCCGAAGCGCAAATCGTTAATATTAATTGGTAAATTAATGGATTGATTATGATAAGCGACTCGGATGAAAGTGATTAATGGATTGTTTTACATATGAATATGTCATAAAACAACAAAACATGGATGAGACGGAATTAAACGGATTAAGTATGTGAAGGGTCGATGTTAATTAATGAACAAACTAACAAACGATTAAGCGATTAAACTAAACATGATGAATTGAGGACGAATTAGTGATGAACAATAAATAAACAGATGCAAATTTATCAACAACGAATTCGTAAACTCAATATGAACGAATTGAATCTCTAAAACTCGAATTGAATATAATGACGAAAACCCGCAAATATGAATTATAAGGGATTTAAGTCGGACTTGATGACTAATTAAGCATGAGTGATGAATTATATACAATATACATATGATTTATAAATTACCGTGATGAAGAATTAAAGAACAAAACAAAAGGAACAATTTTGATACGAATTGCAGAGGACGGAGGAAGAAGAAAAGAAGCGAGGAAGCTGCGGCGGCCTCACGAAGAGGCGCAGCAGTGCTGCGCTCCTTCGAAGAGGCGCGGCGATTCTTTGCGTCTTTTCTCGACGCCCGTCTCGGAAATCCGCAAAAACAGGTTTTAAAGATGGTTTTTAGAAATCGATTTTAATGGTGTTTCCGACATAAATCTTACAATTGTTATTCAATAAATAAAATACAATAAATAAAAGAGGATTATACACCCTCAGACTTACATGTTGACGGAACGAGAAGAACTAAGAAGATCGATTAGTGAATGCTCGACGCGAACGTAAGGAAAGAGTGCCCTCGTGAGAGGAAAACGATTTAACAAGATTGATTAATTAGATTGATTGAGTGTAGTTGGTCAAATTGGTCGGTCATGCAACGGAGAGGCTGGTACCCGGAAAGATCCGAGCTTACGTGGTCGGAAGTCCAAGCACGTAGGCGCCAATTAGTAAGAACGAAGTCTAGAATGCAAAGGGAGAAGAGAAGGGCGGACACTCGCGTGAGAAATATGAGGAACGAAGGCTCCTATTTATACTAATCACGTGAAGGAATAGGGTTTCGGAGACTCTTTGGAAGTGAATCTCGGAAAGATATGAAAAAGATACGTAAATCATGCAAAGAAGGGCCTGGGAAGAGGCGCA
The DNA here is from genome assembly GCF_048544455.1 of Silene latifolia. Taxonomy (NCBI): domain Eukaryota; kingdom Viridiplantae; phylum Streptophyta; class Magnoliopsida; order Caryophyllales; family Caryophyllaceae; genus Silene; species Silene latifolia. The sequence goes on along the minus strand of NC_133538.1, from coordinate 422,295,019 downwards.
GCAGCCACTGCGTCTCTTGGAAGAGGCGCGACCTGCTTGCGTCTATTCCCGGAGGTTTCCTCTGTTTAAGAAAGATTTCCGTGTTTAAGTTATGGTAGGACGGATTTAATTCGATTATCTTTTGAATATTACGGGATATTGTTTGCCAAAAGATAAAATTTGATAAATATGGAATAGAAATATCCAAGGAACATTCGAACATTCGACTCGGGATTTAACAAACTATCGAGAAAATGGAGACGGTTTTTGACCGGACTCCGAATGTACTCTAATTACTGCCAAAACGACCGTATCGGCACGTAGATGACAACTAAGAGGTTGACATTTAATATTTGAGCAATCACTTGACGATAATCTTACGAATCGTCGCTAATCGTCCGCGAATCAAACATGCGGCCCAATCATCATAGGGTGGTTTGCGAGGGGTGTAGAAACGAGGTGTCTCTGAGCCCCACTTTGACCGAGGCTTGGACAAGGCGAAAGTCAAAGTATAGCCATCAGTTCAATCGAAGATTACAACCTTGACGACTATGGCGACGCGAGGCGGCTCAAGGGGTCCGAGCCAAGGACTTGTCGTCGGGAACATTTTAGAGTCTGTCGACTATCGGGAGGGTCGTTTAAAGTCCATTAGACTACGTAAGGAAGCTCGCTTGACCATAAGAAGAGACCATACCGAGACTTAATCGAACTTCGCGGGAAACAAGAAATATTGAAAGCGACAGGATGTTGGTAGAAGCTCTTTGTGGGAATCCGCTGCGTCGGTCTCAAGCGAACTCTTCTTTGGAGAACATATCGACGACTAGGAACATCTTGATCGTCGTAGGGGAACCTTGAGCGAGCGATCGCAAAATACTCTCTGCGCCGGATAAAATGGTTTGACGACTAGGAACATCTTAATCGTCATGACAGAAAGTCTTGAGTGAGCAGTACTGCAAAATACTACTGCGCCGGATAAAATGGTTGAGCAATACTGCGAAATACTGCTGCGCGGGATAAAATGAATTTGGACAATACTGCGAAATACTGTCGCACTGGATGAAATGCGGGTCGGAACGAAAGGAAATCGTCGAAACGGGCCAAAGTGATAAAATGTCATTGAGGAAGAGGCGCACCAAAGATGGGCCCACGAATAACGAACTCACAACGGATTTTTGAAAATCCATATGGAGGGAAACAAAGGAAGAGGCGCAGCAAGAGCTGCGTCCCTTGAAAGAGCGCGCAGACCCTGCGTCTGTTTCCAATTTGGCAATTCTGCGTAAAAAACGCGAAAGTCAGAAGGTTTATGTTCATTTTATTCGAAACATAAATCACTCAATTCTCTCTCAAATCTTCACCATTTTCGTCGAGGTTGGATTCAAAAGCTTGCTTGGAATATGACTAATCGAGGTATGTGCTTTAATCTGGCGTTAATCTTCCACATTTGTCGAATTTTGAGCCGCGAACATTAGGGTTTTCGACCCTTTTGATCGAAAATTTGGGGCTTTTCCCCCAAATGGATTCGTCATGCCAAATTGATACTAGAAATGAGTAGTAGGCAATGTTAGGAACATAACCACGTATTTACTTCGAATTTTCATCAAGTTTTGAGCCCTTGAGCGAATTTTGAGACGGTTTCACAGCTAGATCATAAATTGCTTCGAAAATGGCCTTAGGATTGCCCATTTGTGATGAAATTTGATATTTGGGACCCTTGGATGATGGGTAAACTTTCTACCATCTCGGAAGCTTGGTTTGTGACAACTTTTGCAGGACACCATTTAGGGCATAATCGCCGTTATAGCGAAATCTTTGCCGAATTTTCGACTCGAACTCGGAACTAGGTCTTGACTCGGACTTGACTTGACCCTATTCATCACATGAGTGATTGATTTGGTGGGAATATGGCCAAGGATGGCCAGAAAGGGGCGATTTCCGGGCCTTGAAGGCTCGAAATACTATTTAACAAAGGCTTGTCATCATGTGATGCGGCCTGGATTTGCTTTAATCGTTGCAGGTGACGATGCTTCTACTTCCGGGAGAGATCCCATGGACGTAGATGCCGCTGTTGTTGAGGAGGCCTTGGGGCAGGCCTTCACCGCTGCGGTGATGGCTGCTGCAGAGGAGGTTCCCGAGGAGGAGGCCGATGAGGAGGAGATTCGAGACGGGCTCATCTCGGACGAGGGGGTCGTCACCGAGAGGAGCTCCGCGTGGCCGAGACTGGGAGAGTAGGCACCTTGTGTGGCTGCAGAGGGTCACTTGTCCTACGGGACGGTGAAGAGCTTGGTAAATAGGAATTCTCTAACTCATTACCCATTCCTTTCATTCTTTTGTTCAAATCTCCTTTAAATTTATTTCAAAACTAAAGATAGCTTTGTTTCAAATCATAATAGGAGGCCGGGAACATCCGGTCGTTCTCGGGGTATACGACGGCGATGGAGCATTACGAGCGGTGTCGGTGGAGGAGAGGGCCATGATTGAGCGCGGAGCGTTTGGTCCTCTTGTTGGTGTCCGGAGGGATATCGTGAAGAGGAAGTTACGGGCCAACCTTAGCCTGGTCCGCGCTTTCTTGGATCGATTATGGGACACGACTTCCACGTTTCACCTGTCTTTTGGTGAGGTGGGGGTCACCTTGGAGGACTACGGCATGATTTCCAGTGCAGGTGTGGGACTAAGGAGATGACGTGGCGGGAGGCGGCATGAGGGCGGATTCGGCCGAGGCGAGGAGGTTGATCGGTGGAACCTATCGCCGAAGGCCTGTCGCGGTGCCGGGTTTGGTACCCAGTACCTATGTTCGAGATTACTTCGCGGGGAAGACCCCGGCATCGGTGGTGATCGATGGGAGGGAGACGGCTCCCCCTCCTTGTACAGCTGAGCAGAGGGCTCGTCTGTGGCTTTGGTGGTTCTTGTCTTCGATTTACCTCGGAGACAAGGGTGAGAGGCTGTCGACGAAGCTTCTTCCCTTTCTTTCTGACCTGAGTTCCCTAGGGCGCTGGGACTGGGTCACTGCTGGTTTTGCGGTCCTCATCCGCTTCATGAGGGCCATGGTTCGTCCGGAGTTGATGGAGAAGGGGACTTCTCCGGCGCGTCGGACACAGGCTCTTGTTGGAGGTATGAACCTTCCTTTAGATCAACGTAATTCCTTTCCTTTATCAAAGACCGAAAGACCGTCATTGACTATTCTGTTTTATAGGCGTGGGTGTACTCCTACTTTCCGGGCCTCGCGCCCAAGAGGACGGAGCCGTTGGAGAAGGCCTATCCCGTGGTGAGGTATTGGGTGATGTGTCGGACGAAGAGCAAGCGTTCTTCTCACAACGTCTACCGGCGGGATGTGAACGCCCTTCGGTGAGCGGCGTGAGTATCCCATTTGTATTCATTCATATTTTTGTCCTTTGCTTTAAATTGATCATAGGAATGACCTTTGCCTTCATATTGTCGCGATGGGTGCCCGGACCTTGGGCGGAGTATCTTTGGAGCGCCTCCTTTTGTTCGAGGTCCTTCGACCTAGGAGCTCGAGTCGGCCATTGTTGTGGACGTCGATGGGTCTGTGTGGTATCCGGGCGAGCGTTTGGCTCGTCGGTGCTTTCGGGCGCGTTGACGGTTCCGTCGATCCTCCTAGGACGATGTTGGGAGCCTGCGAGGCCGAGAGGGAGGCGGACTGGCTGGTGCCGTGTGGCGACGACCTTCTTACGCTGGCGAGGATTACTCGGCGTTCCTTTACGGGAGGTTGGCGTGCGGCCGGTAGTGGTGAGTATCCTTTACTTTTCTTTGATTGACTTCGGGAATTACGACGAAAGATCGTCGATTAATGAGAGTTATTTGTCTTTTCAGGAGGTTGAGGCGGCGGGCATCGAGCCCCCAGTGTACCCCGAGACCCTTGAGTACACCGACGCGACCGGGAGGACGACGATCTCCGAGTTGCGTGACTTTGACGTAGTTTGTGAGGATCTTGGCCTAGATGGTAGCGCATCGATTCGGAGGGTGAGCCTTCATTTTGCATAGTTTTCGTGTAAGAACACATTTGATTGAATTTGTTTAATTTCTCGAGAATTCTTTTGAAATGCGGTCGCGCCATCTCGGTTTGTGGCACTATGGAGGGTGGCCAACCGGCTACGAGCTACGGCCATTGAGGCACTCGTCGGCGGTCGAGGTCGTCAGGTATGAACCTCGTTTGATTTCTTTTGATTTTTGATTTCCAATTTTGATTGAGTTGATTGACGAGAGCCAATTCGTTCTTTGTTTGCGGGGTGACCGCGAGTCGGGACGAGAGTTGGCCGAGGCTCGGGAGGAGACGGCTCGCTGTCTAGGGAGCTCGAGTTTCGGGATGCCGAGATCGCTGCTCTTATGGCGAGGGTGCCGAGTGGAGGGTGCCAGTAGCTTGTGTAGTTTTGTACATCCGATTTTGAAACATTTTTGGACTTGGTTTGGGCGCGAGCCCCGATTACTTGGTCTTTTTGACTTGTTTGGGCGGAGCCCCGGTTGCTTGTACATTTGTACCTTGTTCGGGCGCAAGCCCCCGCTTGCTCGTACGGTTGCTTTTTGTTGCATATACGACCTTTGAGTGCCTTTCTTTTTGGGTTGTGTTGTTTGTACTGCAGTTAGTTCTTGAACAGGTTTGGTAGACAACGGTTTATGCCGTCATCTTTGCCGGAATTTACATAGAAAAATCACGCAACACATACATTTTATATACACGTAAGGCCTTTAATTAGTGCAAAATGAGACTCAAAAGGACCAAAATGCAAAAAATTTGTCGGAAATGACCGGACGGTAGGGAGGGCTACCCCCTAAAAAAAAAGAAAAAAGAGAAATCTATAAGTTAGAAAATGGAGAAATATAAATATTGAAATTTTATTAAAATGAAAATAAAGAGAAAAGAAAAAAAAAAAAATGTCAAAAAGAAATGATTTAAAGTGTTGAAATGGCGGAAGTGTCGATGTCGCCTCGAAATGCGTGCCTGCGAATTTAGGAAACTTGAAGTATGGTAAATTTCTCGGATTTACCAAAATAAAATCCCATAGGAATAGGAAATTATTCGTTATAGAATTAGGAAAGATCCAAACACGGAAATCACGAAGTGAGTGCGGGAAGAGGCGCGACATGAGTGCGTCCCTTTGAAGAGGCGCGGCAGTGCCGCGCTTTGTTCCCAAGCAGTCGGTTCGACGGATTTTTGGAAACAGCAATTGGTATAAATAGAAGCGTCGACGAAGCGTTAAATCATATAATTCTTCCGTCTCTTCTTCGTCGCCTCACATAAAATTCTCAATAAATTTTCAAGAGAAAATTATCATCATGAATACTTTGGAGATCCGCTTGAAGGAATGGACTAATGAGTTTTCGAACACGGAGAAGCATGATATGGGTGCTTATAACCTTGGGTCTTTGTTGAGCTTGAAACTCATTAAGGTTGTAAGACCGTTCTTGGATGCTTGCCTTGATTATTGGGATCCAAATTATCATGTTTTTGCGTTCCCAGGAGGTGATATTTGTCCTTTTAGGAGGAAATTTCGCTATTGGCGGGTGGGACCCGAACATTTACCGCCATCCCTTCTACTTTGCTCAAGGGTATAAGAGCAAGTTTAGAGATTTGCTTGGTGACCGGACTCGAGGTGGATCGTCTTGTTACTTCGAAAGGCGTGCGGATGTTGGATTTTATAGATCGATTCATCAACGGGCCGACCCTCTTGTCTCTTATGTTGCTAGAAGGAGAGCATTTGGCTTGTTTGCTTCATGTATATGTCTTTCGGGGACATGTTGACGAAGAACTGCGAGGTGATCCCCGTCTATTGGGTCTTATTGAGCAAATGGAGTCGCAAGGCAGAGCCCGGACTTGTCTATGCTTAGGGAGATTGTCTTGGGCTTGGACAATAGGAAATCCAACCACGATCTTCCATTTTGGGGAGTCCCGTCATCCTACAGGTAAAAGACACCTTCTTTTCTTTTTTTTTTTTTTTTTTTTTTTTTTTTTTTTTTTTTTTTTTTTTTTTTTTTTTTTTTTTTGCGGGTGTCTAATACCTGTTTTGGTAGGTTTGGCTTATGGAACGGCTCCGATTGCTCGAGCCCCCTGTTCATGCACTTTCCTATCATGCCCGTATGATTTCGATGAGGACGAGGTTGTACATGGTGGATTTCACTCGGGTCTGTGACTATTGGAAGAACAAGCTGAAGACTGATGATGGCCCTTTGATCAGGTGGGTTGTACCGTGGTGGCACCTCAAGTCTCATCATCCTTGGAGTGTCTCTTCTTTGGATCTTACTAGGTCCGTGCGCATTCTGGATTGGAGTTTATGGTATGCATCTTTCCGAGAGGTTGATGAGGCAAGTCGGGTTGAAGCAGATGATCCCTAGGCTTGACACATTGTCCCATGATTGCTATGGCGTTGACTACCGAGAGCCGAAGAGAGTGGGCTATGAAATGGGCCCAAAGAAACATGTGGTTCCTGAGTTTCTCCGCCAATGCTTTGTGGGTGTCGGATTCCTATCCGAGGTGGAGAAAGGCTGCAACTTCGGAAGAGCGCGAAAGAGGCGAGGAAGCGTGAGCCCGTTGACTACAAAGTGCGCGAGGGAGAGAAAGAGAAAGAGAAGCATCGATCGAAGGAGAAAAAGAAGCCGGCTTTCAAGTCATTCATCCTTCGAAGAAATCGAAGACTACTCCTGTCGCAGAGATGGTGGTTGGCAAGAACGGAAGAGTCATGCCTCGAGAAAGACCGTTGGTGATTAGGTCTGAAGTGGTGCAAGAGCGCCCGGCTCGAGGTCGTGACAAGAAATATGACAAGAACGACAAGGGCAAGGGAAAGATGGAGGAATAGCCCAAGTCTTATTATTATTATTTGATTATTATTATTATTGTTGTAATAAAGAGGAGGGATTTTTAGAATCCTAGCCTATCTATTTTTTATTATTTGTCGTACTATTTTTATTAGAAAAAGGATGAATGAAATAAAAAGGTTAAATGGTTATGAAACCGTTGGTATTTTCTATTATTATCCTTGTCGAATTTCAAATGCAATGCAAATGTCCTTCTATTTACATTTTAAATATAACGGTGGGTTGAATCCCGTGAAGGATTGCCTACGTATTCACTTAAAAAAAAAGCGAAATCAAACCCTTGCGCGTAGTTCGAGTAAATGTAAAAGAATAATTGTTCGAAGCAAGAGCTTGTAATGAACATAGAAAATAAGCATGAGCTTTTGCTTACTCTGGAGGTGCGAATTTAGTTTGTTTGATGATATGAGGATGACAAGTTTGCCAAGATGCAAGAGCATAGTGACATTCAAATAGGCCAGGGGCCGTTTATTTAGTGCCACAAGAGCGACACGTGGGTTTACGCGAGGCGCGTTTTTGTTCTATCCTAGGCATAGTATCGTTTCAGTTGGTCGAGATTTGTGGGTTTGAAAACTCATTCCCATCTAGGTCTGTGATTCTAACCGCACCCCCTGGGAGTATGGATTTGACTAGATATGGTCCGGCCCAATTAGGCTTGAATTTTCCCCTCGGGTCGACAGGTAAAAGAGCTCTAACCGATTTGAGTACTAAGTCTCCTTCTTTGATGTTTCTTGGCCTAACTCTTTTGTTGAAAGCTCGTTTGATACGTGCTTGATATGTTTGGACATTATGTAAGGCCCGTAGCCTACGCTCATCCAGGAGGATGAGTTCTTCGTATCTATCTTTCTTCCAATCGGCTTAGGGATTTGACTCTCTAGTAGAATACGCAGGGATGGTATTTCTAGCTCAACTGGTTGTACGGCTTCCATGCCGTAGGTCAAATAGAAAGGAGTAGCCCCAGTGGGTGTCCTGACGGATGTTCGATACCCCCACAAAGCGAAGGGTATTTTGCTTGGCCAATCTCTATAATTGTCAGTCATTTTCTTGAGAATTGTGACGACATTCTTGTTAGCCGCCTCTACCGCACCGTTAGTCTGTGGTCTATAGGGCGATGAGTGATGATGCTTGATCTTGTACTTGGCTAGCAATTGTTCGGTTTCGGCTTGGAAGTGTGACCCATTATCGCTGATGATCTCATGTGGGCAACCATATCGACAGATGATGTTGTTCAGTATGAACTTTGCCACATTTTTAGTTGTAAGAGCGGTGTAGGAAGCCGCTTCTACCCACTTGGTGAAGTAGTCAATCGCTACTAGGATGAAACAGTGACCTCTGTTCGGTGGGTTAACTGGGGTTTTTCCCAATTATGTCAATTCCCCATGCGGAGAATGGCCAAGGAGATGTCATCGTATAGAGCAACGAAGGAGGGACATGTTGTACGTTCGAAGATTTGTGATTGTGGCAATGCCTCACATATTTGATGCAATCGGATTCCATTGTGGTCCAATAGTACCCTAGACGTGTGATTTTCTTTGCCATCATAGGTCCGCTCATGTGAGGACCGCATTCTCCATCGTGGACTTCTTCCATCACCTTTCGTGCCTGTGAATGATCAAGGCAACGTAGGACTACACCAAGAGGTGTTCTTTTGTACAATTCTCCTTGCATTAAGATGTATTGGGAAGCTAGTAGGCGTATAGCTCGTTGTCCCCTTTTGTCCATATCTGGTGGATAGGTACCATTAAGCTTGAAATTCAGGATTGCTTGGAACCAGGGTTCTTGTGCGAATTCTTCTTCATCGGTAATTTGATGGACATACGCTGGCTCCGACCGTCGTTCGATACACAAAGGCATTTCCATCATGTAATCGGGCATGTTTATCAAAGATGCAAGTTTCGCAAGAGCGTCTGCAAATTGATTTTCTTCTCGAGGTAGGTGTAAGTAGGTTACATGATCAAAGAATTGAGCCACTTGGTCTATTCTAGCCTGATAGGGTTCTAGGCTTTCACTTCGGATTTTCCAGGATCCTGTAACTTGGTTGATGATCAGTGATGAATCCCCGTGTACTCGTAGGTTTTTGATGCCTAAGCTTACTGCCGCTTGTAGTCCAATGAGACAAGCTTCATACTCTGCAGCGTTGTTTGTCACCTCGAAGTCGAGTTTGACAGCGATCGGTGTATGCTCACCTTCAGGAGAAATAAGCAACACTCCTATCCCAAATCCTCTTAGGTTTGATGCTCCATCAAAGTATAGATCCCAAGAGTCTACATCAGTTTGAAGTATATCCTCGTCGGGAAATGACCAAGTATCTATGGTTTGTGCGTCGTTGATGGGATTTTCTGCGAAGAATTCGGCGACGGCGCGACCCTTTATTACTTTCAGTGGCACATATTTGAGGTCAAATTCGGAGAGCATCATGGTCCATCTTGCCAGACGTCCGTTGAGAACGGGTTTCTCGAAGAGGTATTTGATTGGATCCATTTTGGAGAATATCTTGTGAGTAGCTAAGCATGTAGTGACGTAGCTTCTTTGTTGCCCACACAAGAGCGAGGCATGTCTTTTCGAGTTGTGAGTATTTGCACTCGTATTCCAAGAACTTCTTACTTAGATAGTAAATAGCTCTTTCTTCACTTCCTACGGTTTGAGCTAGCATAGCACCCATGGCGATTTCGATTCTTGTGAGATATAAACCAAGAGGTTGATCTCGTTGTGGTGGCATGAGCACCGGTGGTTTAGCCAATATCTCCTTGGTTCCGTCGAACGCCTTTTTGATCGTCGTCCCCACATGGTGTGGTCTGTTTTCTTGAGTTTCTTGAAGATAGGCTCGCAAATCATCGTAAGTTTCGATATGAATCGACTTATGTATTGCACTTTTCCTAGGAATCCCTCGACTTCTTTTTCTGTTTGAGGTTGTGGCATTTCGATCAGAGCTTTGATTTTGGAAGGATCTATTTCTATGCCTCGTTGGCTAACGACGTATCCTAGGAGTTTGCCGGATGTTACCCCAAATGTGCATTTCTGAGGATTGAGTCTCATGTTGTACTTCCGTAGCCTTGCGAAGAACTTGCGAAGGTTCGCGATATGTCCCTCTCTTTCCTTGGATTTGACGATCATGTCATCTACATATACCTCAACTTCTTTATGCATCATGTCATGTAGGAGTGTAGTCGCGGTGCGTTGGTATGTAGCTCCGGCGTTGATCAATCCGAACGGCATCACTGTATAGCAATAGGTTCCCCATTGGGTGACGAACGCGGTCTTATGCATGTCTTCCATGGCCATTTTGATTTGGTTGTAACCCGCATATCCATCCATGAAGGATAGTAATGCGTGGTCTGCAGTATTGTCTACCAATATGTCAATGTGAGGTAGAGGGAAGTCGTCTTTTGGGCTTGCTTTGTTCAAATCCCTAAAGTCAACACAAACTCGGATTCTCCCATCCTTTTTGGGTACGGGTACTATGTTAGCTACCCAGTCAGAATACTCGGAAACTTTGATGAACCCGGCTTTGAATTGCTTGTCAACTTCTTCCTTAATCTTTAGAGCCCATTCTGTTCTCATTCGTCGAAGCTTTTGTTTCACAGGTTTGAAACCTGGCTTAATCGGAATCCTATGTTCGGCGATATCCATGTCGATCCCTGGCATGTCTTTGTAGGACCAAGCGAAAACGTCTTTGAATTCATTTAGGAGATCTATGAAGTCGGCCCGTTCGGTAGAGCTCAAGGTAGTCCCTATCCTAAGTTCTTTGGGTTCTAGTTCAGTTCCTACATTGATGGGTTCGGTGTCCTCAATTACAGGTCCCCCTTCCCCTTCCTGTAGTATTTCTTTGGCTACGTAGGGAGGTATTTCGGTCGAGTCTGGGTTTTGGTCATTCTCAGTATCATCATAAACAGAATTGCACTCAAGATAACGCAAAGAGTAAGCAGAACCTGATTTATTCATATTAAGATTTGAGTAAAGTTGAAACAAATGAGCCAACTGATCGATGGATAGTGGCGGCAAAGGGACGATGGTGGGGCATTTCCCGAACTACGTGACTACTTGAAAATAAGCTAGGAGAAACGAAGGGAGTGGGGATGACGATAGGAGTAGACTCTCTAATGACTTCTCTAGACTCGACTCGACTCGACTCCGACTCCGATTCGAACTCGTCGTCTTCTGGTTCTTCTTTGAACATTTCTCCTTCTCCAGTGGTGAGCTTGAAGAGTCTTCCTTGGTTGTTGGTCCATTTGATTGATTTCCTCCACCCTTTCTGCTGCTTTGTGTCGATTTCCGTGATCAAGGCAGTGGGGTTGAAGCGATCGTCTTGAAGTATCGTAGTAATGATCTCATCCTGCGCGGCCCTAACAAATCGGTCCTCTCCAAATAGGAGGCTAACAGCTTGTTCGTCTAAGCAAGGTGCTTGACGGGTTTTGACGGTAGGAACCGTTTCTGGAGGGATGAAGTAGCAATCGTGAAAGATCTCGATTCCGGCTAACTTCTTCTCGAGGTAATGCCAAGGTTCGGGAAATCCATGAAAGAGTTCCGAACTTCCTTCTTGAACGAAGTATCCATTCAAGGTAGGGAGATATGGCCTCATTTGGACTCCTACATACTTGCGGTTTTGGACTTGGGCGAGCATTTCGAGAACTTCTTCTGCTGTGGGTTTGTATCCTAACCCAAGTGGTATTCTTGATGAGTTGCCTTTCTTGTATGGTGCAAAGGTGTTCTTCCGAATTGGGTTTAAAGGCATTCCAGGGAAGTATCCCTGGTTTTTGAGTATGTGGTTGACCACCAAGTTGGAGTAGGGATTATAGTATAAGGGTGCCAACTCACTTTCTATGACGTTCACACTTTGGAAGCCCCCAAGTTCGTATATGGGATCCGCAAGGACTTGATTGTTTGATTGCTTCTCGATTATGGCCTTGATGGGTGATGAAGTGATCGTCACAACCTTGCCATTTAGTGGGATCTTGATCTTTTGGTGAAGGGTGGACGTTACCGCTTTGGAAGCGTGAATCCAAGGCCTTCCCAGAAGTATGTTGAATGAAGCTTCGATGTCCACTATTTGGAAGTTAACCTTTCGTTCGATTGGTCCTGTTGCTATGGTTAGGTTAGCAAGTCCTACCACTTTTCGTCGTGTACCGTCATATGCACGTACACCTTGATTTGTGGGAGTCCAATCCGACTCTTTCATGCCTAGTTTGTATGCCGTTTTGAGGGGTATGACGTTGACCGCGGAGCCATCATCTACCAAGGTCATTGGCACATTCTTCTTTAGACAGATGACGGTGATGTATAGAGCAAGGTTGTGACTAGCGCCAAAAGGTGGCAAGTCTTCATCTGAGAAAGTAATAGGATTACTTAGCTTCGGTGATTCTTGGAAGACCAAGTTGACTACATCTTCGGGAGTAGAGTTATGTGCTACATTCAATTTGGCCAAAGCTTGCAGTAAAGCTTGGCGGTGCGGAAATGAGCTTGCCACTAGTTGCCAGACTGAAAGATCAGCCTTGGTTCTTTGTAATTGCTTGAGCAAATGATCAGTGGGGTCGTCTTCGTTGTCATTTGGTGTGATGACATTGGTTGGACCGTTTTGAGTGGTGTTTTGGTATGGACGACCCGAACGAGTTAGGTGATCCACATCTTGGTCTTTGCCATTTTGGACTATCTCTTTGACTACGGAGTTTTCAATGAGATACTCGTCCTCATCATCATCGGCCCAAACCCCGTTGATTGCAGCTAGTTCTCTCATTCTTATGATGTCACTTTCTAGTTGTATGATTTGATCGACTAGCTTGTCGACCACGATGACTACTTCTTGCATAGTAGCATTTTGAGAGAAGATCAATGGTACACGTTCTTTAGGCGTTGCATTGGGATTGCGCAAGGTTGTTACCATGTTTTCTAGTTCCCACACTTGCCTATCTACACTCCTTGCCCATGCGATGAAGTCGGAAATGGTAGGGGAGATGGTAGAGTAGAGTTTTTCTTTCTCAATTGCATGAATTTCATTTTCGGTGGGAGAAATGAGATGTGAGCAATCTAAGGTAGATTCATCACTTGTAATCACTAGAACTCCAAGAGGATTCTGAGTGTTGTTGGGCTTACCTCCTGGTGGAATTGGAAGTCGACCGTCTTCAATCATATCCTGAAGCACGTGTTTCAACTTGTAGCATTTTTCTGTGTCGTGCCCCTTGCCCCTATGGTATTCACAGTAGGAATTTTCATCCCAAAACTTAGACTTTCTTTCGGGTTCGGGAGTAGGTCCAATGGGTTGGAATTTGCCTTGCTTCATTAGCCTTTTTAGAGCGTTGGAGTATGTGTCCCCAAGGTTTGTGAATTTCCTTGGTGGGCTGGTTTTCTTGGATGGCTCGAGAAGGTTAACTTCGTCGGTCTTGCTAGTAGAGCCGTATGAACGACTTGTGGACCCTTGGTATCCTCGACCTACCGTTTTGGACAAGAGTCCTTTGCGGATGTCATCTTCAATTCGTGTCCCTAATACGGTTAAGTCCTTGAAAGTCTTGATATTTTGATATCTCAAATGGTTGGCATATATGGGCTTGAGATTGTCCACGAACTTCTCTACAAGAGTAGCCTCATCCGGGCGTTCAACTAATTGAGTACTAGTCTTCCTCCACCTACTTAGGAAGTCGGTGAATCCTTCCTTGTCATTCTGGATAAGAACCTCTAGAGTGCGCATATTAACTTGGATCTCGGCATTATCCGCGTATTGTTTTGAGAATTCGATCGCGGCGTCCTCCCAAGTAGCGACCTTTTTGTGGTCTAAAGTGTAGAACCATTGCTTTGGGATGGTGTCAAGAGATGAAGGAAAGATCCTTAAGAACATCTCGGGTTTGATGCCTTTGATAGACATGTAGTCCTTGAAAGCTCGGATGTGGTTCAAAGGGTTCTCGTGCCCTTTGAACTTAGGGATATCCGTCATGCTAAAGTTAGTTGGCAACTTGGAATTGACGGCTTCATACATACGATTGTTCTCTCTGTAAATGTCATCCCCCTTAAGGTACATCAATTGCTCCTCTAGGTATTGGAGTCTTTTCTCAGCTGCGGTTGTTCCTAGGACGGGATTCTCATCTTTAGACTCGTCATCGGAAAATTGTAGTACTTCACCTTTAATGGGAGGCAACTTTCCCTCTACATCAAAGATACGGCCTTCGATAAGCTCAAGGCGGTCATAGGTTTGTTCTTGGGTAATTTGCATTTGGGTTATCGCGGCTAGGATTCGATCATTACTTTCTTGAATTTCTTTGGAGGTTCGTATCATCACTTGACCCAGGCATCTTGGAAACTGGACAAGAGATCGGCGACGAATCAAAACACGATCGACCATTCTATCACACTTGCTAAAAAGAAGAAAGATTTGACTCATGAAGTGGGTGTGTGCCACTTGTGTTGAGTGAGTTTTGAAGAAAGACAAGGTCTTTGAAAATGTGTGTCCTAGTCAATTGTAGTGTAGTTGTAGGAGTGGACTCGAAGTGAGATTTTGAAATGGGCTTGTGGCCCGAATTTTGACTTGACAAACGGACAGCGTTTTGACCGGATTTTGCGCTAATTAAAGGCCTACTTTTTCGAAATTTTTGATTGAAATTTGGGTTTTGATTTTTTGAAAATTCGTCATGGTTTTGTTTAGAAGTGGTGATCACGTAGGGTTTACACATTTATACAGGCATTATAACGGGATGTTGAGTGCATTTAGAAGGGTTTTGGTTTAAAGGGTGGGTTGCCATACCGAACCATCAAACCCGAAGTCAGTGGAGAGGCTCGTGCCAAACAAGAGTAAGGCCGATTCCTAGTCCATTTCCTCAAGTAGTGAAGGCCCTTGATACAAACAAGAGTAAGCATCATGGTATGGATGACGTCAATCGCTATCCATCCTTAGGCCCAAATAAGAATTAGGACCGTTTAGACGGGACGATTGGTCGAATGGGTTGGGTTGGGCCTAGGAAGGTCGAATTAAACGGTCTAGGAAGACCGAGTTATGAAAACCGACAATTGTCTTGTACAAACTTGTTCCCTAACCTTGTTCAAGTTTCACCCTTAGCTACACGTAAGTGTATTTTCCCCAATGAGTCGCCAAAGCGTGGACAGCGGGCCGCCCACGGGGCGCTTGGCGAAGGGGCTCGAAAACAAGCGTTTGCATTTTGTATGGAGTCGCCACCAATTTTTATGGGAAATTGGAACCGTTCGAATACCTCATGTCATGTCAAGACATAAAGTAGTGACATGAACACTAAGCAATCGTTACCCTTAGCATTCTATGTCTAGAATGACTCTCGTGGATGCCAATGAACACGGGTGCTCACGGAGATCTGGAGTAAGGGGTGAGGGTACGTATTAGGAAGCTCTTTTGATCGAACACCTAATCCCGCCCACCTCGATAGCGGCCTCTACTAATGATTAGGGAAGTTATTCGTACTCGATATATCGTCGGCTATATGCATGCAATGCAACATCCATAAATTAATCCTAACATGTGAGAATTAGACTAAGTCGGTTGACACGTAATTAGCATACAATTAATGTCGAAGTAGGATTTAATGTTCAATTACATGTGAGAACATACAAGAAATAGGATAAATACAATAACGATAAATTACAATAATGAAAATTACAATAATTACATTGGATTAGGCGATTTATGTCGAAAATACCGCTAAAACGGATGATTTGATAAAAAAGAATAAAAGAATAAAAGGATAAAACACGACAGATCAGAAGGTGATAATACGAATAATAGTTAGTTTATACATAATCTAAACAAACTAGGTCAAGGCGAAACGGAATTCGGGGAGAAATCACCTGGAACAGCGCAGAGACATGCGCCCTTTGGAAGAGGCGCAGCGATTTCTTGCGTCTGTTCCAAGGGTGAGTTCTGGCGTGAAGCGGAAGCGCAAATCGTTAATATTAATTGGTAAATTAATGGATTGATTATGATAAGCGACTCGGATGAAAGTGATTAATGGATTGTTTTACATATGAATATGTCATAAAACAACAAAACATGGATGAGACGGAATTAAACGGATTAAGTATGTGAAGGGTCGATGTTAATTAATGAACAAACTAACAAACGATTAACTGATTAAACTAAACATGATGAATTGAGGACGAATTAGTGATGAACAATAAATAAACAGATGCAAATTTATCAACAACGAATTTTAAACTCAATATGAACGAATTGAATCTCTAAAACTCGAATTGAATATAATGACGAAAACCCGCAAATATGAATTATAAGGGATTTAAGTCGGACTTGATGACTAATTAAGCATGAGTGATGAATTATATACAATATACATATGATTTATAAATTACCGTGATGAAGAATTAAAGAACAAAACAAAAGGAACAATTTTGATACGAATTGCAGAGGACGGAGGAAGAAGAAAAGAAGCGAGAAGCTGCGGCGGCCTCACGAAGAGGCGCAGCAGTGCTGCGCGCTCCTTCGAAGAGGCGCGGCGATTCTTTGCGTCTTTTCTCGACGTCTCGTCTCTCTGGAAATCATAAAAACAGGTTTTAAAGATGGTTTTTAGAAATCGATTTTAATGGTGTTTCCGACATAAATCTTACAATTGTTATTCAATAAATAAAATACAATAAATAAAAGAGGATTATACACCCTCAGACTTACATGTTGACGGAACGAGAAGAACTAAGAAGATCTATTAGTGAATGCTCGACGCGAACGTAAGGAAAGAGTGCCCTCGTGAGAGGAAAACGATTTAACAAGATTGATTAATTAGATTGATTGAGTGTAGTTGGTCAAATTGGTCGGTCATGCAACGGAGAGGCTGGTACCCGGAAAGATCCGAGCTTACGTGGTCGGAAGTCCAAGCACGTAGGCGCCAATTAGTAAGAACGAAGTCTAGAATGCAAAGGGAGAAGAGAAGGGCGGACACTCGCGTGAGAAATATGAGGAACGAAGGCTCCTATTTATACTAATCACGTGAAGGAATAGGGTTTCGGAGACTCTTTGGAAGTGAATCTCGGAAAGATATGAAAAAGATACGTAAATCATGCAAAGAAGGGCCTGGGAAGAGGCGCAGCAGCCACTGCGTCTCTTGGAAGAGGCGCAAAGACTGCTGCGTCTATTCCCGTGGAGGTTTCCTCTGTTTAAGAAAGATTTCCGCGTTTAAGTTATGGTAGGACGGATTTAATTCGATTATCTTTTGAATATTACGGGATATTGTTTGCCAAAAGATAAAATTTGATAAATATGGAATAGAAATATCCGGAACATTCCAGAACATTCGACTCGGGATTTAACAAAGCTATCGAGAAAATGGAGACGGTTTTTGACCCGGACTCGAATGTACTCTAATTACTGCCAAAACGACCGTATCGGCACGTAGATGACAACTAAGAGGTTGACATTTAATATTTGAGCAATCACTTGACGATAATCTTACGAACTGTCGCTAATCGTTCCGCGAATCAAACATGCGGCCCAATCATCACCGGGTGGTTTGCGAGGGGTGTAGAAACGAGGTGTCTACACTTGTACAGCTTCGTTGTGGAGGGCATGCAAAATAGCCTGACACCTGAACACCTTTCTTTGTTGAGTAATAAGCGGTTATATTCCGGGCGGGTTGTAGAATGCCCCTGGTTCCTACAGCTACTGTTTGCAAGTTTTTTCTTCCAGTTATTTCATTTTATCTGTGAGAATTTGGTGTTTCAGCATTCTGGTTGCTGAATATCTCCTGGATCCTCAGGCTGTTCGAACTCATTGATGTTTCAACGACATGCACTGCCCCCAGACCATGGGTCTCTACCCTGCCAAGGATCACAATGCAAGATAACGAACAACCAACCACTGAATACCTCACCTCCTCGTTGATCCTCCAGAAATTGTTCTCTCTTAATGTTATTCTGGACGCAGAGTCGTCTGATGGATATTCCAGCTAGCATGGTTATCTATTGGATCTGTAGAAATACTGGTCCTGGCTGAGATGTTGCCCCCAGAGTAATGAGAGCGTCTGCCCCCAGATTCTGGTCCGCAACAAGGGATCTGTCTGGTTTTGGATGGTTTCAGGTGCTTGACTTTCAGGGACTATTCAAGCTTGGACGATCAGGTCCCCTCCTGGTACCCTGGTCTATGCAGGTAGCAGAGACTTAACGATAAAGTATAATGTATGCTGAGCTTCTTCCTGCTGTCGTACCACTACTGCACCGACTTCTACCTCAGTTACTGGTAGATATTGGAACAGTGGTTCTCCCGAATCTGGTTTGCCACAAGAGCCTCTCTAGATGTATGGTCAGCACCATAGGTACCCCTCCTGGGCCCTGAGTCTTCCTCCAGCCGCATAACAGCGATTGCCTTTGTTTGTACTTCCTCGAAGGTAGTGCATGGGTACTTGGTTAGGTCCTTGTATAAATCTGAATCCTGGTGGAGTCCTTGGCGGAAGGCTTCGATAGCTGTGGCTATGTCACACCGGGGAATTGCTACCTTCTCCCTGTTGAACCTGTTCAGGAAATCTCGGGTAGTCTCCTCTGGTCCTTGCACTATTCGATATGGTCATTTGGTTTGCTTTTCTCGGTTTTCATGCTCGCTGGCAAACTGCTGGTGGAAGGCGTTAACTAGGTCGGCAAAGCAGGTTATGCTCTTGTTGGGCAGGCTGACGAACCACTTCAAGGCTGCTCCAGACAACGTGGACCCAAACCCCTTGCACATACAAGCTTCCTTTAGGGACCATGTTGCGGTTATCACCATCATTTTCTGCTTGTAATGGTTGATGTGATCGAGAGGATCCGTGGTCCCGTCGTAGAGTGTCATGGTTGGTGGTACGCATCCTTTGGGGACACCAACGAGGGCTATGTCATCCACAAAAGGGGAGGCTGCGTAGCTATTGCGTGCTGCCTTTTCCAGGGGTTGTGCTACGCCTGGAATCCTGTACATCAGGTCCCTTAACTCCTGGTACTACTGCTCCAGTCAGCTACCTGTTCCTGCCAGAGGGTTAGAGGGAGGCGGAAAAGAGCCAACAGTTGTACCTCCGAACCAGGTTCCTCCTGGGAACTGATTGCCTGTTTGACTCGCCAAAGGTGTGGTGTAAATAATGTTTCCGGGTTGGCATTCTGGTGCCTGCTGAGAGGAGGTTCCTCCAAGCTAAGTTCCTCTAGAGAAATGACAGCTTGCTGGATTCATCACGTTAGTGCTGGATCCTGGATTCCATCCTGTCGCCTTTCTTGAACGGGTGTTCCTGCAAGAGATTGCAAGTTAGTCCCTGGCAAGCTATTAGACAAATTACTACCTGGAGTCTGCTGCAGACTGGGTGGTCGATCAAAAGACGGGAACCCTAATCCGCTGGGCTCGATGGCTCCTCTGGGTGGTACTCCTTCGAGATCCAATCTGGTGACCAGTTCTGACGAAATTTGCCGGAAAAATCCTCCACTGGTGGCTGAAATTGGGGCCTCAGAAGGTGGAGGTAGTGGAGCCGATGCTAGCCTAGCCTGTGCCACCATTGCGATCTGGTTCCTGATATCCTGATTGTCCTTCCTCAAGCTTTCAATGGCCCGGTGCAGGGTATCCATTCCTTCTAGCACCACTCGCATTGGATCTGGTGGCAAGGCTCCTGATTTCTTGGGAATTCCCCCGATCTCGCCTCCCGGATCCGGGTCCTAGTAAGGACTTCACTCTGCGGGGCCGCTCTCCCGCTAGATTCCGTCACACTGGGTCGCCGATGCTTTAGGTACTGCGGTGGCTTGAAAGGTGGTGGCATGGCTTTGGGAGATACGCTGACGGGGACCATCTGGCTGGCTGCTGGTGACGCAGTGACTGGTCCCGTGGATGCTGGAAGAGGCCTTCCACCAGAAGGTTGAGGGGTGCTCCCGGGTCTTTGGACGGATTCGAACTGGCTCCAGACATAGAGATGAATAAAATTGCACTTGCAAAATTAGGTTATAGAGAATGATCACTATGCCCCACGGTGGGCGCCAAATTGTTTTGGTAAAAATTTACCAATTAGTTGTTTAGATTAGTGAGTCAAAATGATCGTCTATAACTACGAGCGAATCAAGGAGTCACGGTGCAAAACAAAGTAAAAGACAATGAAAGAAAGATCGACGCAAGGAGTTTTTGGTGACGCGGCAAACCCGGTGTGGGAACAACCGCGGGGGGAGTCGGAATCCCGCCAATATTAGCACTATAATCGGAATATTTTAGCAAATAAGGAAGCTACAATGGTGTTTCATGAGAATGATATAGAAGAAACAAGATGTCGTTGCTTAGTGATTATGTGTTGCCTTGGAATGAGATGTCTCTTGACTGAATTTGCTCTTTCTTTTATAGTTGTTCTTCTTAGGGTTTAGATCCTCCAGGCTCCTCCGGGTCAGCCTCCTACTTTTCAGAGCCGTTACCCCATTTTTTAGGGGTCGATTACCGATTTTTAGGAATTAAATGTTGACTTTGTCTTCTTTGATTGTTTCCTCTTTCCTCTTAAATCCCCCACTAAATGCTCAACTAATGCCACATTAAATGCTAGTCTTTATTTTTCCAAATCCTCCATTAGTTCCTCCATTTATTGCTAATCTTTATTCCTCTAATATTGCTGCTTCCTCTAGAGTGTCGTTTCCTCAGGCTCCTAAATAGTCAGGCTCCTCCGGAGTCAGGCTCCTCTGGAATCAGGCTCCTCTAGAGTCGAGTCACTCTGGGATCAGGCTCCTCTAGAGCCAGGCTCCTCCAAAGTCAAGCTCCTCTAGAGTCGAGTCACTCTAGAATCAGGCTCCTCTAGAGTCAGGCTCCTCCATAGTCAGGCTCCTCCGGAGTCAGGCTCCTCTGGAATCAGGCTCCTCTAGAGTCGAGTCACTCTAGAATCAGGCTCCTCTAGAGTCAGGCTCCTCTGGAATCAGGCTCGCTCTTCCAGAATCAGGCTCCTCTAGAATTTGTTTCCCGACTTCTAGGTCCAGTCGCCCAAAAATAGGAAGTAGGTGAGTTGACCCTTAACCTCTTTGACTGCACTTGTTCTAATATCCCATGTGTGCTTTTCTCATCTACGACCCGAATTTATCCACGGCATTGATCCTCTCAAGCCTTGATTGTCCATTCTTTGCTTGCCACGTGTAACTATATGAAAATGTGAATTTTGCCCATAACAATTAGCAAAATAGCCTCCCTGTGGAGATCGACCCTACTTGCTGCTAGCTTCTGTTAGTTGTAACTTAGGTATTTATTTTTGGTACAGAACGACCGTATCAAATTTTGGCGCCGTTCCGTTCGGGGAGGCGACGCTTTTATATCTGTTTTATTTTGTTTGTCTTTTCGCCTCAAGGGAAGACTAAGTACCTTGAGGCCATTCTTATCTTTTTCTTTAGTCTTTGTTTTGATAGGCCTACGGGTTTATCGAACAAAGCACGAGGGAGATTATCGAAGGGAAGGCTTGAGTACCTTCGATCCCTCTTGCCAAGATGACATCTGTCTCCCGACTAATTGCTCAGTTTGAAGCCCAAGCTGAAAAACATGCTAGTTGGGAAAGGAAGAAATCTTGGGGATGTGGTACTGCTGAGCACAATGCAGCTGTAGTTGTGCCGCCACATCCACCCTATCAATGGCCACCGCAACAAGATCCTCCCGATATACAAGAAGAAGAATTTGCATGAGTGAAATCTTTATTGGAGACACTTGCATCTCAAATGCAAGCTCAGAAGATTATGATAGACAATTCTTCTCGCGAGTTGATGAGCTCGAGTCTGTAGTTGCTCAGTTAGCAGCTGAGATAGAGATAGAAGAGATCGCGGAGCTGACATATTTAATGGGGACGCTTGTATTCAAAATACAAGAGAGTGATAGACATATGGACGCTCGAATCCTTGAGAGCTGAGTCACACATTGCTCGGTTAGCACCGAGATGCAAGAAGAAGAGGTATACCTTCTTTGAGAGCGGGTTTTCCCCTGAGGAAACCGTGTTGCCCAATGCTGAGGATGACTTTTATGACTCCGACGACGAGTTTCTATCATATTTCACTAGCTTACGCGAAGATTTCAGCTCTGTACAGGAGGAATCACTCGATCGAGTGACTAAAGTTGGTCGATCGAGTGATTTTCCAGGAGAAAGTGCTCGATCGAGTGATATTTCCACTCGATCGAGTGGAATTCAGGAGGAAGTTGGTCGATCGAGCGATTATTCTGCTCGATCGACTGATTTGGCCATTGGGAGCTTTGATTCGTCATATGGGTTTGATTTAGATGACGATTTTGATGATGATAATGGATACGGTGAGTCTCCCTTATTCAAAGCCGAGTCGGACACACTTGAAGCTGAGATTTATGGGCTGAATTCCACTGAGGGCGACGAAAGGACAGCTGAGTTGGTATTTGCTCCTAGCACGGATGAGGTATTACATTCTTTTGTCAGTGATTCCGTGGTTGAGAGCAACCAACCTGAGGTAGTAAACGATAATTTTATTATTGTTCGTTTTAATAGTATATTGCCTCGTTTGACTCGCGCTATTTCTTTTAAAGCTATACCTCATCTCATGTGGTCGATTAATTTAAAGATTTTTCACCGTCCTTATCATTTCAAGTTCGTTAATCTGAGACGATACCCTATTTTATTGACAACTGCTCCCGCGCTCCTCTATTTTGTGGATAAATTTAGGAGCTCTCATAGGAAATTTGTTAGACTTAAATGTTTATACAATTTTATTTCCTATCTCTTTATTCCACTTTGGTGCTACTTATGCTTTTGTGTAGCACATGCGCAGATGTACGATCTAATGTTGCGCACTTTGAAATTTTGATTGTAGGCGATTATAGAGGCTCGAAGAAAAAGAAGGTCGAGCTGGGACTCCGATGAAGTTAGCGCTACCCGGGAGGCAACCCGGATAATTTTATTTTGCATTTTATTTTCAGTTGTAATAAATGGTTTTTATACCTTAGACTTTCTCAGTATGCTTGTTTAGTTAGTTTGCGGGCTGTTTTTCATTGCGTTTTGTAGGTACACGCTGAGAACCACTCGATCGAGTAGTTTTTCTACTCGATCGAGCACTGTTGCTGATAAATCCACTCGATCGAGTAGTTTTTCTACTCGATCGAGCAACTGCAAAAAGAGAACTACTCGATCGACTGTTTTTCCTCTCGATCGAGTAGTTGTGAATGCCCTTTTCACTCGATCGACTAGTGTTCATCTGCTATCGAGTGTATTGACTTGGATTAGCTTCCTGAGACGGTTTTCCGTTTTTTAGCAACCTCCCATGTTCATGGTCGGTTTGGGGAGGTCCCTTTATTCGCGCATTTTGTGAGTTTTTTCCGTATTTACTCTCTTTCTCCTTCATTTTGCATTTTCTTTCCATGTTTTGGTACAATGGGGGCATTGTACAGTTTGGTTTGGGGAGGTTATGCATCCATATCTGTGTCTGCATATTGCTTTTATTGCATTTCTGTTATCACATTTAGTTTATGTATGCATGGTTGTTTATTTTCATTAAAATTTAAAATCCCATAAAAATTAGAAAATTTCAAAAATTCAAAAAACTTCATGTTTATTTTAGCATATAGGTTGAGTCGGAACGGTAGATTTCAATGATGAAATTGCACTATATCTGTCTTTTTGCTTAAGCCTTGCATTAGACTGTTATCTTTTAGCTTTGTCTTATTGCATATCTACGAGTTAATGTTTAATTTAGCTGAACGAATAGACTTGACCTGAAATTTTGGCAACCTACTTATAAATTCTAAGGAATTAGAGCCGTATAAACTGGTGTCATTTGTGACCAGTTTCATGTAGGATTGTGAGTAGTTACTCCTTGCATAGCATGTTCATTAATTTGCACGTATATGAAATTCAATTGCTTTTCGCCGTCATACATTCGGGTTAGTGGTTGGTGTCACATGCAGGGAGGTGCTTACAATTTCCCTTTCTTTCATTTTTACCCATTTAACTCCACATTAGACAAATTTGCCTGTTGACCCTTAGCTACATCCATATTTAGCCTGCCTTGTCAAGCTAGTTTAGATTGTTCTGCGGTATATTGTCTATTGTATCGAGTTTGGCTTGCATCTATTGATTCGGAGTTGGTAACTTATGAAGAAAAGGAGGATGATGAAAAAAGACGTGAAAAAGAAAAAAAAAAGTTGAAAGAAAAAAAGAGATGAAAAATGAAAAAGGAAGAAAACGTGAAGTTGAAGAAAAAGAAGAAAACGAAAAAAAAAGAAATAGAAAAGAAAGAAAAAAAAGATTTTGTTTGAGACGGTTTCACTCCTATTTTCTATCTTATATCATTTGAGGAGTTAGTTCAGTTTGGTTTGGTGAGATTTTATGCCAAATGAAGGGCATTGTGCTTATTTCATAATTGAGTTGAAAATGGATATGTCTCATATGGTTCTGTTTAGGTACTAGCTTGGCCGCCTATACCTCCACATTCCCATAAATGTTTTGCCTTTTCTTACCCATCGCCTCACTTTACCATATTTTTGTAAGCCCTCGGCTGTGACAGGACCTTGTTTGGTTGGAATGTATGTTTGGTAGTTAGAATTGTCTATCATATTAGCTGCATGCATGTTTATGTGGGTCGTAGTTTAGGTGAGCGACTATTTTTCTTTCTCTCTTACATATATTTGTTCACCCTTTGCTTCATGAGAGAAGAGTGACCCGTGAGAGTCCGATTTTAAAGGTCTTGCAAGGTCGACGGTTCAGCTTTATTATAAACATCCTATAACTCGTTTGCATTTGACTATTTAGCTATAAGTGTTAGTTTGTCTGCATTAAATTGGCTTAAGTGGGCATTTGTAGCTAGCTCTGAGTTATCTTTTTCCGTTCCATTAGTTGCATTTTAGTTTACTCGGGGACGAGTAAAGGTTTGGTTTGGGGAGATTTGATACGTGCATTTTATATAGTCTTTTCAGCCTATTTATGCACGTATTTCTATGCTTTCATCGTGGTTTTATGCTACGAAATGCCCCGAATATGCTACTTTGGTGTATTTTGTCTTAATTGCAGGAATGGACCATAAAGTAGTGAAATCAAGCCTTTTACCGTCCCTTTTGCATGCATTTGAAGGAAGAGTGGATTTGGAGCGGGAATTATAGCTGTCTTGGGATGCGTGAAGCTATTTCGACAGCTAAAAGGACAAGTCAAAGTCAAACTAACGTGAATTATAAGCTGCTGAAGTCAAGATTCACTCGATCGAGTACTTAACTGGTCGATCGAGTGGTTTTAGGTCAAATAATCAGTCGATCGAGTACTTTTTCTGGAAAATCGACGAGTTCCTTATGTGTGTTTGTTCGATCGAGTGATTTAGTTAGTCGATCGAGCAGTGTTGAGCTTGAGTTGCTCGATCGAATGGTTTTATTCCACTCGATCGAGTGGATTTTGCTATGGGCTGGGCTTTTTACTTAATTTCCGTCATTAGGTTTAACTATCCTCCTATTTTCTTATAAATAGGAGTTAGGACGTCATTTGTAATCATCCAGGGGGGACCATTGCACGTTACTTTTCTTCCTGTCACTTTCATCGTTACTTTTGTTCTTCAATTTAGGATCATTAATTCAAAGTATTAATTCTTTCCCTTTCTTTTCTTCTTTAATTTATGCTTATTATTACTGTTCTTCCCTTATTTCTTGTTTCCCCTTTAATTATGCGTAGCTAAATCCCTTAGTATGTTAGGATTAGGGAAGCCGTGGTAGCAACATGTTATAATTGACTTGAATAGATTAGCCTTGCGATAAGAATTGTATTAGGCAATATAATTGTTATTAGGTTGAATGTATGCATGCAGGAGACCAATTTATAAAAGTAGTTAACCCCGACCTGGATCGAAAGATTGGAAGGGAAGGCTTGCTTAATTACAATAGGTAATACCTAATTAGGGTGAAAGCTAAGTTAGGAGACCCTAGGGCGGTTTAAGGACCGAAAGGTGACGACCATAGCTCTTCTTATCAATAGTCTAATCGCCTCAAGACACCCGATAGTACACCGCCACGGAGACCGACTCCTAGCATATTCCCTTCTCCTCTGTTAATTTCTTGCGTTTATTCCTCTCTTACCTTTTTATTAATTTAGTTCAGCAATCAAAACCCCATTCCTGTGACACCCTACAGACCGAATTAAACAGATAATTAGCAAAATAGCCTCCCTGTGGAGATCGACCCTACTTGCTGCTAGCTTCTGTTAGTTGTAACTTTGGTATTTATTTTTGGTACAGAACGACCGTATCAAGTGTTACGACAAATCAACATGACCCGATCACATCCTAATGTGACCTAAACTGTGTCAAAGCAAGACGGCGCAGTTTGAGCCCAAACATGCGCTCTCACGAGCATAATACCGTATGACCAGGGCAAAATACAAAATTTTGACCCCTCGCATATGACAAAGGTTTCACATAGAAAAGACGGTCTTCCCTTTCTACAATACAGCCTAGTGGGGTCCACAACCTAAGCAAACAAGCACAACATTGTAAAATGACACAGTTTCATGCCTTATTCGCGTTTTTGCACGTAGGATACGGGAACGGGGACTAAAATGCAAACTAAAAGCACCCGTATACTCCTAAACATATTTCTAACCTAATTCAAGCATCAATTGCACTAAAAAAATGGGCAAATAAAAACGCCCAATTCAATTTGGGATAAATTAGGGTTCATCCTAATTCAAACAACAAAAATGCAAACAAAATCAAGAGGATAGGCATACCTTGATATGGCATGATGATTATAGCGCAAATCCAAGAAGCAAACGAGATCAACAATGACATTTTTTCGAGAGATTTTGTGTGATTTGTTAAAGAAGATAAAACAAATGAGAAGCAGGTTGTTCTCGCGTCTTTTTAAGAAAATAGGGGAAGCCGCTTATGTCGCCCTAGAGCTTGCGCCTCTTTGGGGTGACTCAGTCAGTTTCAGCCAAATTTTGGGCTTTGGCCCAAACACATGCATATTCTTCGCAAAATACAAAAATTTCAAATAACGGAATTAAAAACCGTTATTTTCTTCACAAATAAAAAATGGCATATTTTGGGTTGTGTCTCGTGAGGATTCGTATATTTCACTTGTTTTGTTGCATATTGCACACATGTGAGTATTGTGGATGTTGGAGGTTGTTGGTGAATTTGTGATTGTGGTATACGGTTGTTGAGAAGACGTAAGGCGGTTCGGGAGACCGTCTTACACTTAGGTCGTCTCGTGTAGTTTCCCATTTCAAGAGGGACGTGCAAGTATATGACTTGAGTACGGAGGGGCTCGTGTGGTGTCACGACCCCTGGCAGGGGTCTAGTTAGCGCCCGAGCTTAGTATCAAGAGCGTGTCCCGAGTAACTATTTTACGAGATGCGGTCCAGCTATTTGGTGGGCGGTGTTGCGGTCCGTCACCGAGATATATATGGAGATGGAGATATTGCGTCATGTGTTCATCATTGTCTTGCATATTCGTATTCATGTTTAATTGCATAAGTATTTGTATTATCGAACAGACGTGTGTTGGTTGTGCATAATTATCGCCTGCTTTAATTTGGGTGGACTATTATGAACCATATGATATTTTTTGGTCATATGGGGAGCAGTTTGAGTACAAGTTGAGCTTAGTGACGTGATCGGAAATAGGACCGCGCCGTGGACACTTGGAGTCGAGTCACATAGTTATTTGGTAGATACCTAAATCATAGTTGAGTTGTATAATGTATAATTCACACTTGTTATTCATTTATTCGTTATGTAATTCATTAAACATGTTTTATATACAAAATGTTACTTAACTGTAGTTCCGATTCACTGCCTTGGGAAAGTGAGATGGTAACATCTCCCGATTACCTTGGCCAGGTAAGAAGGGGGCGTTACAATTGTAGTCAATGAATTTGTAGTAGATCGTTATTAATTGATTTGTATGTGTTTTGGCATGTGAATAATAGTGAAAAGGTAAGGATTCGTCCTACTCAACTCATGTTATATGTGTAATTGGTAATTGAGTGGTTATAAGGATATTTGTTAATTTTATATGTGTATTGTTGTGATAACATTCATGAGTTGTGAATTGTGAATCGTTATTGGTGGATTACGAGATTGGAATTGTAAATTGAGAACTATTGTGATGGAAGAGTTGCGATGCTTTCATTGATGCTTGTGCCAGGAGCGCTGTGGTGCGCCGGAGTGCTATATTTAAGGGACCGGCGAGTAGTGCGGGTAGCTCTTTAGTGTTATATTTAAGGGATTGTGAAGTATCCGGGTAGCTCTTCGGTGCCAGTTGATCACTGGTTGTCCCTCAGAGTCTCTTCTCTAAGTAGCCCCGCTACTAAGAAGATATGCATATTCGGAGCTCAGACAGCGTTAAGTTTGATACAGTGTTATGTTGAGACTGTGGAATAATGATGAGGAGGATGGTGTGTTACGGTCGTGGCCGTAACCATGGCATTATATTGTGTATATTATTGGTTATTGAGTTTCTACTTATTGTCTTGTTGCATTGATTAGTCCATACTCGACCGTTCAACTGTTGGTTGACTTTGTGCGTTCCTTGTGTGAAACTACTTGCAACTCTGCAATCATCCATTTGATATTTCGGGCAAATAAGGAGTAGTGAGTCTTTCAGGTGTTTAGTTTCTGCGACGTGTCCTTGGACGACTTGATAGGTCTTGGGGGTGTGACAATTGGAGACCGAGTGGCATCAAGTAGCTTTGATTACTTAGATGGTTTAGTTCATATTTAGTTACCACAAAGACTTCCGCTTTAATAGTTTAGACTTTGAGTTTTGAATTATTGTACGATGTTCATTTAATATGTGATAAAAATATAAATTATTCTTCTATTGTTTGTCTTTTGATATGTACTACCTCGGGCAACCGAGATGGTAATGTCTTTATTTATCTTGGAAGGTCTTGTTAAAGGTTCTTAGATAAATTAGGGTGTTACAAAGGGGTATTAGAATGAACGATTCTAGGGCCTAAACCGATGAACCTAATGAAGATAGAGTGTCGAATAAAATGAACCTCGGCGAGAGAATATTAGCAACCCCATTTGGTTTGGATGAGTCAGTACCATCACTCCAAACCCTGACCCTTTCAGTCATGACACAGTAAGTACGTGGTGGGTAGCATAGAAGGGTGACAATTATGTTTTTTGATTGTTTTGAATGAAATTGCGGTCTTTGCATGATGAATTTAAGAAGGGGAGTATGATACAAAATAAAACTAGTCATAAGATTAGATTTAGTTAGTTGTTAGATTAAATTTAGAATTATTTAATTACTCTCTAATTTGGTTGGGAGTCTTGTTGGTTAAGAAGACAATAGCTTATAATTCTCGTTGGTCAAGGAGACTACTATAGTTATTTATAGGGAGTTTTGTATGTTATTTTTAGTCAAACTCAATGAATAATATTGAAGTTTGAACTAAACAAAAACTATTGCAGGCTTTTGATCATTACAGATCAATTTGTGTACAAAATTCGAGAGTGTACTTTGAATTGTCTTTTGAGGATTGCGCTCCAATCTCATCGTTATTAGCACCGGGTTCGCGGTAGAACTAAAGACTAAAGATCCACTTTTAATTCGTTAATTGTTGTTAGATTGTCACGCTTATCATGTGAAAAATTTCAAGTTCGTTAAAATATTTTTACTAGCTTCTGCATTCGTATCAGGTAGTCCGTCACAACCCGTCACATAGTAATGGCGCCATTGACTCTGGTCAATGCTCATTTTTTATGTGACTGCTTGTGACGGATTACCCGTAACAAATGGATTTCCGTTACAAACTCGTCACATTCCCGAAAAAAGTGACGGATTTTTTTCCCCGTCACAAACTCATATGTTTTTGTATTATAAGAACAAAAGAAGTAAAAGAGGAGCAGAAGAAGTGCATGGTTCGTGTGTGATTAAGGTTACAACCACGACGGTCTCGACGACAATGGCGACCAAACGGTGGTCAAAGGGAGTCGAGCCATTGAGGTTTGCTTTAAGTCTCAAAATCTGTGTTTAAAGCTAGTGTCAGCAATTTGCCTTAATTCTTGCTTACCGTAATCATGAAAGAAAATCCATATAAAAATTAAAAGTCGGAAAATAGGTATAATTCATTTTATAGTTATATTTGATATTATTTCTACCAAAGTAATGTTGTACAAATAAGGAAATATGAATTATATATATATGATAATAAAAGAAAACGAATTGTGATTAGTTTGATAAAAGTAGATAGGCAGCAAGATTAGCCACAAGTGGAAGCAGCAAAACCCATAGTCTCGTGATGCACATCAAACTCCCATAAGTAGTTCTGTTGCAAAATGTTTCCAATTATGTTGACACCGCCTTGAGCTTGTAGAAATCCTATACATTTCACACCAGGTGAATCATCGATGATATAACTCTTGACATGAGGCTTAAATCGTGCACCATCCTTAAAGTGGATCTCAAACCTCGGAACATTGAATTTTTTAAATAATGTTGAATTAGCCTTAAAACAATATTCAAAATCATTCATTCCATCGCCTTTCCAATTTGGTAGCTTTGGAAAGTCCTTCTCAAGTGCTTTGATAAGAACGTCCATGATCGCACGGTATGCTGGCTCTAGCCAATAAGTAGCTGAGGTACCTGCAAAAGCAATTACACATTCAGCCTTCCAAAATAAATGCACTTAAATAATGAGAACTAGCTAATAGCTTAGGAAAGTCCTTCTCAAGTGCTTTGAAAAGAAATGTAATGTGAATTTGTTTTCATGAATAACTAGTTTTACGCCGTGCAGAAATTGTACGATTGGCATTGATAAAATTTGTTAAACACATATTTTATTGTCAAAAAATCCACGGTTAGATATTATATTATGGCATATTTAAAGTTTTGACTATAAGTCATATTTTTAATTTAAGAGAATGTAAACAATTGGCCGAATGTATATGTAATAATAATTCTATAAATACACTACACATCCAAAAGTTAATATTTAATTATATTTAGTTTTAGTTTTATTTTGATAAGCAAATAATTTATGATGAATATTGACATTTAATATGCAATTTATCAATATAAAATTTTGAACTTTTAATATAATTTCTTTCCACAAATTTAATAACTAATTAGTTAGTTGGGCTTCCGATTAGTTTTATGTATGAAATGATTTTATGCAACAATTATTAAATTTAAAAACCCATCAAACAACGAACATATAAACTTATTTAGCGGAATAAAATGGTAAAGTCGTTTTGTTGGGAGCAAAAATGTGCGGATCCAATAGTATCCTTGTTGCGGAAGCACTTGCTTTAAAAGAAGGTATTTTAGCAGATAAATACTTAGGAATATCAAAGTTAATTGTGGAGGGTGATAACTTATGTGTTATTAACTCGATTCGAGGTACTTGGCAAATTCCGTGGGAAATTTCTAGTATTATCAAGGATGTGAAATTAAACCTTCATTTTTTCGATGAAATAATAATTAAACATTGCTTCCATGAAGCCAACAAGGTTGTTGACTTCATGGCTTCTGTTGGACATTCATGTCCAACTCTTTCGAGGTGGTTTGATAGCCGGTGGCTTCAACTTACCTCCCTCATTCGAAAGGATGAGATGGGTTGGTGCTACCCTAGAGAATCAATCTAGTTTTCTTACCTAATCCAAAAAAAAAAATATAAACTTATTTTGTTGGGCCATATCTTAACGTCCAAAAGAGCCTGCATTTTCTAACAAACCCTAGAATAACCCTCCGACCCCAATTTAAAAGCTCTTATTCAGAATTCATCTACTCTATACCAACACAGGGTTCAAAATCTCGGCCGAGTTGTATCGTATCGGCCGAGTTGTATCGGATTTTCACTCTACCGATACGAGATATCGCCCGAGAAATCACCGAGATTCTCCGCGATCCGTCCGTGACGACCGATTAAGGACCGATTATACCGATAGCGCGACCACGACCGATACCGAGATTTAAAACCATTCCAACACCTCCCCTTAAACCTAGCTCATTCTTTTTTGTAGTCTCAAATCCTTATATTTCTCTTCTGCTTCATACAATATCACATCAACAAATCTACCCTCTTCATGACCATAAATACCTAATATCAAATCTTATGCCACGGCAATGGCTTAAACGTCTCATGCAATAATATGACACCGGATTTTAAATTCTAAAGAGCACCAAGTTAGTTTTAGAGACATATTACTTGCATTTTCCAATTTTTATTTTATTTTTCATTTTTTTATTTGTTGTTTTATTATTCCATAAATTGATTTTTTTTATACTCAATTTTTTTTTTAAAAAATGATCCTCTAGCCACATAGATGAGATTCATAAATGCAGTACCTTATAATAATCACTTTATATCATTTTTCGAGATTTGTCCTTCAATAATTTTTTGGTTTATAAATATACTGTATTATTTTTTATGTTGTTGTTTTTATTATAATTTTTAAAAAATTATTTAGAATTTATTAAATTTATGTTTGGAATTTCTTTTTTGTACTTAATTCATTTTTTTTTTATAATATTTGCATTTTTTTCACGTTCACAATTATTTTTTAATATATATTTTGTATATTGTAATGTATATTTATGTGTTAGATATTTACATTGATTGGTGTACCGCTGTATGTATGTATTGAGGGAGGAAAGAAATTAAATCACTTCGATACCCACTACTTGCAATAGGGACCTCTTTTTAAAAAAAAAAATTTCCCTAAATCAAGAGGCCAATAAGAGAGCTCTAAAGGACTCTCCTTTTATAATATGTAAATTGTAACGGAGTCGGGCAGTCACCAAAGCTCGGAGGCGAGCCATGACATAAGTAGCGCTCGAGACAGTTTAAAATAGATCACTATTTAATCAAAATTCAAAATTATGTAAAAATAAAAATTAAACTTCCTTATTTTATCGGGTCTTATTTAAGAATTTTTTTCGAATATTGTTTATTGTATGGAGAGGAAGACTCCAGGTCAACTCAAGTGGATATATACTATACTTGAATGAATCTTGATGTTAATAAGTTAACATGAAGACGTAAAGATACTTAGATATTTTCAAACTATGAATATTTGAAAAATGCTTCGTAATAGAGAAATAGAAGAAGAGAGATGGTTATGTAATCGGAAAATGGGTGAAAGATGTACGTATGAAGTAAGACATGGTATGGAGCAAAGGTTGGATATTAAGGTCTTAAAACCCCTTTTTTTTTCACAGTAGAGGATATTTCTAAGCACGTTGAAGTAGAGCTGATCAAATGGCCCAAGCCCATTGGCCCTACCCGGCCCGGCCCGCTTTTTTAGAAGGGCTTGGGCCTTTTGTTTTGGCCCAAAAAAGCCCATGGGCTGGCCCAAAAAAGCCCGACATATTTTTGGGCTGGGTTTGGGCCAAGCATTCGGCCCAAATTTTGGCCCAGCCCGCCCATATTTAATAATAAACGAATATTTTTTTTATAAAACCTATTAAACTAGTGTTAAAGTTATAAACAACTTTTTTTAAAACTCAAGTATATTTTTTTAGATTTATAAAACAATGTGTATATAACATAAATTATATAACGAATGCATGATTAAGCATTCTAAAGTGGGGGTGTTTGTCTTTATTTTATTTTGGAGAGCAATTCATAAGCATTTCATCATATTTTGTATAATTTTATAAACTACGTATGTTTTTAAAGTAGTAATTGAAGGTATTATGTTAATTATTTTCTAATGTAAGTCGTAAATTTTAGGGCCCGAAAGCCCATTTAGGCCCAAAAGCCCGAATTAGCCCATAAGGGCCGGGTTTGGGCTTGCCAAATAAGCCCACACATTTGGCCCGGCCCAGCCCGACCCACACAAATGGGCCATTTGTGTTAGAAAGGCCCGGCCCAAGCCCACACTGGCCCGGCCCATGATCACCTCTACGTTGAAGTCACAAAGTCATAAGGTGTAATTATGCTTTTGAAGTTTAAATTTTAAAATTATATATAGAGGATCCCGAGCTCAAACGAGCCAATCTATATCAGACTCGGGTACGGGCTCCAACTCCAAAGGCAAGAATAGAGCTCGATGTGGGATTGGACTCCACCAAACTTGTGATAAGCATTGATCGAGCTGATACCCGGGGACTTTACTAACCGATTTATATTATGTATAACCCTAGTATATTTAATACATTACCAATATCACTAATAAGTTAAGTTCACCAATAAATTTCGTTATTTCACGTTAGACATCAATCAAGTAGCTGTACGGTGTCAAAAGCGAGTCATAAAAGTATTATTGTGCTCATATGGTGGAGATTAGAATGCGAGGTTAATATGTTGATTATGTGATAACTGATAAGTATTGTACCTATAAAATCAATATCTAAAGGTTTAAGAAAATGTAATAAAATGGGATTAAGAATTTACTAGCATGATATCAAATACTTGAATGAAGTAAAATTTTATTATGAAACTTAATTGCAAGCACACAACATATATTAATATTAACTTATCTAATGTGATAGAGCAGTATGATGAAACATTACCAGAGTCAAGTATCGTGCCACCGTCTTCCTTAGTTGTATCCCATACAACTCGATTTATATCAAGCATCTCTTTCCCAATAGAAATCCCTTTTATGTAAATCCAATAAAAGGCAGAGTCTTCGCTTATTTTTAACACAGTGTATCGCATAAACTCCTGTGTAGGACATTTTTCCCTTTCGTCTCCGAAAATAAGGTAATTGGTGACGTTGTGAGGACTTAGGTGGTCAACCAGACAATAAGAGAATATTCCACCAAACTTTGAAACACCATGAATTGCAAACGAGAAGGGGTGCATTCCTAGCCCTAGAATGCCATCAGCTTCATTTATGTTTGCCTTACCCGTCACTGAGCTTGAGCATCCGATTAACATGTTTTGTAAATTTACCGATTCTCCAGTTGTTGTTGGTAACGTTATTGCGTCCTTAGAAAATTTACCAAATGTAATTAACCCCTCATCTCCATAGCTGTAACAAAATTGAAATTTTACTCAAATTAGTGCCTGCATAAATATGAATCTTTTCCTTTTTTTTTTCCATTTCTCGCAAAATACTTCAACTTCTTTTTTCTTCTGATTCACACGGTCTTAAATTATCTTTTGATTTTGTTTTACTCTATCCATTATTATGTATTTAAATTAGAAAATGAATATGGGGGCTTTAAATTGTGTTTAATGAATTTACATCTTTCACATTTCATATTTACTGAATAGTTAAGATTTGATTAATATATAGACAATTAATTGGGCCGAATGAAATTGGAGTACACAACAAGGAATAGTGGGGTAATATTTTTTTTTTCCTTGTTAAAGAAGTTTTTATTACATTTTTTTTTTGCTATAAGTATCATTTTTTTCCCCAATTTTAACTTCTTTTTTTTTTTTTATTTATTATTATGACTTTTATAATTCCTAAATTGAATATTTATTGTTTTTTCCCCTTATTTTCTATATTTTTTTTTCTATGTGCATATCATTAGCAACTTTAAAATGACATTTATTTTTTTCTATGGTAATAACATTATCATGTGAACATATTGTCAATTTGTTGTTGGTAATCACTCACATATTTCTTCTAAAAAATAATTTATAATATGTATGGCAGTACCATATCCACCTTCTAAAATATTAACTGTATTTTCAAGTTTATCATGAATGCCAACATAATTAGACAATGAAATTAAGCTGTTGAAATTGATAAACTATATATTTGGTTTGTTCTTAATTTTCAAGTGATTGAAAATTATATATTTGGTTTGTTCTTAATGCTTATATTATCTACCTTGTATTTTGACATGTTAAGTTGTATCTATATTGTTAGAAAAGATATAGATTAAAAAAATGAACTTTTTCTCTCAAGAGATTATATAAACCTTCGTTTTTCCTATTTGAATGTATACAAGGCTTAGAAATTTGTTCAATGTTTGAGTAGGTGATAGTGTTTCTTAAACATCACATAAAAAGCACAAATATTACTATACAACTGGTTGTATAATAAGCATTGTACAACCATATACATTAATCCGAGCTTATATGCAATTTTATCGAGTTTTGTAAGAGTTTATTTTTTTATGTTTAAGTGTGTGAATTCAAAAACTTTAAAGTATAGCTCAGATTCTTTTTAATAAAACTCGAAAACTTTAGTACACAGCTCGGATTCTACACCATACAACCGTATACAACTGGTTGTATAATCTACTAATTGCATAAAAAGGATATAATTTTACAATTTGTTTCACGTACTTTGTTGGTGAAAAATGACAAAAGTTTATTTTGAGCTAACTCATTATTAAAACAAAAAGAGTTCTTGAATTACCTCAAAAACGAAAATTCACACATACGCTATACAGGTATGCGGGAAAGTCTCACTTGTTATTTCACAATTTTTTTAATAATACTCACTGTGTTGCTACACATTTTTTCATATTATTTTGCACATTGTTTAGACTAATATTTTAACCACATTATTTTGTAGTAGAAAAATACAAAGTATATATTTTGAAGATGTGAATTTTCGTCTTTGAGGCAATTCAAGAACTCTTCCTGTTTTAATAATGAGTTAGTTCTAAATAATTCATCATTTTTGCTACTACAAATGTGAAATAACAAGTAAGACTTTCCCACGTACAAAATAATTGAGTTAAAATATAGGGTTATTTTATAAGAATAATCCAAACTATGACCCTCCTTCTCATATTAATCCATACTATATTTTAACTCAGAAAAATCTGGATTATTGCATCATTTATCTCACAATATCCCGGGTAACCGGCTACCTATTAAGCAAGTAGCATTTTTATTTAAAAAAAAAAAAACTTGAATCAGATGCATATTCATCTCTCTCCTCCTTCCACCTCCATTAATAATTGACCATCAATCCACCATTGTAATTACTATCAATCTCCTTATCAAATGGCAACAACACTTTCCCCACATCACCCACCCACCACCATCTCCACCACCTCTGCTATTAAACTCGAAACCAGAAACACAAATATGCAGCAAAGCTAACAATAATAAACCCACCAATTCTTCAAAGTCAAACCCAGAAATTCAAACCAAATTAAGCCCAAAACTCCAAAGTGAATCCAATTTTAATTTGATTCACATAATTTGCAGCCAATCTCAGACAAGTCGTTGCAAATTCCAGCGATTCTAGCCGAATCTTCTCTGTCGATGGCGCCATCGGTAGGGATAGCCGCGTCAGATGGTGGCGGCGCGAGGAAGGCGGCGACGCCCCATAGTTTTTGGTAAAGGTTTTTGAGAACTCAGAGAGATCGTCTTTTACGCCGCCGTGACGAGGGGTTGTTTAATCCGACGGTATTGTGATGTTGATCATCATTTTTGCTGTCATCGTCGTCGTCGAGTTTGAGTGAGTTGGCGAGGGAGTTAACAAGCTAGGACATTTTTTTAACAAGGGAGCTAACAAGCAAATCCAATTTTAGAGGAATTTTTAGGGTTTGGAATTTTGATTTTTCTGTGTTTGTTTGGTTAGACCAAAAATTGTTGGTGTCGAAGTGTTATCGGAGTTCAATGTAGGTATGGTGGTGTTAATTACGACGGTAATTTTGGAGGTTGTTGAGTGGTGGTGATGGGCCTTGGTAGGGCTGCTATGGATGGTAAGGTGGGAGTATGGGAGACTGGGTTTTGAAGAAAGAAGAAGAAGATAAGAGCAAAGGAAGAAAAACAGAAAAAGAAGAAAGAAGAAAGGGACCCATATGCTCACCTGTTTAGAAACCTGGAATATCATGTCAAAAATTGGGTCGGTTTACTAGAAGTTAAATGACGTCAAAGATGAGATTTTTCTCGGCTAAATACTAGAATAGATTAATATGAGAAGAGAAGGCTTAGGATGGATTATTGACATAAAATAACCCTAAAATATAAAGTATCTTCGCAATATATATATATATATATATATATATATATATATATATATATATATATATATATATATTATATATATATATATATATATATATATATAAGCTAAGTTATTTAGAGGATTGTGATTGGTTGATAGAAATTAAAGAAAAATTAGGTAGGCCCCACCCCACTAAAATTGTTTCAATTTTATAAAGTTGTTGTGGTTTAAGCCATTAATATAGTTTCTAACATTAATGTTTACAAATACATTGATTAAACTTTAATTTCTACAAATCAAATTAATGCATATTTCATTTATATACAGATGATTAATCACCAATTGTAAATTTCTCTCGATATCTTTGTATTTTCATTTCCTACAACTTAATATATCTCAAATTTTATAATTTTGTGCAATTTTAATTTTCAATATTTAAACATTTCGTCAAGTTATTAATTACATCTAATCCCGTGCAATTTCGCACGGGTATAAAACTAGTATGTATATATATATATATATATATATATATATATATATATATATATATATATATATATATATATATATATATATATATATATATATATATATATATATATATACCCCGAAGATATTTTTATAACATCCGCAATAGATTCGTAATGTACAATTACTTTTCATATTGTTTTATAGTCGGGGCCTCAATAAGAAAATGGGAAGAATATATAATTGCAAAAGGAGTATTTTTGTATTAAGAAAAAAAATTAAGAATCGCCTATATTTATAATAATTGATATAAATCAACAAACTATCTATTCTATAAATAATATTATTAAAACACTTACCTATAATTATAGAAGCAAGGCGCATCAATTGTAGGGCACAAATCAAGAGATCTTAACATCTTAAAATCCTCTTGACATAAAGCATTTCCACAACCAAAAGACTTAAAAGTAGAAGACTTGGTAGCATCGAATGCACGTTTATTTGTTAGATTGGTTTCACCACCATCTTTACACTTAACCCACGTGAGATCACTTCCGGTATCAGCTATCATACGCAGTTTTGTAGGCGGAGTTCCTATCTCTATTTCCACAAGGTACTGACCCATATGGTATTCTGCTGCAGCGTACATAGGTAGCTTGACAGATCCATTTATTGTGCTTTTCAGTGGCCCTTCTCTTTCTCCTATTGGGATATCGTCTTCTTCGTCCTCCATCAAACGTCTTGATGCCTTTGGTAATGAACTTCTCCATTTTGAACGTTCTTTAATTCCTTCATGTCGAGCTTTATCTTTTTTAATTAGTCCTTTGTGACGTGATGATGAAGAATACCCCAATACCGAATTATCATTGTTGCAAATTAAAGATATGATAACAATTATAAGAATAGAAAACTTTTGCATTGATTTCAAAAACATTTTTGTAAATAGTTTTGCAACTTCCTGTGATATATGAGTACTTTTCTTCTTTGTTTAAACTTTCTTAATTAAGTTGTGTGGTATTATTGATCATTCTATCTTAATCAATATGATTTATAAATAGAATGAATGAGGATATTTAGTTTGGAAGAAAGAGCAAAATGGTTTAAATGTGAATAGAAATCATAAATTAACAAAGTCTTGTGAAACTAAATGGTTTTAAAAATTTGTATTGGAATCCATTCAGCTTTCCTAAATTTTTGTTTTTTTTTACTTCTCTTACATAATGATGTTTGCTAATTATAGTTCAGGTTTAGCCACACTGCATAAAAATAGGCGATTTTTTGGCAAGTAGGTTTGTTTGGATAAAAAATAGTAGACCTAAATATAGGAAAAATGCAATATGAATATATTTTTATTTTTAACTAAATGATGTTACTCTATTGCATCATTATTACTTAATTCTATAAATAAGAAATTGAGTGAGCGTCTATTATTTTGTGATTTAGAATACATGGCATATGTTAGCGCCTTGATTTACTAATTTGAATGAATGTGGGGTTATTGCTTGAGTGATTATTTGCAACAAAACAAACTCTAAAAAAATATAATTTATTACTAAATAAAACTTTTGTAATGACTTCATGAAACATTATCAAAAGCAGCTGGTAACAAAACTCAAATATAGATTGTATTCAAAATATTACTAACATATGCGATGTGTAATATAACGACAAGAAATGACAACGTTTTGTCTGTTTGCAATTTTTATATTTTGTCAATATTCTTTGAACTAGTTAATTACTCCCTCCCTTCAAATACACTCTTCCCCTTTCTCTTTAGGACACTATTCACAGTTAAGGAGAATCTTCATTATTCTCGACAATTTATAAGAGAAAATATATCTATATGGGATCTATTTTTATTTGTTTTTAGGAGTATATTATTAATATCAAACTTCTCTAATTTACTAATATAATGAAAGATATAAAAGATACGAAATGCGCATTGACAAATGTGAAAAAGCAATGGGATGAGTTGATTTGAATGGAGGAAGTTTTAATTGAAGATTTGGATGTGAATTTTGATAAAGAAAAAATAACATATTTTATGTTATATGCTATTTATACTCCCATTGCAATGTATTTTATGTTATGTTTCGAGCGTATAAATATCAAATGCATTGTGTTTTGTGAAATATTGTTTCTCCTGCCTTATTCTCCCATTTTGAAGGTTTTAGGTTACATTTGGAAATTAAAGGAATGAAATGGGTATGTGCAAGGAGGCAAGGAATAAAGAGGAGAATAATCGACCTAAGAAGAGCTGAGCAGATGAGAACTAGACCGAGTAGCAATAACTCGATCTAGCCCTCTACTCCATCGAGTAATCCTTACTTGATCGAGTTGAAATTATTATCGGGATGAACCCGTTTGTTAAAAAATAATTAGTGCGATGTATAAATGCTATCAACATCGTATGGGTTAAAGATCTACACAGTATTATTCATTCTGAGACACTTATCATTACGTACAACCCTAGTTTTCTCTCTTTTGGTACTTTGCTATCGGATTTCAAT
Source organism: Silene latifolia (assembly GCF_048544455.1). Classification (NCBI taxonomy): domain Eukaryota; kingdom Viridiplantae; phylum Streptophyta; class Magnoliopsida; order Caryophyllales; family Caryophyllaceae; genus Silene; species Silene latifolia. Next base: position 422,254,508 of record NC_133538.1, on the reverse strand, counting down.
CGTTCTTCTATTAGTATTCAATCATTATTTGTTATTCAATTATGTCTTCTCTTATTATGTTCGTTGTTATTTTTATAGTTATGAGTGGCTAATTTCCTTTTTAGGGAGAAAGAAATCAATGAATGAATATTAGGAGACAATAATCTGTTAATTGTTAGAAAGACCATCGCTTGATTATTTGTTATAAATCTAATTTGTTGATTACTGGCCAGGATTAACTGATTGGTGGGTTAAATTAGTATTATTGCCGACCAGATTATTACTAAGAAAGACTTATGATACTAAGGTAGACGACTTAATTATAGCGACCGCATGCTATGCATTGTACTAAAATACACATACGTGCCGATCAGACATATGCTGATAAGCCCATAATTATATATGTTTTTATCCCATATCCGTATATTGTTAGTATCGCCTTTCGCATTATTTGAGCTAAATTATTATATATTTGTAATTTTGATATTTAATTACTGTTATTATTATTTTAAATGCAAATGGGCTTATTTAGTATGTTTTGGTATAGCGGATTATAAGACGGAAGAGAATGGGCTGAATGACGCGCTTAATGGATCAAAATTATGACTTGAGTATGTGTAAAACGGACCAAAGAGCAAAATAAGAAGCGAAGCATTGAAAATAAAGAAGCACGCAAATTAATACGTGTCGTTAAGCGTATACAAATTAATAATTTATAATCCTATCTTAACCTCAAAAATAACAACGTAGTAAAGGATAAGTAGGGTCGATCCCACGGAGAGACTGAAAAAACTAATTAACTATATAGTACTATTTTTCACTAACTTACATATATACCATAAGTTACGTATTTACGGTTATTAACATTATGTACGATTAGGGGGGGTTTTCATTGTAGTTTTGAACTAAACTAACAGAACTAAATACTAAAGCTAGACGCGAAGTTAAATACCCCATTTAGCTCATATTCTTATGGTAATTTTAGCTTGTCAACCAATTATTGTTTACGTCAAATCTTAAGTATATTTATAGATTAATTGCGGATTCCAAGATAACAAGAACTCCCTATCTTCTCTTAGATTACAACCGACCTGAACTAAGCCTAGACCGATTCTTAACTAACCGAGCGATGTAAGTTTGTCGCGCCTTACTAAAGACCGTATTAGAAGCATTATCGAACCAAGAAGACATCATTAATCCAATTAATCCCTTCAGTGTCGTCAATACCTGAACGATTAACTGACCAAATTTTACTCCTAACTTAAACTAACCCCAATTGTAGAGATTAATCTAAACTAGCTGCTACTCGGATTATACGATTCGAACTAAGCCAGAATCACACAATTAGCTTAGTTAACAATCTCAGGCCATAATAAGATAACAAAGTATAAACTGAAATCGCAACTTTGAATTAACAACGAGTAAAATTTCGGATATTTCGGATACAAATAATTGAAAGATTAACAATTAACAATCAACGGTTTCCAATTCTAAAATTAATCAACGAAATTAAACCATAAATTGAATACAAGAGAAGTAGAGAGAACTTAATTACTGCCCGGAATTTGTAGTCGGAACTTCGGATTGTCGCACCTCAGGATCCGCCCCAAACTCGCCTTTACTCGACCGTGTGCTAAGACTACGCCGGAGTACGGTCTCCTACTGCTCTCACGACCCAATTAGGTCTCAAATCGTCACTCAGTTCCGCTCAATTTCTATAAAATATATGGGTATTCTCCTCCTTCCCTCTCGCTCTGACCAAGGAATCGGGTATTTATACTCGATTAGGGATCAAGTTTTGTGACATATAAGATAGATTTTGTGAGTAGAATAAGGGAAGGGATCGAATTTGAGAATCCGAGCCGAAGTCGGAGTTCCATCGCTGAGCTTTCATGTTTCCAGTGACTTCCGTGGTTGTCTACTCCCCTGCTTCTTAGTTTAATTCCCAAACTATTACTGCCTAATTTCTTAAGTCATGGCTGAGCGTATTAATTGAATATTACGTACGTGCCTGCTTGCGTGCTTCTTTATTTTCAATGCTTCGCTTCTTATTTTGCTCTTTGGTCCGTTTTACACATACTCAAGTCATAATTTTGATCCATTAAGCGCGTCATTCAGCCCATTCTCTTCCGTCTTATAATCCGCTATACCAAAACATACTAAATAAGCCCATTTGCATTTAAAATAATAATAACAGTAATTAAATATCAAAATTACAAATATATAATAATTTAGCTCAAATAATGCGAAAGGCGATACTAACAATATACGGATATGGGATAAAAACATATATAATTATGGGCTTATCAAATTCCCCCACACATTGCTTATTGTCGCCCTCGACAATGACAAAACATGAGCTATAAGTAAGTTATCAACCTCAAAAATTCTAGACATAAGTTAGAATATAGGGATAAATGGCATAGTATACAACTCATAGCTATCCATACTATTGACCCACTTAAATAGCATTAATGCAACAAATCAACACCAATGCTAAGGAAACAAATTCCAAACTCAGATGCAAACGAATAGGACAATGACACTACTACTGAACCGTCGACCTTGCCAGACTTATACATGTTGGACTCTCGCGGTTCGCTCATCACTCGTTATAAGAATAGGTGAGTATAATGTGAAAGAGAGAGAATATAAGTCACTCACCTAACTCAACTTATAAAAACATGCATGCAATTTAACATGAAACCGATCTCTACAACCATACATACGCATTCCAACCAAACGAGGACCAAGACACATGCCGAGGACTTACAAGAGGTGCGAGATAAGGTAACTGGGTGAAAAGGGGCAAATATTTTTGGATATGTGGAGGTAAAAGTCAAGCTAGTACCGACCATAACCAAGATTACACATATTCCGCTTAGAAACCCAACTTACAAAGTGATAAATGATGCCATACATGGCATAAACTCGCGCACAACAAAGATAACTCCTCATATGTAGAATATACTGTCAAGAATAGGAGTTTAATTATAAGGGATTTTTTTTTCTTCTGTCAACAATTCTCAATTTTTTCCTCTTTTTTTTCACATTGATTTTTATTCTTTTAGACATCTTTTTTCACTCTTATTTTTCTTTTCATTCAGTCTTTTTTTTTCTCCTTGTTTTTTTTTTTTCCTTTTTCCTTCCATTTTTTTTTTTTGTCCAACTCCCCTTTCTAGACAATAGCACGATACCAAAAATGACCAATAAAGAGCGTGCCAAACACATCAACTAGACTAGCTTGACTAGGGTAGGCTATTTAGGAATGTAGTTGATCGAATGGGTGAAAACAAGTCAATTTGGCTACGTGAAGTTCAATGGTAAAACAAAAGGGAAATGTTGCCTCTCCACATGTGTCACCGCCACAAACCCGAATGCATACAGGTTAAGAGACAAATTTCATGCTTATGCAATTTGATGTTACATGCCTCATAAGGAGTACTACTCTCATCCTATAAATGGAAACCGATCATAGATGTCATCGGTTTTGAAGGCTCTAAATCTCAGAAATTTTAGTAGTTTGCCAGCATTTTAGTCAAGTCTATTCGTTCAGTAGTATTGGTCACACACTCGTAGATATGCAAATGAGTATACAAAAGATAGGTGTTGAAAATGCAAGGCTAAAGTGAGAATACAAAAGCATAAAGCAGTTTTATCATCGTTGTACCACCATTCCGACTCCCTTATCCTAGTTAGTCTTATAAAAGCAGAGGTTATTTTTAATTCTGACCAAATTTTGACAGCACCTCCCCTAAAAATGGTCATATCCAAAAATTTTTAAAACCTGTAAAACACATTAAAGACCAATGGCCACCCGCCAACTCCAATTTCAGCATCAAAAACGCACAATTTACCTCTCCCCCACACTTAAACTCGACATCGTCCTCGATGTTGAAATGGACATCGAAATCACCAACTAAACACATATAAAATAACAAGATGGAAAGAGCCACTTAGCGGATTCATGTATAGGCAGAGTAGGTGATACGGATGCAGCTATATAACTCGATCAAACCGCACGGCTCTCTTGATCTAGTACTTCCGCCAATAGCTATGGAGTAAATAAATCCAGCATGATCAGCCTCCAGTATGATCCCATATGCTCTGTGTCGCTCCCCTTTCTGCAGCTAGCAGCATGGCTTATGTTTTTTTTTTATTCCATCAACTCATAAGCAGTCCGATAATAGCATTCCTGCAAAATAAAGCACTTGACCAAGACAAGTGAAATAAAAACAAGCAAATTACCCAGAAAATCCAATAGTAGTAATAATATCTCTTTTTGTATTTTTATATTTTCTAATTTTTTTGTTGCTACCGACACTATTAACATCCCTCTACAAAGGTAGCGAAACTCGGGGAGGCACTTAAGCCGACTCGACGAAAGCTATAAAATAAACACACATGAAAACAATAAATAAGTAAACTTGGGTTGCCTCCCAAGAAGCGCCTTGGTTTACGTCGTGGCTCGACATAGTTTGAACTTAGTACTCAGGAACTTCCAGAATGATATCCTCCATGCCCACGAGCTCAACATTCTCATAAAACGGTTTCAATCTATGGCCATTAACTTTGAAAGCTTTATCAGTATGCAAATATTTTATATCTATGGCACCATGAGGAGAAATGTTAGTCACAACAAAAGGACCAAGCCACCTAGTTTGCAGCTTACCTGGAAACAACTTGAAACGAGAATTAAACAACAATACTTTCTGACCAATATGAAAAGACTTACGAGAACTATGCTTATCATGAAAAGCTTTGGTCTTTTCTTTATATATTCTAGCATTTTCATAAGATTCTAGTCTGAGTTCCTCTACAGGCAGCTGAAAGTCCTACCAACTAACTTCCTAAATCATCTCATCTATTGATCCTCAAGCCATCTTGTTAACTACCATCAAATATATGTCTTTCACATCAAATTTTCCTTCATGTCATTCAAAGTGTTACTTAATAATAAATTAGTACCAAACTTTACAGTGCAGAATGTGACTATTGCAGATTTTCAGCCCACTGTTTGCTCCTTCATTTTAACCTCAGTCAATATTATCCTCAACATCAGCCATGTTTTCTATTTTCAGCTCATCGCGCTATCAATCTGTATTAGTTCATCCAATATTAACTGAGCAACCAACCACTAGTATAGGTTTCAACTCCTTAATGTAACAGCAACATTAACAAACTGTCAGCAAATATAACTTAAACCTCGAAATATTTCCTCCCCTGCACTTAGTCTTACCCTTAAACACATAATGAACTTTTATTTCAGAGGTATAAATCAAAAGGGAGGACTTCAGACAATGAATTGCACTTTAAGACAACGAGCTATAATAAGATCAAGCAAACGTAAAACCAAAAGACGAGTAGTTAGCTAGGCTACAAGCTTTCTAAAAAAAAAACGTCACTTAACCCAATATTCGCCCAGTACTTGTTGCCAAATTTCTCTGAACTCTCATCACCAAATCAGGAGGTGGACATTATGACATGTCATACCTGCTAAATTAACCAAACTCAGGTGTACGATTATAGCTAGCCGGCTCAAATATTACATTAAAATCTTTTAGAGGACAGTAAACCTCAAACTCTGAAGTACCATCAGCACAATACTATTGCCAAATCCTTTAAATGACAGACGGGAAGTTTAATGGCTAAGTTCTAAATTTACCGGCAAGTAGAATTCAAACTATAGTCACTAGCCTCACAAAAATAAAGGAAACTCGAATTAAGGGTACACAGGGACATATTCAATTGATCACACGGTTTACATTCAAATACTAAAAAGTTCCACTAAACAATGCTGAACAAACTCTTAGTGTAGCTGGATTCAAAAATATGGAGAATATATAAGCAAATATCATGTAAAAAGTTTTACCAAAGATGTTATCTACTCAAAAGTCATCCAACATAAAATCCAACCAAAATACTAATCTAGTCAGCATTACAAAGTTTGATAAAATAAAAGTATTCATACAGAAAGTTAGTAACACAAGAATTAAAAATAGGAGAACAAAAAGGCAGAAAACATGAAAAAAAAAAAATTGTTAGAAAACATGTCATCCACTTAAGTTCACCTCCAAGAAAATCTGTGAAAAGAAATTACGTAAGTTAGTGTCAAGATATACTATTAACATAGAAAATTAACAAATCAACAATCTCCCCGGCAACGGCGCCAAAATTTGATACGTGTCGTTTGCGCATACAAATTAATAATTTATAAACCTATCTTAACCTCAAAAATATAAACATAGTAAATAAAAGTACTTAATAGTTAATTAATTTTCCAATCTCTCCGTGGGATCGACCCTACTTATCCTTTACTATGTTTATATTTTTGAGGTTAAGATAGGTTTATAAATTATTAATTTGTATGCGCAAACGACACGTATCATATGCTTTCAGGTATCAATCTATGTTAGTTAACTGACCCTAATTCCCCTAGTTGACATCCATTGTGAACCAGATGAAGGAAATAGAACTTAGCTGATCCGAAACGACCCTTAATCGAGACGCCGTGTAAGACACTGCCCTAAATCAATTAGACCCCCCACAGGTTCTCCTTGGGTTCCGTGGTCACCGATTCCAGGGTTAACGCCTCCTTCCGCACAATGTTGCACACCAAGGATGGAACTGTTCTCAATATTGATAGCATAAAAGGGAGAGATAGAGAAGGAGATGATTTGTATGTTTCTGTGTATGTAAAACTGAGGAGGAAGAAGGTTTATATAGTAGCCAAGAGGCTCCTCCAACAGTCAAAAAATGAATGCCATTGATTATGCGATTAATTGTCATAAATCGTGTAATGAATTTTGTATTGATTGCGGAATAAAATCTCAACAGCAATAGAAAAAGAATCCGAGGAGAAAATTCGGACCAAAGGCAAAAAAGGGGCCCCACCACACCACACATCGCCGCGCACGTGTCACGAGCACGAGCCGGCCGGACGGCGGCGGCGGCGCGCGCGTGGGGAGACTATAGTCTACCCACTATAGTCTAGTTAACACTTGTTAACCCTCTTCCATATATAAATACAACACTCCCCCACTATTCTTCCAATGTGGGATAAGTGTTGTTTACTTAAGCTTTGGAGCAGCCAAAACTCCAAAAATCCCCCACTTGGTCCAAACTTAGGAAAACAAAAGAAATATAAGAAAAGCTATAATCAGGTGAACATAGTCTTAAACCTGAAAAAGGATAGAGATGAGAACAGCTCCCTCGAGTAACTTATGGCCCCATGAAAAACCCTGTCTCATGATTGCATTAGAGAATAGCCCACATCTATTCTCATAGGAGGCGGCCAACACTCCACAATCACGTAGGTGAGTTCATCAAGTGTGTACTGCACACACCACTCAAACCGTGAGATATGGAATTCATTAAGGACTACCACCTGTCCAACCTAACCCTACAGTAAACAAACATGCTAAAAGGAACCGTGAGATATGGAATTCATTAAGGACTACCACCTGTCCAACCTAACCCTACAGTAAACAAACATGCTAAAAGGGATAAACTGAATAACCTCCTTTATTCATCAAAATAAAAGAATACAAGCAATGCTCGACGATTTCGTTTGACCTCATTGAATCTGGTAATCCAGATTGGGTATCCATCGTAAAAGCACTACGTAGGGGGGCTCAATCCCATTTTTTTAGCAGTTTCTGAAACTAGTTTCCTGTTTAAGGCCTTTGTCAGTGGATCGGCAATATTACTTTCCGACCTCACATAATCTAAAGAAATAACACCAAACTTGATCAAGTTACAAACAATATTATGCCTTAGGCGTAAATGCCTACTCTTGCCATTATAAGCCTTATTCTTGGCTACATGAATGGCAGATTGCGAGTCACAATGTAGCGGCACAGATGGCACGGGCTTTGGCCAAAGAGGAATGTCCGCTACTAAACTTCTCAACCATTCTGCTTCTCGACCAGCCAATTCGAGAGCTATAAATTCTGATTCCATTGTAGATCTCGCAATACACGTTTGCTTGGATGACCTCCAAGATACAGCTGCTCCTGCTAAAGTAAAAACATAACCACTGGTAGAGTGTATATCCTTACTCTCCGAGATCCAGTTAGCATCACAATATCCCTCCAAAACTGGAGGATAACCACAATAAGATAATCCAAAATCAGTTGTACCTTTAAGATATTTAAGCAAACGAACTAATGCACTCCAATGATCATGACCGGGATTATGAGTATATCTACTCAATCTCCCAACAGAATATGCAATGTCAGGACGAGATGAACACATAAGATACATGACACTACCAAGGATTTTAGCATAACCAGCTTGATCCACACTTTCAGATAAAATCTTTTTTAAGTGCACACTAGCATCAAAAGGTGTTCTAGCATGCTCAACATCAAAATAACCAAACTTCTTTAAAATTTTCTCAACATAGTGAGCTTGACTAAGACAATAACCTTTACTACTCTTTAAAACTCTTAAACCAAGAATGACATCAACCTCACCCATGTCTTTCATTTCAAAAGAAGTTTTAAGCATGCTTTTAGTAGAATAAATAACATCTAATGAAGTGCCAAAGATAAGTAGATCATCCACATAAAGTGTTATAATAACACTACCGCTAGCATTGGATTTCACATAGATACATGTATCAGCATCACTAGCTCTAAAACCAAGAGAAACAATCACACTATGAAACTTTTCATACCATTGTTTCGGTGTGCCGCTAAGTCCATACAAAGATTTAACAAGTTTACAAACTTTATGTTCTTGACCAGGCACTATAAAACCATCAGGTTGTTCCATATAAATCTCTTCATCGAGATCACCATTTAAAAACGCAGTTTTCACATCCATCTGATGAACAAGCAAGTTATACATGGAAGCAATAGCAAACATCACTCTAATGGAAGCAATCTTAGTGACCGGGGAATAGGTGTCAAAATAGTCTAAACCAGACTTTTGGGTGAAACCCTTAGCCACCAACCTGGCTTTAAATTTATCAATAGTCCCATCAGCTTTGAGTTTTTTCCTGAACACCCATTTACACCCTATAGGCTTACATCCACGAGGCAGGTCAACGATTTCCCAAGTATGATTAGACATAATGGACTCAATCTCACTATCAATAGCTTCTTTCCACAAGGAAGCATCAACTGATCTCATAACCTCATCATAGGTCTTAGGATCCTCCTCCACAATATACATGTCAACCAACTCATCATCTAAATATCTACCATCCTCCTCCATAAGAAAATCAGGCCCAAAAGATTTCTCTACTCTAGGTCTCTTACTCCTTCTCGGTTCTACTGATGGTTCACTAGATGTGTCAACATGGGTTGGGGAGCTACCATCATTATCCTCATGGGAAGAATCATCAAAGGTCAAGTCCTGCCCTAAAGAAGGTTTCAAAGGAAAAAGATCCTCAAAGAAAACAGCATCTCTAGATTCAATAATATTACCATAAAAACCCGAACTCGCATCTTTGGTCATGAACCTATAGGCTGCACTATTAGAAGCATAACCCACAAAAATTGAGTCAAAGGTTTTAGGTCCTATTTTGTCTCTTTTAAAAGCAGGTAAGGCAACTTTGGCTAGACATCCCCAAACTTTCAGAAACCTCAAATTAGGTGGATAACCCTTCCAAATCTCATAAGGTGTCACATCAAGTTTCTTATGAGGTACACGGTTTAAAACATGACAGGCAGATAGGATAGCTTCCCCCACATAAAATCGATAACCCGAGAAGATAGTAGCATAGCATTCATCATATCCTTTAATGTTCTATTTTTCCTCTCGGCTACACCATTTTGTTCGGGGGTATACGGGGCTGAAAACTCATGTATAATACCATTTTTCTAACAAAAATCCACCAAAAAATCAGATTTGTATACTCCACCATGATCAGACCTTACACGCTTAATCTTCCTATCAAGTTGATTTTCAACCTCAGCCTCATAAATAATAAACATATCCTCAGCCTCATTCTTATTCCTTAACAAATAAACCTTAGTATATCTCGAACAATCATCCACAAAGGTTATATAATATCTTTTACCTCCCTTACTTTCACAATTTTTATAATCAGCCAAGTCGGTGTGAATAAGTTCTAACAATTCGGTTTGCCTTTTGGTCACTTCCTTAAAAGGTTTCTTAGAGTGCTTTGCTTCCACGCATACTTGACATTTATCCATGTCATAAGAGATCAAATTAGGCAACAAATTCATTGTTTTCATGCGTTTAATGGATTTAGTGTTAACATGCCCAAGTCTAGAATGCCAAATATCAATGGACTCAACGATATAAGCAGAAGAAGTAGATGCATTCATTTCAACATCAAGAACAAACAGACCACCATTACAAAAACCTTTGCCAACAAACTAACCATTCTTAGACATGACTAACTTATCAGACTCAAAAGTAAGTTTAAGACCAGCCTTATTAAGTAAAGCACCAGAGATTAAATTTCTACGCATATCAGGCACATAGAGCACATTTTCAAGAGCTAAAACTTTGCCAGAAGTGAGTTTCAGATGCACCTTGCCAATGCCGAGGACTGGAACCTTGATGGAATTGCCAACATACACTACCTCTTTCTCATCAACATCTTTGAGCTCCTTGTAAAGATCCTTGTTGGTGCAAATATGGCGTGTAGCTCGTGTGTCAACAATCCATTCCACCAAGATTCCGACCAGATTAATCTCGGACACCATTGCAGCAATTATATCATCACCCTCACTTGAGCCTTCAACAACATTAGCTTGTGGCTTGTTGGATTTGTAATTTTTGTAGCCACCACATTGATGGTTGTCTTTCTTTTGGAATTTCCCACCATGTGCATTGTTGCGATTCCCTTGATTTTGTTGTCTTTCTTCATAAGCTTTCTTGGCCTTGCACTTGAAAGCGGGATGACCGGGCTTATCACACCACCAGCAATTTTCTGTCATTGTCTTTATTGGTTTATCAGAATTCTGTGATTTGTTGTATTGATCATAGCTCCTCTTGTTTGTACCTGTGTTCCTGTATTCAACAACATTAGCCTTAACGGTGTTAGTAGCATTAGTCCTGGCACGATCCTGGCTCCTTGTGGCATCCTCAATTTTGATATGACCAATCAGCTCCTGCAACTTCATGTCTTTCTTCTTATGCCTCAAATGTTTCTTATACTCATCCCAACCAGGAGAAGGCAATTTCTCAATCAGAACATTAGCCTGCATATACTCGCACAACACCATCCCTTCACCGATAATTTCAGAAACCATATTTTCGTACTCATGTATTTGATCCATTATAGGTTTGCCATCGATGTCTGAAATTTTAACCATCTTGCTCTGCATACTTCTTAGTACCGAAATCATTAGTACCATACTTAGTTTCCAAAGCATCCCAAATTCCTTTAGCAGTCTTAGTTTTGCAGTAGATGTCAAACAAATTATCAACCATATAATGTAACATGACACCTTTAACAGTCTTATTGTCTTTAGCAAATTTAGGATCAGGTTTGACAACTTCAGACGAACTAGACTCTTCAGTGGATTGTGGTTATTGAAATAACACATATTCAATCTCATATTGCGTGAAATAAAACAGAATTTTTTCAGACCATCTCCTATAATTTTTTCCATCTAATGGTTCCATCTTACTAAGGTCAGGGACAATTCTGTGTGGCATTGTGAAATTGTTAACAGGGACATTAGGGGTAACCAAAACAATTTCTCGGTTGACATTAGAATCGCCAGAATTTCCGAATGGGTTTGTCATTGTTTAAAAAGAATAAAACAGTAGACAAAAACAAAGATCAGAGAAGTTCCTTAACTGATTTAGATTGAAGGAAATAGAACTTAGCTGATCCGAAACGACCCTTAATCGAGACGCCGTGTAAGACACTGCCCTAAATCAGTTAGACCCCCACACAGGTTCTCCTTGGGTTCCGTGGTCACCGATTCCAGGGTTAACGCCTCCTTCCGCACAATGTTGCACACCAAGGACGAAAGTGGGAACTGTTCTCAATATTGATAGCATAAAAGGGACGAGATAGAGAAGGAGATGATTTGTATGTTTCTGTGTATGTAAAACTGAGGAGGAAGAAGGTTTATATAGTAGCTAAGAGGCTCCTCCAACAGTCAAAAAATGAATGCCATTGATTCTGCGATTAATTGTCATAAATCGTGTAATGAATTTTGTATTGATTGCGGAATAAAATCTCAACAGCTATAGAAAAAGAATCCGAGGAGAAAATTCGGACCAAAGGCAAAAAAGGGGCCCCACCACACCGCGCACGTGTCACGAGCCGGCCGACCGGGCGGCGGCGGCGCGCGCGTGGGGAGACTATAGTCTACCCACTATAGTCTAGTTAACACTTGTTAACCCTCTTCCATATATAAATACAACACTCCCCCACTATTCTTCCAATGTGGGATAAGTGTTGTTTACTTAAGCTTTGGAGCAACCAAAACTCCAACACCAGATTCCGTAGTCTTGCTTAGAATATTTTATATCGTATTAATTACAATCAACCCAATCAATTTGTGATTTGATAACCTTAAATATGTCCATATGTAACTTGCTTGTAACCGTGTTATTCTCTGTGGGTATGGTCTTTCTCACCACTAGCAATATTTATAATATTTAGGACTATTTTCTATATTGGTGATACGACTAAGCCCTATGTCAAATTTTGGCACCTTTGCCGGGATAAAACAGTGTATTACTTCTTATTATTTGTTTTTAGGTTATTTTCGTCTGTCTTAAGGAGCATATTGTTCCTTAAGACATTATTCAAGTTCTTCTTTTAGTGTTTTTGCTTGCGCGTAAATCTTCTTATGATTTAGAATGACTAACTTTTGATTCTAAACCAGAACGATCCTTACACAGACGCAGACACTTCTTAAAGGAGATTAGTCAGACGACTAATGTTGAAATTCTAGGGAGTTTGCACGAGGATTTCGTTGCAGAATCACTTTATACTGAATATTCCGCTGACATTGTTACATATACCACTCCAGTCAAGATGCCGAAACTTTCATCCAATTCCGAGCCAAAGGTTGATGTAATGCCTACTGAATTCAAGATGCCAACCACTCTTGCTAGTAGCTTTTAAGTCCGGCTTGCTTTCATCAATTTGGTGGAAAAAAATTAGTTTGATGGGGGAGCTACTGAGGATCCCCACAAGCATATTTCTATATTTGCTGATTACTGTTCTATTATTACTCAAACTAGGATTACACAGGACTGATGCGGTTTTAGAAGTCGCCACAATCGATCAAATAATACTTGTAAATAACCCAATTTAAGTAGTAAATCGGGGTCGAAGACGAGGATGGAGTGGGTTGATACTTGGTTTGTTTAAGTTTAGTTTATTCTAAGAAAAGGGAATAAGATTGTTAACTATCAAACTAAATGCAAACTAATGAACTAAGATTCAAATAAATAAGGCAAATATGATATAGTAGATGAGTTTAAGTAATATGATAAAGACTAGGATTATGGGTTCACTAGAGTGGAATGATAGACCTTTTAGCCAATTTATGACTTTATTGTTTATGGGAGTCTTAACGAGCCTTGTCTTTCAATTTGACATGATGCTTAAGTCCAGTCTATCATAGCTTCCGCTTCAAATAGTCCTAACTCATCAATTATGCACACTTCTTGACAAAAGTCTTATAGCTTTCACTCAAGAACAAGCAAATAACATAGAAGAATCACCCAATTTTCATTGAGGCATTTCATCAAACAATAACCATGCACAAAATTGAAAGAACAATCCCCAAACAATTTAGCAATTAACTAGGCATAAAACTCTAAAATTTAATCCATGATAGTTCCCCCTAACCCTAAGGAAGGATCTACTCACTCATACTAACAATCACAAGAGTAAACATGTTGAGAATCAAGCATAAAGAGAAGTAAACATGATTTTGAAAAACTATTAAACTAATTATGATAACAATTGAATAAAGAGAAGATCAAAACAAACAAAGGAAAGGAACTTATACCAACAATTAGAAAGATGCAAACTTGGATTGAATTATGAATGTGAATGTCTCCAGTCTCCAACTACAACCCAAATACTAAATGTAAACTATCCAACAATAGTAGATTTAAGCTAATTTGAAGAGTAGTTAAGGTTTAATTAAGGAAAGTTTAAACTTAAGCAAGGTAAATTTGAGATCTAGGGTTGTGTGTCAAATACAAATTATGACGGTCTATATATAATGTTCCCATTATTAGGTCAATTAAAGAGGAAAAGGCCAAAAATGCAGAGAAGCGGCACAGGTTAGTGGAACGGTCGCCGGTCAGGGTACCGACCGTTAACCCGCTGAAAATTTTCATCTAAAATTTCGTTTTCACTTGAATTAAGAGGGCTCTGGGCCGTTGGACCGGCTGCCGATCGTGGTACCGGTCCATAACCCGCTGGATCTTCTTCATCAAAATTTTGCCTAAGACTTGTGGAAGGGTCCTGGGCATGTGGACCGGCTGGGAGTCCTCATCTAACTCTTCTTCCTTCCTTCATGCTTACATGCTCCGATTCCCCACTTGCTCATCTCGCTTTTTCTCCTTCTTCATCCATCACCTATAATTCAAGGTTGATGGAGGGAAAAGCTGACTAATAGACAAAATGATGAACAAAGCGATCTAAAAACACGTGTTTACAATATCAAAATGCATGAATAAAAGGGGACAATTGACACCAAAATGGATCACATCAAAATTCCCCACACTTAAACTTTACTCGTCCTCGAGTAAGTTATTAAGCGAGACAACGACGCTTAACATAAAGTAATAGGTAGAATACTTTATTATAAAGTCCGAATCGGGTTTAGCTCCACCCGTAGTCCTTTCAACTCACAATTTGACACTTATGAGGGAAAGTGCTCGATTGCAAAGCAAGTGAGGTCTTGCTACAAAATTTTGATTCATCAAAGCACTTATCACCAATTCAGACATTAGGATGAATCGATCAAAATGAACCCACTTACCTCATCTAAGTGGGAGGTTTTTAAAATGAACCATGATTGTCTCTAAGCGGAGAATACCGTCTAAGGTCCCGAATTGGTGTCAACCCCGTAATATTAGCTCAAACGATCTATAGTAATAGCAAAATATGCCCAAGAAACAAATTCGAGGACGGGGAAAAGGGAGAACGCTATGAGACTCACAAGATTTACAAAACTAACACAAGATTCGACAACAAACTAGCCTAAGACTACATGAGACCTAAGGCAATAATTTCCTCGCGGTTTTCGCTCATCACAGAATATAAGAACGAGTGATTTTTGTTCAAAATCGGACCAAATTACTCACCTACTACAACTTGCGAAAAGGTGTCCACAATCTAATGTGGTATTCCATCCTATAATCATGGAAGAGATGCAAAATGATAGTAAATGCACACGTAGTGTAGCAAAAGGGTTGTAACGGGGCTAAAGTCATGGGTAGAAACGGATTGCTGCAAGCACCGTATGGGGCATGTGGAGCTTTAGTGCCAAGAAGTTGTCAAAATTACCGCCAAAACCCAACCTTATTACAACAAATGAGCAATTACCAAAAGGAGTGAAAATAGTAGTCTAACTTCAAACATTCTTTGAGAGTTCAACTCACTTGTAAAAACATCATCTTGCCATTATTTAGCAATGCCTTTTTCTACCCTTGAATGACGTATGAGGGGTGTTGCTTTGGCTTTTTCCCACTTCATATTACGACACATTTTGTTTTATTTTTCTTCTTTTTCGTTTCCTTTTCAAAACCTCTTATTTAATACTCTCTCCTATTCATTCATTTTGTCCCTCTTTCCTTATTGAAGCTAGTCGGATTTTTGTCCCTCTTTCCTTTTTTGGTAACTTTTGTGTGGTCCAAATTTAATTACATGTGGGGTAGAGTTGAATAGAGTGTTTTGTGTGGTCCAAAATCATTTTCTTAATTCTTGTGCAAAATAGAAGGGGGACAAAATGAATGAATAGGAGGGTGTATAATTTAACCAAATGAAACTAATAGTTCCAACTTTTGAAAACTAAGCTCAAATTCTTATAAATTAGGACTTAAACCTCATTTCCATGCAACCAAAAATACTAAGAAACCTTTCTTGATCTAGGATAGTTGTTTTTGGGATGTAGTTGATTATGTAGGTATGCTAAAAGAAGGACTAAGGCTCGAAGGGGATAAACAAAACTTGTCCTAAACTAAAAGGTCAAAACATAGGTTAATTTGGCAATGTGAGGTTAAATGTAACGAGTTAGCTTCAAGACATATGCACAAAAAGTAAGCATCTCTATGATTTAAGGAATGAACACCACAATTGTGCGTGGTGATGTAACACCTTCAGCGAGGAGACCTACTCACAACCTAAACTGGGGCCGCCTATAGATGGGACGACCCATAGAAGGCTTTACCCTCACCATTTATGTAGTTGCATCAGCCCTAGGTCGAGTCTAGGCTTTTTTCTTGTATCACAAGGTAGTAAAGACTCGGGTATTTATAACATTTCCCAAAAAAGAATAACTATTACAAGGACGCAAGCTATCAAAAGGGACGAGACACAATTGGGATTAATATCCTCATTGATGGCTTACATTCTCCACCTTTAGACTCTCTAAACCATTTATTTACAAACAAAATACAACATGTGGGAGATGCAGCTAAACACATATGTAAATGATACGTGAATGCAAGTATATACAACGTGACATGTTAACTATCTAGCATGCAAACAATTCTAACCCTAATAGCACATAAGCACAAATCCACAAGTTCCAAAAATTGGAACATCCTCATCAACAAAATGCCATCTTCCTCAATGTATACAAGAGAAAAGAAATGGAAAAGGAGAAAAGATTATACCAAGCGTCTTCTAACTCCTCATGTCTCTGATGCTCCAAGTGTGCCTATACACTTTATTAGACAAAACACAATATATACAATGTATACAATGCATGTTTAAGGGATTTTTTTTGAAAATTTCAAAATTTTTTGTGTTTTTTTGAAATTTTTTTCAATATTTACAAATATTTACAACTATATACAAATATATACAAGGTGCAGATATTTCCCTCCCAACACTTAAAATTTATATCGTCCTCGAATGAACAAATGTAGGGAGTATAATGAGGAAAGTAAAAACATATTTTTGGGTTTTGTTTTTTAAGTTTTCTCAAATGAAAAACATGTTTTTGGGGATTTTTGAATTTTTGAAAAACTAGAACATATTTTTGGTGTTTTGAAATAGAGGAATTCTATCCGCACAATTAGTATTTACAATGTCCCCGAAGGAATAAATGTAGGGAGAAAAATTAAAATTAAAAGACATGTTTTTTGAAATTATTTGTTTTTTCAAAAATTTTAGTGACTTTTGATTAAAGATATGCAATGCATGATATAATCTAAATGCAATATGAAATACAATACAAACTATCCTATATGAATGCAATTAAACTATATGCCAAGAAACTAACATATATTACAAATGTAAGCTAACGAATGCAAAACAAATTATATGAATGCATGATTTGGGAGACCTTATTTGAATTAACTCATATTTGGATTAAAGGGAGATTTGCTTGTCATTTTAGATTTTCATTAGTGGAGCAAAGCCTTTAGATGGTGCAAGGCTAAGAGTTCTCTTGGAGCCCGAGTGACTCAAACCGTCAAACTACATGCATACACAAGAGAGTAAAAAGAGATAATAAGGTATACCTACAATGGCCAAGGTCTAGATGTTAAAGGAGCCACGGTCTGCCATTGGGCTTGCAATCTGCTACTTATTCTTTGTTACCCTCTTGACCAACTCTATCAACTAATCGGACTAGTAATCCACTTGCTCATATTCTTCAATGTTTCCTTGGTTATCATAACCACTACTTCCATCATATCCTTCTTGCCCACCATACCCTCCTTGATCACCATACCCCCCTTGATTACCATACCTGATTCCCTCCAAATAAGGCCTCCACATCGATGCAATCATTTATAGTATCATGGCCTCCCAAACCCGAGGCGCCTTGGTTTTGAAGACCAACCTCTATTCCACCATACCATCCTCCCCCTTGGTAGTCACTTTGGCCTCCGCTAGGTTGAAAAGAAGGGGTACTAAAGTAGTTGGGTTGCAAGTTGAAAACACCACACATCCCTTGTTGACCATACCCTCCATCAGGCAAGGTGAAATAGGAGGGAAAGGAGTTGGGGAACAAAACCTTTACTTGCATACTCATCATAGAAGGGATAGTTACCAAATGCTTGATCCACGTAGGGTCTATCAAGTTTTTGTTCCACAAGCCCAATGTTGTTCTCGACTTTCTCAAAGCGAGTATCAACATGGGTCCAGAAGTCATCTACGGTGGAATGCACATTTCCCATCTCTAAGTTCACTTGATCCCTAAGCTCTAATACTCTAGGGTCTACGGGTTGGTATTGTGGAGGTTGCCCGGAATTAGACGCCCCGGTTGTTGGAGGGGCATTGTAGGTGAAGTAAGATTGAGTCGGGCCTTGGCGGTTTCCCCCATATGTGATAGGAGGAATCGCTTGGGTTTGGATTTGAGTTGAGGTATTTGGGCAATCGGGAGGAGGTAATTGTCTTCATACGGTTCAAGCTTTAGGAGTTGGGCATTTGTTAGGGTCATGGAGGTGGTCTTCTTATTGATTAATAAGTAAGTCTTCTTGTCCTCATCAATGAACTTAATCCACTCAAGATAAGTTAGGTAAGAGTTGTTGAAAAATGTGAACCTGAAATAGGCATATGTCTAGACTCGACAAATCATACTAATTCTCGTGCAATTTGGGTGATCAAGCTACCCACTACAATAAATGCATTGTTACAGGCATTTACCCCGAGCTTTTGCAAGTGAAGGACCATCAAGGCCCGTTTTTTCCGCTTTTTAGAAATTGAATCGAATCGAATCGAATCGAATTGAGTGAAATGAATCGAATCGAATGAATCGAATCGAATGGAGTGAATCGAATCGAATCGAATCAATAGAATGAATTGAATCAATCGAATCGAATAAAATTTGAATTGAGCTGAATTGAACTGAAATAATCATATTAATAATAATAATAGTATTCAATATTATTGTTATTATCAACTATAATATATTAATATTCATAGTATAATAGTAATACTAAAATTAATATTTATAAGAAAAAAATTATAATATTATATATGAATAATCATAAATTATAATAATGAAAAAATAGTATTTTTCTACTAATAATATTTTTAATAACAATAATAAATAATAAGGTCATATTAATAATGATATTAGTAAAATAATTGTTTAGAATAAAAACACTCAAGTAAGCGTTGCTCGAATTCAGGTCGAGTCAACGCCCTACTCTCATATGGCATCTCGAGCCTATGCTTGCTCTCTTCGGATGGATCTTTCACGCGTAACAAAGGCCTCAGAGGGTATGCAAAAGGTCCTTCTCTGATGCCTTACGGTAAAGGTGGATAGTCGGGACCTTGCTTGAAGCTAAGATCTTTGTGCCCTCTTGTAGTAGCTCGAGTAGTCTTACTTCTAGAGAGATGAAGTTGTTGGTGAGAAGTTTTTACCATTGATTGGTGAATAGTGAGATATTTATAGGTTTTATGTGTACCTCAAATGATGGTTTGGCAAGCACGGTTACCATATTCGCTATGAATACGCCTTACCGATTCGCGATTCGCTTATAGAAAATGTGTTACATGTATTTTCAGTAATCAACTTGATAGAATTCGCTTTTAACGATTTGTGATTCGTAGGGTACCAAGCGAATTTGTAACCATGTTGGCAAGCGTGTTGACTTGTAAGACCCCGTGTTGGCAAGTGAGTCAAGTCGGTTCGGTGTGCCTCATTAATAATATTAATAATAAATGTTATGAATTTTAATAATAATACCAATAAATGTTATGAATTTTAATAATAATACCAATAATTATTATAATAATAATAATAATAATAATAATAATAATAATAATAATAATAATAATAATAATAATAATAATAATAATAATAATAATAATAATAATAATAATATCAACAACAACAACAACAACAACAACAACAACAACAACAACAACAACAACAACAACGACATTAACATTAACATTAATAACATTATTATTCATTTTAATAATAATATTCATCATCATCATCATAATAATAATAATAATAAATAAATAAATAAATAAATACATTATTAACAATATTATTAATTATAATAATAATAATAATAATAATAATAATAAATAATAAATAATAAATAATATTAATATTAAAAAAATAGTATTATTGTTAACAAAATTAATAATAACTATTATTTAAATTAGTAAAGCTGAAATGAGCTGAATTTAATGGAGCTGAAGCCGAATCGAATGAAATGAATCGAATCGAATGGAGTGAATCGAATCGAATCGAATCAATCAATCGAATGGAGCTGAATCAATCGAATCGAATCAATGGAGTGAATCGAATCGAATCGAATAATCGAATCAATAGAGCCGAGCCGAATCGAAATGGTGAAAATAAGCCGAAAAGAAACGGGGCCCAAGTGGACAATGTTTATCTCATACGGTCGGGGATTCATTCTCAAGTAACTCCCGAGGATGTACAACTCATCGGTACGCACGTTGTGAGCCTCATACCTTACAAAGACGGTCCAACCTAAAAATTTATGCCACATTCGGATGATTGGGCTATGAATGTGACCATATTTTAGGTTAGGCTCCGTATCAAGGTCTTCATGTAACACCCCCTTCTTACCCGACCAATGTAATGGGAGGATGTTACTATCACGGTTTCCCGAGACGATGAATCGGAGTTGCAATTAAGAAACAATTTAAATAAATAACAAGTTTTATGTAACACCCTCTTCTTAGCCGGTCAAGGTAATTGGCAGATGTTACCATCTCGGTTTACAGAGGCGGTGAATCGGAGATACAATCAAGAAACATTTATTATAAATGATAGTTTAGTGAATTACATAAACATAAACAAATGAATAAATGAATACAAGTCATACTACTACGACCCTCTAAAGAAGACTATTTCATGCCAAATTAACTCCAAGTCTGAAGCTCGTCCCGTCTCCCGCCCGACACCAAATACAACCTGTACTTAACCTGCTCCCCATATGATCGGAAATATCATATGGATCGACAAAGGTCACCACGGAGATAAGTGACAATTACACAGACACAAAACACGTCAGTTTCAATAAATAACATAAGACACGACCTAATATATATGTGTATGGAACATGACAATAATGTGAATAAGACACTATTATCCAATAACTACACCGGTACCGGGACATCCCCTGACGTACCCATAACCACCGGTGCCAGGGACACGCCCACGACACCACACCTCACACAAAGGTACCGAGACACGCCCAGACGTACCGGGTCCAGAAGCTAACCGGATCCCCTGCCAGACGTCATGTTTTAACCACACGAGTCCCTCCGTACTCAAGTCATTAATGTGCATATGGCTCTTGGGGTGGGAAGCTCCAGAGGCGACTCAAGCGGAAGACGGTCACCCAACCGTCTCCCGACTCCTCAACAACGACAACCAAACAATCACAAGTCGTCATATCCTCTAATACACATGATAAATAAAATAAATGCAAGATACCACACAATATGCCAATTACCGACTCATCAAGTCGTCTTAACTAATATCATGTTATGATGTATTTCTAGTAACGTATGAATTTATGACAACATGTTATAATGAAATGACCACTAAAACACGACTCACATGACCATTCAAATATATCGAAACTGAGTAGGATTAACCTACCTTTTAGCAATCCCGCTAAACAATAAAGCAACCGGATAAAAATGTGCTCCTCCACAAAATCGTCGCCTAATTACGATAATAAAATATATAATTACCAACTAATCTAATTACTAATACAATTATATAATTTAATATAAATAAATAAATTCAAATCCCGACTCGACTACCCGCCAACCACTTGGTTCAATCCCGACTCATAACCCATTATACACTGATACACATCCGTCTTGAGTTTCACTAAAATACTCGCAAACACTCACACAAACACCCACACAAACACACAGGTTAAACCATGTGCTTGAGCCACCAAAAACAGCCCAACACGGCCTCAAATCCACGGCTAACCTCCGTAACCCATCACCACCGTGGTCCACCTTCCCCCACACCTGACCACGGTGGCCTGCAGCCCCCATAATCACCCTAAACAACCGCTCCTAAATACACCACCAGCAGCCCTACAACAACACAACTCGACAAAAAACACCACTAATTAACAACACAACCGCCACCACCGTGAGCCACCAACACTTCCACGTGGCCTTGGTAGTCATGGTCTGCCCTACACCCCAGCAACACCTCCTCACGAGCCCACACCCGCCTTTACACGACAACAACAACAACTAACAACCACACTACCAAACTCGTATGCCCTCTTTAACACCCGATTTAAACACCCAAAACGCCACCCATTCCACCACCCACGACCACCATGTGACCCTCCCATCAACCCCTGACATAACCGCCACAAAACCAGCCTAGGCCAGGCCACAAATGAAGAGTAAAACCAGCCCAAAACCGAGTCACAACAACAACAACAACTATAAACAACACTATATCTACTCGGTCAAACCCGTTTTAGGGGGGTCAATGGTGGTTAAATGACGGGTCAACTACGGCTAGAGGTGAGTCAGGGTCAAGGCAGGTTAACGGTATAAATTAATTATTATATAAGCTAGTATAAGACGGTCTTACTTCAAGATCTTGAGATGGAGGGACAAAATCTCTTTTCCTTCCAATCTCTCCTTTTTCCTCTCTTTTTCTCTCTTAAAATGTTGGGTGAGTTGTGTGGATGAGGAGTTGTGATAATGGGATAAGGTGAGGTAGATTACTATAAGATAAGGTAGGGTGAGGTGAGGTGTATGTATGTATATACATGTATAGTATATTATTATTATTATATTATTATTTTATTATTCCATCTCATACATAATTTATATAATAGAATACAATATATATAATTATAAAATACGGGGTATTACAATCTTATCCCCTTAAAACGAATTTCGTCCCCGAAGTTCACCTCATTCTCTCCCTTTTCAATAACTTCCTGAAGTTTCGTCATCGATTCTCAAGTACTCTCTCGAGGTTCTTACTGTCATCATCACTCTCATTATGCCAATATGATTCTCACCTCTATCAATAGGCTCACACAAGCTCACACATTTTCCTTTATCGTATATCCTCTCTTTAGACATAAGCTACTCATATGCATATTACGCTTGTTTTCCAGCTTTAAATTCCCAATTGTTACATTCACTCCCCCTAAAATAGAACTTCGTCCCGAAGTTCAACTCTCAAAACTCATAAAGTACTCTCAAGGGACTCATCATCTAATGTCGTAAGCCATCACTTCCTGGGTTTACCAACCGCTTCTCTACCACACAAGTCTATGGTCAAATTTCTTATGTTCATAAGGCCGTTGATGTAAGTCTTATTCTATGGGTCTCCCTCCGGTCAAAGCACGAAGTCAAACCCGAGGTTTACACGTACATGTATATATCTATCACGTAATATGACTCAAAAATTGTTATGCATGTATATGTCACGCCAAATCTCACACAATCACATGTTTGTGCATCAAATTACAAGAATACGCGGACTCCATGGAACAATTAAGAAATGCCAAAATTACTCGTGATGTGAGTCATCATGTTCAACGCTTCCAAATCCGCATACACCAAGTCACGTATGTACCGCGTCAAATCCCCCACATGATCACACATGTGTTTCCATACCCATTTTCCGTACATCATCAACACTTCCGCTTACAAGGAAGATCACAATATTCAATCATGCAAATAACCATTATATGACAAATTATTTGCATGTTTTCATAATGTTTTTATTCAACCAAAATAAAATCGCGTCAAATAACACACATCACACAAGATTATCACATCGTTCTTTTCATCAATTCACTCATTGTCAAATTAACGTTTTCCAAATTCCATTTAATTTCAAAATGCCACATAATATAATCAAACGTAAACAACTCACAAAATATCACCCATGTAGGGCCAACATGTTCACATAGATACGAGGTAAGGGATACCCTAAATATTAGGTCGAGTATTGGGAAAAGAAGGGTCAAGGCAATCCACTCGGTTGAGCGAAGTGATCCACTCGGTCGAGTGAATGAGGCACTTGACCGAGTGTCACCCCGGGCAGAATTGGGTTTGGTCCAAAATCACTTCCAAGGTCACTTATTCTAGCGTACGAATGCAGATAAATCCCAAAGGTGACTAGTGCACAATCAAATAACCATATTAAAACAAACTCATGGCCTTATGGCCATCATTACAACCCAACTAAAACAAAATATGATACAACATGATATTTCAAAATTCATTTCATAAGCATTGTATTTCCCCTATAACCGGTGACAGTAGACAGTAGTGTGAAACACAATAATCAAATTAACACACATCGCATTTATGTAATCTCGTGGAAATGGTACTAATATCACCTACGACAATAACAACATCTCAACTCAAAGGAATACTACAACAAAGTCACAATGTCTAACATGGGGGTTTCACAAAAAAATTTAGAAGACCACTTTTCAAACAACATCTATGTTACAATTTATGGGGTCAAAGTCTCACATAACCGTTTTCACACTTATATGTACCTACTTAAATTAAACGGTCATATGATATAACACAAGTAATCAAAATATTCTAACCACACAATTGGGTCCACAAGCGTCACATATCACACTCTCGAATTCCTAACCATGGAGACCAACTTGGTAGTGCTACATCCACAACTCTTTCTCACAAAATAACACCCTCGAAAAACCGACTTTCAATTGACAACCTCGTCTTTTATCTCAAAAAATGATACTCCCCGAAAAACCGGCATCGGTATAATAATATAATCCTCAATTACCACATCACACGTGTACAATAACTCTCAAGTAGTTTCATCACAAGACATTACTACGACTATTACCAGACATCTCTCACCGTCCAATCTAGTTAATCACCTCATTCTACCCCTAGGCACTTCAATTGCTTAATCATTGTTCCACGGTTCAAATCTCAATTAGTTATCAACCAAAATCTCTCATCACGTTCAATAATACCACCTCTCAACATGCAATCCAAGCCTCATTCGCCACCTATAAGTTCAAACACTCAACAAATATTCAACCTAGATTACATATCACTCATTATCCACAAATTACCTCAAACAATCATCTTACTCAATTCAAATCACCTTACACAAGCTAAACTCACTTTCTTCTACTCCTAATTTCCAAACATGAATCATACACCTACCTACTTACACGGTTTAAATCCATCTCAAACGAATAACTTACATCAATCTAAATAAAACACATGTTTCACATTCATAACTCTCAAATACAACACCACTCATCACACATTATTAGCACTTACCCCTTTACCCTCATAAGCTCGTCGACTCACTCCTGTTTCACATCCCCTTAATTATAACCAAGTGTGTCTACACGTCTTCACTCATAAAAACCATACCACCTACAAGGTAAACAAAGCATTGACCCATATATAAGCAAAACAACACATTATTAACAAAGATTGCAACACTAGGAAACAAACAAACTATGTTTAAATACAAAATTTAAAATTTAATCTATACACTATGGTATATAAAAAAAATTGGCCAAAAATTTTAAGGTAAGATTCTCGATTTAAGACAATACGTAGCATTATTAACAAAATTGAAGTCTTATTACTCAATCAAATCAAGAAGAGCTTTAGAGCAAGATTTTCAAATTTTTGAGACCATGCCCGACATCATTAAACAATATTTGAATCTTTATGATATATTTAGACAAAAATGGAGTATAAAAATCGGATTTATCAGTAGAACTAACATACATGCCAAAACTTGAGACGTTTTATAAGGCAAAACTTCTAGTTTAATGTAACACAAAGCAACATCAATAAGAGCTAAGTACCAAGAAACAATTGGATCATGTTTTGAGTGCAAAGATCAAAATAATTTGTTTAGAGATGAAATTTCAAAAGATTTGGACAACATTTTAAGATAAAATTTCGATTCAAGATGATACATGCCGTCACTAACAAGGTTAGTTGCCTTATTAGTCAATTAAACTAAGTTTTTAAACATGAAAAATAAATCGAAACTCAAACATGAACATCAAGGCTTCGAAAATTTTTAGGACAAAATTTCAAATTTATAATAAGATTCAGCAATAACAATCAAACTTTAGTCCTTGTTAAACTATTAACCAAGCAACAAACATAAAGTCAATTTACCGACTCAAGTACACATATTTTCGGGTTCATAAAATTTAGGCAAAGGTCAACATAAAAATTTTATACTTGACATCATAAATGTTTTAAAATGGTAATCACTATCTTGAATTTAAACAAAACATGCAAATTATTGGTAGGACTTGAAGAAAATAAAGTAGATCTAAACAAAACCAAATTGGGAAAAATAAGAGCAGGAGAAAACCACACACATTGTTTATTTAGCAAGAATTAAGAGGACAAAATGGAGTAGAAAGTTTAAGTCCAAGCAACAAACATCAGCAATGGAGTTTTGGAAAAAAAATTTAAAGAGATTTTGGTAACTTTTGTTATGAGAAATGATGAAGAAATGAAAGAGATAAGGTAATAATACAAATCTCGTGAAATTCACAACCCAGAAAATGGCACTCGGTCGAGTGCTGAGTCCACTTGGTCGAGTGCCCGTCCACTCGGTCGAGTGCCCGTCCATGTTGGAGCCGTGTCCTCCAGTTAGTGCAGATAACGTTATTGCACATACACTTGTACGGACAAGTGGGAGCTTGTTGGGGCTGGTGTCCTCTACAGTTAGTGCAGTAACATTTAAATCTCTAAAAGGATCAAAGGGTATACTTTTGTATTATTATCAGTTGGTCCACGTTTATCAATAACGGTTGGCTTGCTAGATAAGTTTGACGTTATTGTCATACTGATGGCGGTGATCAACTGGTCCCTAAAAGTCACACCTATAGGATACGTTTGAGAGATGTGACGGTATGAAAATACAGTCATGTTGATGCCTAATATGACTAATCAGTTAGTCGGAGTTATTGACTAATAATTAGTCAAACGCGATGTGAGACAATTATTTAATACGGATTAAATAATAATGGCTAAGACGAATTAAGCGGTTAGTTCGTAAATTGAATATAAACGATTATATTTAATTAATGTATATTGAATTAATTAATTATACAATATTGTCATTGTCGGACAAGTATTAATATATCGACTGAGTCATGTTACTAGTTGATATTTTAATAACCGATGACGATTTATAATAAAAACCCGTCATATACATTTTAGCATTTTGAGTCGGACCACGAGCCAAAAATAAGGAGGAAGTGGAAAGCCCACTCCCTCCTCCATGTACACGGTTTGGCCGAACCAAACAAAAGGAGAGGCTCCCTCTCCTTTTGCCCTAATCATCTCATTTGCAAAGAAATTAGGGTTTCGGGGCAATTTTCTCTGAAATTCTAGATCTCACATCGAAAACCTCACAACAACTCTCTCAATATTGCAAGTCAATTAGAGAGTATTTCTAGCACAAGGGGCATAGTCTCAGACGGTCTTGGGTGCAACGATTAGGAGGAAATCTATATTGATTTCTGTTCTTAGGCCGCATTCACAAAGGACCCGAGGTTGATTCTTGTTCTTTATCGTTTTCTCTTATATTTTTGTTTTATGACAATAATCACACGTTAAAGATACGTTATAGTCCTAAAATTTAAGGGTTTTATACGGATATTACCTCACAAGTGGTATCAGAGCGAGGCCACGTATTTTTCTCATGTTGATTTTCATTAAACAAATTGAATCGATAAATTTTTTTTTTTGCATAAAAAACGTGCGGCAGCAATTTTTTTTGTCTCGGCAGAAAGTTTTCTTTACACGGCTGTTGCGTTTTTTGTTTTGGAAACCGTGCCATACGGTTCATGTCTGATCAGACGGTCTTTTGTTTTCGATTTGTTCTTGCATATTGTTATTATAAACGATTATTATTGCAATATGTTTATGTTTTATCAATTGTAAATTCATTTTTATACGGATTAGATTTAATTTACAATTGGTTTTATCAAATCGATTTTTGTTTGGGACTGTTGTAGCTCACGGTTTAGCTGCTGAAAAAAAATTTTTTTTCTCCTTTTTGGTCTCGGCAATGCTGCTGGAAATAATAAAAAAAAAAATTTTTTTGCTATTTTGTCACGGTTCAACCGTGAAAAGAAAAAAAAAATTTTGTGTTTTATTTTTTTTTTCGGCCATGTTTTGTGCATAATACGGATTTTATGCATTCGCTTGATAGTGAAACGGTTCACTCACGTACCATTTAGTTATTTTAAAGCGATTTAAAGTAACGGATTATTATGGATTAAAATTAAGTTGATTAAAGCGGTTTTGTCACATAATTTTAATCATTAAAGGTGGTTTGGATAAATTTAACATAATTACGGAATTATATCACGAATAAATTTTATTTTAGTTGATGCATTTTTATTTATCGTTATTTTGAATGCCTTGAATGTTTTATTACGTATTTAATTTTTACAAACGGTTGTAACTTAGTGTGGCCTTAGTAGAACGTGTTACCGTAATGATGGAACACGGTCTTGGTTGTATTTTGAGATCTCGCATCTCCATTTTGATTTTTCCTTGTAATTACAGTTTTAATTTAGAATGTAAATAGGTTTATTTTTGTAAATTTTAATTGTAATTTTGAGAAGACCAAAGATGGAGATCGGATGCTCACTCCCGCTGCATGGACAAAGATGGAACATCAAGACAAGCTTCTCGGGTCCAACGGTGGATTCCAAAGTTGTATTATGTTTTTTTACTAGGATAGGCCACACTAGGACTTTTATTTACGTTTTGCATTCTTTTATTTATTTTATCGTAACGATAGTTTGCATCATTTTCCGCCTAAAACCAAACCACCTAATAATTGCATGAAAGCTGACTCATATAGAGGTCACGCGTTAGTTTTCTATGATATACAGATATGACACGTTTTTATAAGCCATCACCTAAATTAATTCATTCACACAATGCTAGTTTTTCGTTCACTTAAAATGAATTAAAACTAAGTTGATGGGATCTTCCTCGTATAACCAAAAATTGAGAATAGTCTTTATAGGTCAAACTCCAATGAATTCCTTCTTCGTCGGTAGGCATAATATGACCCCTTCTACGTCGGGTAAGTTGGAACTGATTGACCTATTTTATCTCAACACTATGGTCACTCGTACGATCCTGTGATTATGGTGGACTATAGATAGGATTTACGGAAATCTATCGACCAAGAGTTCTAACGATAGAACTAGCTAAACAGTTGGCTTATCAATTTAAGGAAATTGAGTCTTGGGATCACTTGTATTATTCTTGAGGGAGATCAATTATGCAAGTGCAATGAGTCTACACGATTAAAATGAATTTTAAATAGACTTAAATCACCTCGATTAGTTGCTTATTTCGTTTTGTTTTTCCTTTCTTTTTCAGTGTAGATCACGATCACTTAAATTGCTAATAACAAAATGGTGGCCGTCGACGACCCAATGCCAAGTGCCACATTGGACCGTGAGTCCCGGCTTCGGATCTTCATGAATCAGATGAATCAGTCTACTCGACTGAAGAATGATGGATCAAACTTTGCGGACTGGGAGGCGGCATTACGGAATGCGCCGCTGCCGACGGAAGCTCAAATATCCGATGAGCCCATCCCGTCAAACCCAGGCCCCACGGCCGGAGCTAACGAGATCGCCAAGTATAACGATTTCGTCATGGAAGCGGGTGCGATTAAAAACGTACTCATTTTTGCAATGGAATCCAATTTGCAGAAACGCTTCATAGCCCAAGGTGCAAACAAAATTTTCACCACGCTCACTAAGGAGTTCTCGAAAGCACCGAGAATCATAACCTATGAGCATACCACTCGCTTCTTTGATGCGAAACTCCAGAAGGGCCAACCGGTTAGCCCACACATTCTCAGCATGATTGAGAATGTCGAGAGACTGGAGGCGCTTGATTGTAAAATCAGCGAGAACATCGTGATTGACTGCATGCTTCATTGCTCCACGATGGTTTTGCGCTCTTTAGAGCGAATTACTATATGAATTATTTGAAGAAAAGTCCTCATGAACTACACTCCCTACTCGTACAGACCGAGAAGGATATGAAGTGTAGTGGGAGCTTGAAACAGGATGTTCTCGTTGTGTCAAACAAGGGCAAGGGTAAGGGCAAAGCTCAGGCAGACCTAGTGGTAGGCAAACCGAAGTTTAAGAAGTTGGGATCAGGTAAGAGTGGGCCTGGTGAGTCGAGCACCTCATTAGGCGCGACAAAGAGCAAGACCGAAAACATGGAATGCCATCACTGCCACAAGACTGGGCATTGGAGGCGTACATGTCCTGTTTACCATGAGGACATAAAAGCAGGTCGCGTTAAACCTGTTGGTATGTCTTCTTCCTCTTCTACTTTTATTCATATGATTGAGATTAACCACGCAAGTTACGGAACTTGGGTACTAGATACTGGTTGTGGTTCTCATCTGTGTAATCATGTGCAGGGGCTCCGAAACATCGAACCCCTCGTAAAGGGTGAGGTGGACCTGCGTGTCGGGAATGGAGCACGAGTGGCTGCCGTCTCGAGGGGAACATACGTGATCCAGCTTCCTAGCGGATTTGAGTTATTTTTATATAACTGCTATTATGTACCCAGTCTTTCTAAAAACATTATTTCGGTTTCGCACTTAACAAACTTGGTTTTTCATTTGTAATAGAGAATAATACTTGCATTTTCTCATTACACGATATGATTTATGGCAAGGCAGTCTCCATGAATGGAATTTATGTTTTAGATCGGACCACTGAAATATTGCACGTAATGAATAAGAAGTTAAAGGTTGGTGACAAAGATCAAACGTATCTATGGCACTGCCGTATGGGACACATTAATGAGAAACGCGTAAAACAGCTCATAAAGAATGGAGCTATCTCGGCCTTTGATTTTCAATCATTTGGCACGTGTGAATCATGTCTCATTGGTAAGATGACTCGAATTTCCTTCAAAGGTGTTGGAATGCGCGCTGCTGACCTATTAGGACTCATACATACGGATGTGTGTGGACCTATGTCAATCACCGCACGAGAAGGCTATAGGTATTTCATCACTTTCATGGACGATTTAAGTAGATATGGCTATGTCTACTTAATGAAGCACAAAAGTGAATCCTTTGAGAAATTCAAGGAATACCAGAATCGGGTGCAGAACCTCTTTGGGTAGAAAGATTAAAACACTGCGATCGACCGTGGTGGCGAGTATCTTTCTCACGAGTTTGATCAACACCTTAAGGATTGTGGGATTGCCTTACGATTAACTCCCACCTGGAACACCTCGGTTGAATGGTGTGTCCGAACGGAGAAATCGAACACTACTTGATATGGTTCGATCCATGATGAGTCACACCGTGTTGCCCGACTCATTATGGGGTTATGCTCTTTCATCACTGCCCTAATACTTAATCAAGTCCGTCTAAAGTCTGTTGACAAGACTCCATATGAACTATGGAAGGGAACGGTCCCTAACTTGTCCTTTATACGGGTTTGGGGCTGCGAGGCTTATGTCAAGTGGAGACACGAGGATAAGCTCGGCCCGCGATCGGTCAAGACATACTTTTATAGGTTATCCTAAAGGAACGCTTGGTCATTACTTTTATTCGCCAACCGAACAACGTATATTTGTTGCGGCTAGTGCGACATTCTTAGAGAAGGAATTTCTCGAGAATGCAAAGAGTAATAGAACCTTCGAACTGTCGGAGATTCCAGAACCAAATACCGAGCAACCATTGGAGGAACCAGTTCCTTCAATTCCGGCTGCGGTTAATATTCCTGAGGAACCTAGGAGGTCGGGAAGAGTCTCTATTCCTCCGGACAGATACATCGGTATGGTCGAGGAACATGACATAGATGACATTCTACTCTTAACAAGTAGTGAACCCGCAACCTATAAAGGTGCCATGACTAGTTCTGACTCAAAGCTATGGCTTGAAGCCATGCAATCCGAGATGGACTCCATGTATGAGAACAACGTATGGGATCTTGTTGACTTGCCTGCTAAGGTTCGTCCCCTTCAATGCAAATGGCTTTACAAGATAAAGCATTCTGTGGAAGGTCAACAAGATATCTATAAAGCACGACTAGTTGCTAAAGGTTTCACTCAAGTGCCAGGTTTGCACTACGGTTTTTTGGAGGAAGAGTTGTACATGGTACAACCCGAAGGTTTCATCGATCTTGAACATCCTAAGAAAGTATGCAAGCTTAAGCGTTCCATTTATGGACTTAAGCAAGCTTCTAGGAGTTGGAATCATCATTTCGACCAAGTGATAAAAGAAAATGGATTTACTCGATCGGTCGAGGAACCATGTCTATATATCAAGTCGAGTGGGAGCAAGATTGTCTTCCTAATATTGTATGTCGATGACATACTCCTGATTGGGAATGACATACCTCTCTTAACTTCGGTAAAAGTATGGTTGAAGAACCATTTCCAGATG
This sequence comes from Silene latifolia, assembly GCF_048544455.1. NCBI lineage: Eukaryota > Viridiplantae > Streptophyta > Magnoliopsida > Caryophyllales > Caryophyllaceae > Silene > Silene latifolia. The sequence goes on along the minus strand of NC_133538.1, from coordinate 422,221,944 downwards.
AAAGATCTGGGTGAGGCACAAAGAATTTTGGGCATCCGTATCTATCGAGATAGATCACGTCGGATGTTATCTCTCGATCAGAGTCTTATATAGACAAGATACTAGAGAGATTCAGCATGACTAACTCCAAAAGGGGTTTCTTCCTATGGCTCCAGGGGTGCATTTGAGCAAGTCTCAGGCACCAGAGACACCGGAAGAGAAAGAGCGCATGACACGTATTCCTTATGCCTCGGCTATAGGATCAATCATGTATGCCATGATATGCACACGTCCGGACGTGGCATATGCATTGAGTATGACAAGTCGATTCCAACAGCATCCAGGTGAATCACATTGGATGGCTGTCAAGAACATTCTTAAGTACCTACGGAGGACTAAAGATTGGGCATTGACTTATGGAGGCGAACAAAAGCTATGCGCAACCGGTTATGCAGATGCTAGCTTCCAAACGGATCGAGATGACTCGAAATCTCAGTCTGGATTCGTTTTTACTCTTAATGGCGCTGCAGTCAGCTGGAAGAGTTCCAAACAAAGTGTTACAGCAGATTCTACGACTGAGTCCGAGTACTATGCCGCGTCTGAAGCTGCAAAGGAAGCGATATGGATGCGTCAATTCTTACAAGGACTATCTGTAGTGCCTAGTTCGAATGACCCGATCACCATCTATTGCGACAATAGAGGTGCCATCTTCCAAGCTAAGGAGCCTAAGTCTAGCAACAAGTCTAGACATGTACAACGGAAAGCTCATCTAATCCGAGATTACGTGGAGCAAAAGGAGGTAGTGATAGAAAAGATTGCTACAGATGATAATATAGCAGATCCTCTCACTAAACCATTACGACAAGATAAGCATGAAAGGCATGTTAATTCCATGGGAATTAAACGTGTTCCTGAGTTGTAGTACTCTTTTATGGATTAGATTCATTCTCTTTTGTACTCTATACGACATCATCGTTTTGATATTTATATGTTTTGTTTTTCATGTAGATTTGTACGACAATTTTTGAACACCACAAAGTGAACTGAACAAACATTATATTTTTGGTCCTTAATTGCCCACATGAGCTGATAACTCTGGCAATTATTTTGTGACGTTGGTTGATGGTGGGTTCAACGAGCCATAAGTCAAACGGTTGACTGACCAATCACAGAGGTGAGTTATACGGATATCTCGTAGGACACAATTGTGACAACGACGTGGAGTCCTAAATGTTTTATAACATTCGGTGCCAGGTCGTGGATAGGACCTCCATGGTGATCCTAAGAGTCAATTCTTTTGACTATCGACTGTCTCTTGAGACTAAGGCAGATTTTGGGTGACTTTGGTTTCTTTCTCACGGTCATCCGTAACAGGGGGCCAAGTAGATTTTTTTTGGGTCATTTCATGCTGTGCTTAGATCGGCAGGAGTCGAGTTGAAGGAAATATTCAGCTTTTATCAGGTACTCGATATTTATCAGGGCCACTCGAGGAGCTGTAACTGAAATGCATGGCCATGCTCGAATACGAATTCGTTTTATCAGTTAAGTTACTCTCTAGTCGGGGAAACCACTCTTGATACAGATCGATTGTAAAATACGACCTTTGCGGATCCGGATCTGCAAATTGTTTTACATTGAGTGGGGGAAATTTTAAATGAATATGAGAATCGGTTATCGCACATACACTTGTACGGACAAGTGGGAGTTTGTTGGAGCCGTGTCCTCCAGTTAGTGCGGATAACGTTATTGCACATACACTTGTACGGACAAGTAGGAGCTTGTTGGGGCTGGTGTCCTCTACAGTTAGTGCAATAACATTTAAATCTCTAAAAGGATCAGAGGGTATACTTTTGTATTATTATCAGTTGGTCCACGTTTATCAATAACGGTTGGCTTGCTAGATAAGTTTGACGTTATTGTCATACTGATGGTGGTGATCAACTGGTCCCTAAAAGTCACACCTATAGGATACGTTTGAGAGATGTGACGGTATGAAAATACAGTCATGTTGATGCCTAATATGACTAATCAGTTAGTCGGAGTTATTGACTAATAATTAGTCAAACGCGATGTGAGACAATTATTTAATACGGATTAAATAATAATGGCTAAGACGAATTAAGCGGTTAGTTCGTAAATTGAATATAAACGATTATATTTAATTAATGTATATTAAATTAATTAATTATACAATATTGTCATTGTCGGACAAGTATTAATATATCGACTGAGTCATGTTACTAGTTGATATTTTAATAACCGATGACGATTTATAATAAAAACCCGTCATATACATTTTAGCATTTTGAGTCGGACCACGAGCCAAAAATAAGGAGGAAGTGGAAAGCCCACTCCCTCCTCCATGTACACGGTTTGGCCGAACCAAACAAAAGGAGAGGCTCCCTCTCCTTTTGCCCTAATCATCTCATTTGCAAAGAAATTAGGGTTTCGGGGCAATTTTCTCTGAAATTCTAGATCTCACATCGAAAACCTCACAACAACTCTCTCAATATTGCAAGTCAATTAGAGAGTATTTCTAGCACAAGGGGCATAGTCTCAGATGGTCTTGGGTGCAATGATTAGGAGGAAATCTATAATGATTTCTGTTCTTAGGCCGCATTCACAAAGGACCCGAGCTTGATTCTTGTTCTTTATCGTTTTCTCTTGTATTTTTGTTTTATGACAATAATCACACGTTAAAGATACGTTATAGTCCTAAAATTTAAGGGTTTTATATGGATATTACCTGACAGTCGACTCGGTCGAGTGCCCGTCCACTCGGTCGAGTGCCTTCTCCACTCGGTCGAGTGACACACTTCTAGAAATGTTCAAGTTTCTGAAAAATGGTCCACTCGGTCGAGTGCTAGGGTTCACTCGGTCGAGTGACTGGTACTCGGCCGAGTACTAGCTCGCACTCGGTTGGGTGCGTCTCTATGATTTTCAATTCCCGAGTAAGAAATACTATTCTTATATTAGCGACTACTCTACTAACAACCATTACTAATCACGCTCTACTATAGGGCTAGTGAATTCCAACATATTTGCAGTATTAGAATGCCAAAGAACGGGGCTATTGCCCCTCACACACCAACGCCTAATAACCATTTCCAAAAGATGTTACACACATCAATTATTCCATTTGACTTTCACATGTCATCATACACCACATGAACAATTATATCGTGCAAGAAGCCTATCCACAGCTACAACACGCATGTCAATTATGGCATTAAAACTCATCATTTATTATCATACACTACATGAAGGGTTATGTCAAGCAAGAAATCAATCAACTTGTATCAAGACACACAAAACTACGTCATGTGAGGACTTTCCAACATAACATTGCATACATGAAATCACACGACATATCACATAGCGTTCCCCCATACTCATAACTACCAACTTAGTGACCAACCGAGACAATTGGAACTAGTTTTGAGATGAGGGATCCTACTCAACCAAAACTGACCTCCTATTATACTCATGTCGGGTTCATTTTATTAGACACACTTAGGTTCATTTTGGTTCATTAGTTTAGATTCCAAAATCGTCGCTCTGATACTACTTTATAACACCCCCTTCTTAACCGGCCAAGGTAATATGGAGATGTTATCATATCGGTTTCCCGGGGCAGTGAATCAGAGATACAATCAAGAAACATTTATTATAAATGATAGTTTACTGAATTACATAAATATAAATAAATGAATAAATGAATACAAGTCATACTACTACGACCCTCTAAAGAGGACTATCTCATGCCAACTTGACTCCAAGTCTGAAGCTCGTCCCGTCTCCTGTGCTACACCAAATGCAACCTGTACTTAACCTGCTCCCCATATGATCGAAAATATCATATGCATCGACACAGGCCACCCCGAAAATAGGTGACAATTACACAGACACACAACACGTTAGTTTCAACAAATAACATAAGACACGACTTAATATATATGTGTATGTAACATGACAATGATGTGAATGGGACACTATTATCCAATCACTATACCGGTACCGTGACATGCCCAGACGTACCCATAACAACTGGTGCCAGGGACATGCCCACGACACCACACCTTACACAAAGGTACCGGGACACGACCAGACGTACCGGGTCCGGAAGCGATCGGAACCCCTGCCAGACGTCGTGTCTCAATCACATGAGTCCCTCCGTACTCAAGTCATTAATGTGGACATCCCTCTTGGAGTGGGAAGCTCGAAGAAGCGAATCAAGCGGATAACGATATCCCAACCGCCTCCCATCTTCTCAACAATACCCAAACAATCACAAACCGTCATATCCTCCAATACACATGACAAATATGATAAATGTAAGATACCACACAATATGCCAATTACCGACTCATCAAGTCGTCTTAACCAATATCATGTTATGATGCATTTCTAATAACATATGAATTTACGACAACATGTTATAATGCAGTGACCAATAAAACACGACTCACATCACCATTCAAATATATTGAAACTAAGTAAGATTAACCTAACTTTTAGCAATCTCGCTAAAAAATGAAGCAACCGGATAAAAATGTGCTCCTCCACAAAATCGTCACCTAATTACGATAATAAAATATATAATTACTAACAAATCTAATTACTAATACAAATATAAAATTTAATATAAATAAATTCAAATCCAGGCTCGACTACCCGCCAACCACTTGGTTCAAATATCGGCTTATAACCCATTATACACTAATACAAATCCGTCTTGAGTTTTACATAAATACTCGCAAACACTCACACAAACACAGAGGTTCAACCGTGTGCTTGAGCCAACAAAAATAGCCCCAACACGGCTCCACATCCATGGCCAACGCCTGTCACCCATCACCACCGTGGTCCACCTTCCCTTACACCTGACCATGATGGCCAACAGCCCCCACAACCACCCCAAACAGCTGCCCTATAGACACAACCAGCAGCCCTACAATAACAAAACAACTTACCACAAAACACCACCAAATACACCACAACCGCCACCACTGTGAGCCACCACCACTTCCACCTCGTCGTCGTGGACACAACCTGCCCTACACCCTAGGAACACCTCCTCACGAGCCCACAACCGCCTATACACGAAAACAACAACAACTAACAACCACACAACTAAACCCGTATGCCCTCTTTAACACCCGATTTAAACACCCAAAATGCCACATATTCCACCACCCACGACCACCACGTGACCCTCTCATCAACCCACGACACAACCACCATAAAACCAACCTAGGTTAGGCCACAAACGAAGGGGAAAACCAGCCCAAAACCGAGTTACAACAACAACAATAAACAACCCTAAATCTACTCGGTCAAACCAGTTTTAGGGTAGTCAACGGCGGTCAAATGATGGGTCAACTACGGCCAGAGGTGAGTTGGGGTCAAGGCGGTAAACGGTGTAAATAAATTAATATATAAGCTAGTATAAAACGGTCTTACATCATGTTCTTGAGACGGAGGGACAAAATCTCTCTTCCTTCCAATCTCTCCTTTTTCCTCTCTTTTTCTCTCTTAAAATGTTGGGTGAGTTGTGTGGATGAGGAGTTGTGATAATGGGATAAGGTGAGGTAGATTTTATACGATAAGGTAGGGTGAGGTGAGGTGTATGTATGTAGGGGAAAGTAGAAAATAACCCCCAAAGGTTTACCCCTATGTGCATTTTACCCCCATAAGTTTCGATTGGTGCAATTTAACCCCACAACTTTAACATTTGGTGCAATTTACCCCCATTTATTTTATTTGGCTGATTTTCAATATATTACCCATTTTTCCAATTTTGTTGTCCACAATTTTTAATTAATTATTGTCTATGGACAATCCTAACCTTGTTACACTCCTGACCCTTAATTCCAAATGCATTTCGTCAGATATGCTACAAACCCATAGGTCACCACTTGCACCTCTACCTCCACCGCCACCGCCACCTACAATGCCACCCTCTACAACTCACTACAACCACCTAGATTTACCGATACACACACAACCTAATTACTCTGACTGCATTATGGGATGGTGGTCGTGTGGTTGGGGTCAATTTCGTTGAGAATGGGGTGGTGAAAATAGTGGTCGAAGGGAGAGTATGGCATACTTCTGGGTGGTTGATGGTGATTTTGTACTAATCTTAGGTGTGCGGCTGTCGGGGGTAGGTGATGAAGATGGTGGTCGTAGAGAGGCATGTGGTGATATGAAGGGTAAAATTGACTTTTAAAAAATAAGGAATAATATATATGTGCTTGTATAATTTTGTTTAATTATGTTAACTTATTTTTCATATTTTAATATTATATATATAATAAATCAAATGGGGGTAAATTTCACCAAAAGTTAAAGTTGTGCGGTTAAATTGCACCTATAAAAACTTATGGGGGTAAAATGCACATAAGGGTAAACCTTTGGGGGTCATTTGCCACTTTCTCCTATTTATATATATATATATGTATCGTATATTATTACTACTACTACTACTACTACTACTACTACTACTACCACCACCACCACCACCACCACCACCACCACCACCACCACCACCACCACCACCACCACCACCACCACCACCACCACCACCACCACCACCACCACCACCACTACTACCACTACCACCACCACTACTACCACTACCACCACTACTACTACTACCACTACCACTACCACTACCACTACCACTACTACTACCACTACCACTACTACTACCACCACCACTACTACCACCACCACCACCACTACTACCACTACTACTACTACTACTACTACTACTACTACTACTACTACTACTACTACTACTACTACTACTACTACTATTATTATTATTATCTTTATCTTATTATTTTATTATTCTGTCCCATACATACTTTATAGAATACAATATAATATATATAATTATAAAATACGGGGTATTGCAGTTAGTGATTTACAAATGATTAAGTAAATGAAGATAAATGTGAACTAGACATGATCCTACTTGTTTACCATCTAAGTTATCTATCTATGCTACTCGACTCCAAGACCAATGCTTGTCCCGTCTTCCACGTGACATCAAACCAACCTGTACTTAACTTGCTCCCCATTTGATCGAAAATATCATATGGATCAACACAGGCCACCCCGAAAATAGGTGACAATTTACATAGACACACAACACGTCAGTTTCGATAAATAAACATAAGACACAACATGATAGATAAATATGCAACATGCCAATGATATGAATGAGACACGATTATACAATCACCACGCCGGTACCGGCACATGCCCTGACGAACCCACAACCATGGGTGTGGGGGACACGCTCACGACACCACACCTCACAAATAGGTATCGGGACATGCCCAGACGTACCGGGACCGGAAGCCAACCGGATCCCCTACCAAAAGTCGTGCCTCAACCCCACGAGTCCCTCCGTAATTAAGTTATTAATGTGCACATCCCTCTTGGAGTAGGAAGCTCCAATAGGCGACTCAAGCGTAAGACACTCCCAACCATCTTACGTCTCCTCAACAACAACCATATCCTCAAAATACACAACAACAACAACAATGATACAATATGCAACACCACACATCAAAGTAACACCAATTATGAAATACAATTTTCAACATGCCATGGACATCTATTACTCAATTATCCCGACTCTTTGAGTCCTCATAAACTAATATCATGTTATAATGCATTTCCAATCACATAAGAGACTCCCCACAATCCTCAAACTTCACCATATGATGCAATACGACTTACAATATGCAAATAATGTAAAATACACCCAAGTATACATACACATTATTGAAACCGAGTAAGATAAACCTACCTTTTAGCATATTTTCATGAGCTACTCGAATCTGACCCGATTTCGTCCAATGAAACCGTCTCTTCCTATACAAATGATGTGACCATAATTGGCGCATATTTAGCCCCCGAATTAGCCTTGTTTCCATGCTTTTTAGTGCTTATTTGGGTCATTTCTTATCTTTAGTTCTTTGTTTTGCATATTCTTTGAGATTTTGATCCCTTGGTAGGAAAGGAGTAAGAATCTTGCATTTTCATGGCAAAACGAGACTAAATTGATCGAATTCAATGACCAAGCATCAAGGAGAGACAAGATTAGAAGGCCTTTGTACATATCATAGTAGAAGAGCAATGTTGAGGAAAGATCCTTGGGTCCCCAAGGAAATCCCCAAGGAATTTATGAAGAAAAGGGAAGAAAAGAAGAAATTACTATGCTGACTGACAATCCGAGCGGATTGTCAACAATCCGCCCGTCCAGCCCGTGCACAATCCGAGCGTCCCGTGCCGGAATCCGCTCGGATTACCCCTCAACAATCCGTCCGGATTCCCTTAATCCGCTCGGATTCCACCGCCCAAATCCGTCCGTCCCGACCTTATTCCGCCCGGATTTCTTCACAAAGACGGATTGTCTTCTTCAAGCTACGAAAAGAGAAGCCCTTCTCTCGAGAAATACCGGGTCCTCCTTGCTCAACTTAAAAAGTGTAATTACTAGTTTAGCCCTTAGTTAACCCTAATGCATCCTCCCTAATTTTCACTATAAATACCCCATTAGGCTAATTAGAGGAGCATGTTCTTCTTATCAATAATTAGTGTAGTTAATATCAATCAAATCTCTCTTCAATATTGTAATCAAGTATTAATCAAGTTTTAATCCAAGTTTTAGTTCTTTAATCTCTCTTTTGTTCATCCTTTATTTTGGGTAATTGAAGATTATTTGGGTTATTATTGGGAGATTGACAACCTCTCAATCTAGCATTCAAGTACTTCTATTATTCTTGCTTTATTATTGGAATCATTAGTAGGTATAATCTCTTAATCCCTTTTTAATTATTGTTAATTACTTTCATTTATTCATCATGTTTCATATTGTTAGTATGATTGACAACCTTGCTAGCATGATCAACATGATAATGAGTGAGTAGTCTGTTAGCTAGGGTTAATGGGTGATTAGGGGAAACCAACATGGGGAATGATTCATGCTTAAAATAATATGCTTTCATGTTTTATTTGCTTGCTTGTTTTGATCTCAACTCATGCACATGTTATATTTGATGAAATGCTAAGCCTATGAATCCTTGCATTTACTATCATCTCCTATCTTTTCAATGAGACTTGTAAGACATAACCCAACTCGAGTCTCATTAGACCATGCATGTTGTTGAGTAGGGAAGATTAAGTCGACTTGTAGGTGTTGTACAATCTAATCGATTCGGCTCCGGACCCAAACTTTCCTAGGATTGTAAGATATAACCCAACTCAATCCATCACAACAATAATTGCTTGCTTATAATTTGAGAACATGTTTGTATGATCATATCCCATGATTCCCCTATGATCCCATGACACCCTAGTGCCTTTAATCAATTGTTTACACCCCTTTTTATTCATCTTGTTTGTTTATTTTCATTGTTATTCTAGTTTAGTAACCTTCTACATCAACCCAATTTGTGACACCCCTTAGACACCGCTAGTTACAATAGAAATCTCATTTCAACTCCCGTCCCTTGGGATCCGACCTTTACTTGCCTCTTTACTAATTGTAGAGTTGCTTGTTAAGCTATAAATTGTGTTTTGATTCGACTGTGACCAACGACCACGTCTTAATTTGTGAACACTTAGCGGGATCGCATCAAAAATGGCGCCGTTGCCGGGGACGGTGTTTGTTTGATTTAGATTTCTTTTTATTGTTATTAGTTGTGTCTTTCTTCACCTTGAGGAAGTAAAACTCCTCAAGGTTTTTTCTAATCACTTTTCGAGTTGTTTGATATTTTGCGAGATGGATTTCATAGACTGTTTTGTAGAGGACCACTTGAGTATCCCTTACTTCAAGTATCCCATGCAAGCACTAGAAGCCTTAGAAGCAAGTGAGGCTAAGAGCATGTATTGGGAGTTGGAGGTGGATCTCTTTGAGGCCGCTCTAGCTAACAAGGAACTTACTCATGCACAATCTGAGTTGGTGCATAATATTCTAGTAGAAGCATGTCAACCCATAGAGGATGAGCAATCCATCCTAGAGGATATTTTACAAACTCAAGAACAAGAAGAAACCATCATGGGATTTGAATATGATGAGGTTGATGAAAGTGAAGTTGAGTATGCTATGAGAATGGAATGTCTAATGGAGATGGAGCAAATTCTCAATGAAACTCCAAAAGAAGAAAGTAAGTACAAACTCCTACTTTGAAACCCCTTCCCCCAAATTTGAAATATGCTTACCTTGATGAATCAAAGACCAAACCCGTGATTGTTAATGATAGACTTGATGATGACCAATTGGGAAAATTGCTTGATGTGTTGAAACAACATGAGAAGGCTATAGGTTATAGTCTAGATGACCTTAAGGGGATAAGTCCCGACTTTTGCATGCATAGAATTCATCTAGAGGACGACCATAGACCTACCATTCAACCCCAAAGAAGATTGAACCCCCACATGCAAGAAGTTGTCAAAGGAGAGGTCATGAAATTACTTGATGCGGGAATCATATATCCCATATCGGATTCTTTGTGGGTTAGCCCGTCCAAGTGGTACCTAAGAAAGGAGGTACCACGGTAGTGACAAATGAAAAGAATGAATTAATACCCACAAGAATGATCACCGGTTGGCGTATGTGCATTGACTACCGGAAATTAAACTCCGCAACAAGAAAAGATCACTTCCCCTTACCATTCATTGACCAAATGCTTGAGAGGTTAGCCTCTAACAAATTCTTTTGTTACCTTGACGGGTATTCGGGATTCTTCCAAATCCCTATACACCCGGATGACCAACATAAGACCACCTTCACATGCCCTTATGGCACTTTTGCATATAGGAGGATGCCTTTTGGATTGTGTAATGCCCCCGCCACTTTCCAAAGATGCATGATGAGTGTCTTCTCCGATTACTTAGAGACCATAATGGAAGTTTTTATGGATGATTTTAGTGTTTATGGAAAGGACTTTGACTCATGCTTGCATAATCTTTCTCTTGTATTGCAAAAATGTGAAGATGTTAGCCTAGTTTTAAATTGGGAAAAGTGTCATTTCATGGTCAATGAAGGAATTGTTTTGGGTCACTTGATTTCGGAAAAGGGCATCGAGGTCGATAAAGCTAAAGTTGAGGTGATAGAGAAACTCCCACCTCCCGTGAATGTTAGAGGGGTGAGAAGTTTTCTCGGTCACGCGGGTTTTTATCGTCGTTTCATAAAAGATTTTTCAAAAATAGCAAAACCCCTCACTCAACTTTTGCTTAAAGATGCCCAATTCCAATTTCTTGTGAGTGTGTTGAAGCTTTTAATAGAATCAAAGAAGCATTAATCTCGGCACCAATCATTCAACCCCGAATTGGGAGTTACCTTTCGAGATTATGTGTGATGCTAGCAACTACGCCGTTGGAGCGGTTCTTGGCCAACGGGTAGGGAGAGCTCTTCATGCCATCTATTACATAAGTAAAACCCTCGACCCTTCTCAAGTGAATTATGATACAATCGAAAAGGAGCTTCTTGCCATTGTATATGCTTTGGATAAATTCCGTTCCTACTTGCTTGGATCCAAGGTGATTGTATTTTCGGATCACCGTGCTCTTCGACATCTCTTGATAAAGAAGGAGGCAAAACCAAGATTGTTGAGATGGATTTTGCTTCTTCAAGAATTTGACTTGGAAATAAGAGACAAGAAAGGAGCCGAGAATGTAGTGGCGGATCACTTGTCAAGGATCCGGTTTCATGATGAGAATGGAGAAACCCCGATCAATGACTCATTTCCCGACGATATTTTGATGGCTATTCAAACACAACTTGAAAGGCACATCACCCCATAGTTTGCCGATTATGCCAATTATATTGTTGGAAAAGTTCTCCCTCCAAACTTGAACCACAACCAAAGGAAGAGATTCCTATTCGAAGTGAAGAGGTACTTTTGGGATGACCCGAACCTCTACAAGGAGTGTAGTGATGGGCTCTACCGGAGATGCATCCCTCAATGGGAAATCCAAGGAATCTTGGAAGGATATCATTCATCACCCTACGGTGGGCACCATGGAGCAAGGAGAACCGTTGCAAAAATTCTCCAATCGGGCTTCTATTGGCCTACAATGTTTCAAGATACAAGATAATTCATCATTCATTGCGATGCTTGTCAAAGAACGGGGAATATATCTTGGAGGAACGAAATGCCACAAAGGGGCATTCTAGAGGTAGAGATCTTCGATGTTTGGGGAATTGACTACCAAGGGCCCTTTGTGACATCCAATGGGAATAAGTACATCCTTGTGGCCGTCGATTATGTTTCAAAGTGGGTGGAGGCAATTGCCACCCTAAATGATGATGCAAAAACAGTCACCAAGCTTTTCAAGAAGATAATTTTCCCTAGATTTGGAGTTCCTAGAGCAATCATTAGTGATGGAGGAACACATTTCCATGAGAAGAAGCTTGCATCCCTTTTGACCAAATATGGTGTTCAACATCGAACCGGCTTGGGATACCATCCTCAAACAAGCGGTCAAGTAGAAATTTCAAATAGAGAGATCAAGCAAATCCTTGAAAAAGTTGTGAACAAGACTCGGAAAGATTGGAGCACAAAGCTTGATGATGCTCTTTGGGCTTATAGGACGGCCTACAAAACTCCCATAGGAGCCTCCCCCTACAAGCTTGTATATGGAAAAGCATGTCATTTGCCAATTGAATTGGAGTACAAAGCTTATTGGGCAATCCGAGCACTCAATCTTGATCTCAAATTGAGCGGTCAAAGGAGGATGATTCAAATCCAAGAGTTGGAAGAATTCCGACTACAATCCTATGAGAATGCAAAGATTTACAAAGAAAGAACAAAATTGCTTCATGACAAAAGAATTAGACAAAAGGCCTTGCATAAGGGAGACAAAGTCCTTCTATTCAATTCCCGCTACCGACTCTTTCCGGGAAAATTGAACTCTAGATGGATGGGTCCCTATGTGATAACCGAAGTTGGAAAATATGGAGATTTCGAACTCAAGGCGGACGATGGAAGCAAATTCAAGGTAAATGGTCAAAGGTTGAAGCCCTACTATGAAGGAGCGTTTGTTGGAGAGGTCGAGGCTACCTACCTCGGGCCTCCTTCCCCTTGAAAGGACCATCTAAGGGAGAGTTTGGTGGAGTCCTCCCTAAACCACCATTTGTAAATATACTAACCCTCTAACTTGTATTTATTTATTGCATTTGTTTTAATACTCTTTTCATGAGCGTAAGTGAGGGAGGGTCACTAATGAGTTTTTGAATGAAGGAAGGGACAAATGCCCAAGTGTGGGGATGCATCTAAGAAAGGAGAAGAAGTCAAAACTCGCAGGTAATCCGTGCGGATTCCGGAGAATCCTACCGTCTTGTCGAATCCGGGCGTATAGGGGAGAAACCGTACGTCCGGCCTACGCCGAGAAATTGAATATTTTTGGACCGAGGTCGAATCCGAGCCCCTGTGAAGAATCCGCCTGCCGTCTCGAGGAATCCGCCGGATCAAGAAAGACGGCCGTCTTTTCACCTATGCATTTCAAGGAAAATCTCTGTACTGGAATCCGCCCGTCTTCTCAAAAAGACGCCCGTCCCACCTTAAAAGAATCCGAGCGTCTTATGCTCGGGACGCCCGTCTTGTGGCGTCAAAATTTTGGGAATTTTCCTCTGTGGTAAAATCCGAGCGGATTGTGAAGAATCCGCCCGTCCCGTGAAGCAAGAATCCGAGCGTCTTCGCCTTAAATCCGCTCGTCTTCTCGCAGCGTCTTGACCCGACTTCTTCCTAATTAAAATACCCCCCACCACACATACTTTGACACATCACTATTCCTTCCACTTACCCTATAAAACCCACCTCCTTATGACTCCCATACATATCCAAATCACTCTCTTTACCCTAAAAATCAAAAACCCCCAATTTTCTAGGGTTTCCAACACTCAATCAACAAGGAACATCCTTAGCAATCTTCAAATCAAAAAGAACCCAACAAAAAAAAAGCAAGAATGGCACCAAGGAGATCCACTTTTAGGAGTGCAAGAAGACCAAGGATGGTGGGAAGTTCCTCTACCTCACATCTCAACACCATTAGAAGGGAACATGTGGAGATTGTAGATCTCACAAGGCTCGATGATTTCTCGAATGTAGAATTCCTTGATGATGTGCAGCGATTGGTCTTCCACCGACTCTTAAGTAAGAATATTCTTCCCACTAAATTTCTTTGTCATGCTACCTTAAGAAAGCTTGGGATTTTTCATCAAATAGAAGCACTCTTTGAGGTTTTTGGTCTTTCAACTCTCTTTCGCATGTATGAACCAACCTATCGGTCCCTTGTGCTAGAATTCTTAAGCTTTTTAAAGATTACAACCGTAAACAAAGTGATATGCATAGAGTTTAGGTTGGAAAATGTCTCTAGGATGATGACCCTTGTCGAGTTTGCCAATGTGTTCGGACTTGATGTTTCGCCTACCCGGACATCAAAGCCCAAAAAGTATAGTGTTGCACCATTGTGGAGGGCCATGACTGGCCGAGATTTCATTCTTACCAAGGAATGTCTTGCTTTTCACATCCAAAACCCGATCTTAAGGCTTACATATCGATTTCTTTCGGGTACTCTTTTCGCTTCACGAGATCCGCCATTGTCAACCAATTGGACCTTGTATTTATGGAATCATACCTTAACATTCAAGGGAGAGATAGGTATCACTTCAATGCACCTCTAGTTTTGCTAGAGAAGTGGGCAAGGTTTAGAAATGGGGATGATGATGGAATGAAGCACATAGTGAATGGTGGACTCATAACTAGACTTGCAAAGCACTTTAACCCAAGGTTCAATGAGAACAATGAGTACACTCCACTTACGGGGGGAACAAGAATTAATGAAGATCTACTTGTCGTCCAACACCATTGGATAACCCTTGAGGGGGTTGATAAGAGGATAAAGTGGTTGACAAAAGGGAGCGATCCACTCTATCTCCCAATAACCGATCTACCACGGGTCTCCCCAAGAAGAGGAAGCTTGTCCCCAATGCCCTCCTACCTCATCCCAAGTCAAACAAGGCAAACTCCACCACCACAAAATCCACCACCACAACAACAAGAACAACAAACTCAAAATGAGAAGATAAAAGTGCCTCCTTACCCCTTTCCCTACCAACCATATAACCATCCAAATCCCTTCATCCTCCCCCGTGACGACTTTGTCACGGGAATTTTGCAAGATTTACACTACCGTCAATATGAGACCTCCGTGGACACTTATTATGCTCTTTACCCCCAATACTATGAGATGGCTCAAAAAGGACGGATTAGTGAGGAAGGAGCTTTCCCCTCATGGGCTCAAATGGAATTGCTCTTTCCCAACTCGGAGAAGGCCAATGAAGGGGCGAACGGTCGCAAAGGGGAGGAGAGAGGCGATTCTTGTGGAGGTGATACGGTGAAGCTTGAGAGTGAGGAAGATGAATTCATGGATCCAAGTTTAAGTGATGCTTCAAAGGATATTTGGGATAGCGATATAGAGGGAGATGATGCGGATGCCTAGGAGACTACTTCATCACTAGAAGGAGCAAGCATGAGCGGCCACCTAAGTTCAAGTGAAGTTCTCTCATCTCTCCTCTTTATCTTTATTTTTCATGAAAAGAAGTTTGTGTCTTGTACTCTTTGTATTTTATCTAATTTTGATCATTGTTGGTTTAGTCCTAGCAACATCAAAGGACTCACACCTCGGTACCATTGAGGTGTCCTTATCTTATTGTTCCCATTTGTAAAATCCAAAATGACAAACTAGTTTCATGCATAGCATAGTGTGTGCATGAACTATACCCATCCTTGGACATTAGCAATAGTGTCTCACTCGGTTTGGGGAAGTTAATGCATACGCAACGGGAGGTAATCTAAATTATCCTCTCCGTCATAACAAAAACCATGCATCATGTAGTGTAGCTTAGTGTAAATTTCATTTAGTATAGAAATCATGCATCATCTTTGCATAATTTCCATCATTTTGGCCATTGAGGACAATGCCCATATTAGTGTGGGGATGGGAATTCTAACATTTAACTCTTATTCAAAAACCCATAAAAATTGAAAAATTTCAAAAATCATAAAAATTGAAAAAAATTGAAAACCCAAAAACAAGTTCATTTCCTTTGTATATATTATCTTGTATATATTGTGTTTGTTTTATCCTTGTTCACATTGATTGACTACGCCACATCCGAGACATGAGGATCATGAAGACCGCATGGTATGATCTTTCCAATCTCCTTTTTCCTCTTTATGTTAATGACTATGTGGCTTTATTTTGATTGATGCGGTATAACAATGTGAATTCAGGACATGCATTTAGTTTATTTGGCATATTAGTTGGTAGAATCATTTGCATTAGGATGTATAAATGTTAGTTGCATCATGGCATGTAGTTTTGCATGGTTAGAAAAATTTTGTGAAACCGTCTATTTGGGAAACTTGACAAGTGTATATAGGCCCTAGTAGATGCTTTTTCTTCTTAAGACTTTGCTTGTTAGAATACTTGTAAAACACCCTAGGATGTGTCATGCTAGTATCCTTTGACCCATGGTTTAAGGCCTAGTCAAGAGTACCTTGTGGTGTGATAACTCCTTGGCTACCGTTTATTCCAAGGTGACCCTTGAAACCATGCATCCATCCATCATCCATGTTCTACCACATTTTGTCATCAAAGGGAATGGGCACAAAAAGAAATCAATTTGAGTTCAATGAAATGAAAAGTGAAAGAAAGTTTGCAAAAATGCATCAAATGAAAAGAGGAGCAAAAATAGAACTCCTAAGCTTCAAATACAAGGCACCCTCGTTACTAATTGGGGTGACTTTGAAAATGTTCAAAAGAAAATGCAAAAAGTTGTCAAGTGTTGAAATTGCCAAAAACCAAAAAGAAATGGCAAAGAAAGTGTTCTCAAATGTTATATGCCACAAGAAATTGGGGGAAAAACAAAAACAAAAGCAAACTCCCAAAAGTGAAACTCAAATATCTATTGATCCCTTTATCCATCATATCCATTTTTGTGCATGGTAGAGAGGGAACGACCCTTCTTCTTGTCTAGGCAAGAGGGGGAATTCCGCGATCCTCCAGTGTTTCTAACACCATAGGGAGTTTACTCTTGACAAAAGCATTTAACGATTGAGGACAAAGGTACCCTAGCTTGACACATTTTGGAGGTGATTTATTGGTATCCTTCTAGGCTTAGTAGTTTGAACAAATTGCATCTATGAAGGATTGTGTACCCTTGAATTGCTTCCCTTGTAGATAATTTCCGCCACTTGATGAGGGAGTGGCTATTCTTTTTGTAGATGCATCCATTATGTGTTTTTGTGTGCTTAATGTTTGGATGTGTCGCCATTTTGGTAAGACCCACCTTGCCTTGCAAGAAGGCATCCTACCTCATGGTTGTCTTGTTGTGAGTTGAAGGGGCGGAGTGAGACCCGCTAATTGTCTCATATCGGCTATATTATTAGGATAGGTTAGTATTGGTCCTAGTCTTTGTCACCTCTTTACTCGGGACGAGCAAATGTTCGGTTTGGGGATATTTGATGTGACCATAATTGGCGCATATTTAGCCCCCGAATTAGCCTTGTTTCCATGCTTTTTAGTGCTTATTTGGGTCATTTCTTATCTTTAGTTCTTTGTTTTGCATATTCTTTGAGATTTTGATCCCTTGGTAGGAAAGGAGTAAGAATCTTGCATTTTCATGGCAAAACGAGACTAAATTGATCGAATTCAATGACCAAGCATCAAGGAGAGACAAGATTAGAAGGCCTTTGTACATATCATAGTAGAAGAGCAATGTTGAGGAAAGATCCTTGAGTCCCCAAGGAAATCCCCAAGGAATTTATGAAGAAAAGGGAAGAAAAGAAGAAGTTACTATGCTGACTGACAATCCGAGCGGATTGTCAACAATCCGCCCGTCCAGCCCGTGCACAATCCGAGCGTCCCGTGCCGGAATCCGCTCGGATTCCCCCTCAACAATCCGTCCGGATTCCCCAGAATCCGCTCGGATTCCACCGCCCAAATCCGTCCGTCCCGACCTTATTTCGCCCGGATTTCTTCACAGCACGGATTGTCTTCTTCAAGCTACGAAAAGAGAAGCCCTTCTCTCAGAAAATACCGGGTCCTCCTTGCTCAACTTAAAAAGTGTAATTACTAGTTTAGCCCTTAGTTAACCCTAATGCATCCTCCCTAATTTTCACTATAAATACCCCATTAGGGTAATTAGAGGAGCATGTTCTTCTTATCAATAATTAGTGTAGTTAATATCAATCAAATCTCTCTTCAATATTATAATCAAGTATTAATCAAGTTTTAATCCAAGTTTTAGTTCTTTAATCTCTCTTTTGTTCATCCTTTATTTTGGGTAATTGAAGATTATTTGGGTTATTATTGGGAGATTGACAACCTCTCAATCTAGCATTCAAGTACTTCTATTATTCTTGCTTTATTATTGGAATCATTAGTAGGTATAATCTCTTAATCCCTTTTTAATTATTGTTAATTACTTTCATTTATTCATCATGTTTCATATTGTTAGTATGATTGACAACCTTGCTAGCATGATCAACATGATAATGAGTGAGTAGTCTCTTAGCTAGGGTTAATGGGTGATTAGGGGAAACCAACATGGGGAATGATTCATGCTTAAATTAATATGCTTTCATGTTTTATTTGCTTGCTTGTTTTGATCTCAACTCATGCACATGTTATATTTGATGAAATGCTAAGCCTATGAATCCTTGCATTTACTATCATCTCCTATCTTTTCAATGAGACTTGTAAGACATAACCCAACTCGAGTCTCATTAGACCATGCATGTTGTTGAGTAGGGAAGATTAAGTCGACTTGTAGGTGTTGTACAATCTAATCGATTTGGCTCCGGGACCCAAACTTTCCTAGGATTGTAAGATATAACCCAAATCAATCCATCACAACAATAATTACTTGCTTATAATTTGAGAACATGTTTGTATGATCATATCCCATGATTCCCCTATGATCCCATGACACCCTAAGGCCTTTAATCAATTGTTTACACCCTTTTTTATTCATCTTGTTTATTTATTTTCATTGTTATTCTAGTTTAGTAACCTTCTACATCAACCCAATTTGTGACACCCCTTAGACACCGCTAGTTACAATAGAAATCTCATTTCAACTCCCGTCCCTTGGGATCCGACCTTTACTTGCCTCTTTACTAATTGTAGAGTTGCTTGTTAAGCTATAAATTGTGTTTTGATTCGACCGTGACCAACGACCACATCTTAATTTGTGAACACTTAGCGGGATCGCATCAACAAACCAGACAATACTATCACAAATACTTCCTACACTATTATACAATAAAAAACCCCTTATTATCACCATATTACATACACTAATTACTAATTAATTACCAAGACAAAACCCCCAAAAGTTAGGTTTAAACTAATTAGAGAAGGGTAGATCTTAAGTTACAAAGTAAGAGGAAGGAAGAAGGAAGATACACAATCTACCAAATCAAGCTTGAATCCCATAAGAATGTGTTTGTGAGGGTTTTCGAGAGAAGAGATAGAGTTTAGTTTAAGAAGGAAGGAGGATAAAATGATATGGATAAGATCAGGTGAAATCCCGAAATTGGCGTTTATCGGGTGCTGTACAGTGGCACTCTTTTGAGTGCCGAGTCCAATAGGTCGAGTGCCACTCACTCGGTCGAGTTGTCGCCCACTCGACCGAGTGTCAGCCACTCGATCAAGTAAACCCTCAATTCGTTCACTGCAGCCCCACTAGGTCTAGTCTAGGTCACACTTGTCTAGTATACGGTCATCCCTTGCTTTCGAGTAGTTCCTTCACCAGTCATGATGTCTCCTAACGCATCCCAAGGTACTTTTACGGGTCCCAAACAATCCAAGTCTTACAATATTCCCCCCTTAAAATGAACTTCGTCCCCGAAGTTCGCCTCACTCCCTCATCCCCACCGATCTCTCAAGTCTCTCTTCTTTCCTAAGCACTTTACCGTATCCACTCTCTTATACACAGACACCTCTTAAGTCAAGGTTCCCTTGACATTGTCACTCTTATAACTCTTGGTTTCTCTCCTTACCTTCCCAATTGTTATATTCACTCCCCCTAAAAGAGAACTTCGTCCCGAAGTTCAACGCTAAAAAACATGGATATACTCGTTAACTGATACCGTCGTTTAGTACCAAAAATAAATACCTAAGTACTAGTTCAGCGGTAAGTAGGGTCGATCTCCATAGGGAGGCGCTCACTATCTACTTGTCAATTTAGTCCGTCTAAGGTCACTAAACAAGGAGTTTGAGTTGTTTAAACTAAATTGAAAGAGATTAAAGTACGAGAAAGGAATAAGAGAGATTAACAATAAAGGAAGAGAACTAGGATTTTCGGGTCATCAATGAATATCGGTTAATTGCAACTAAGGTCACAGATCAGTCAATTTTATCGGTTTAAGGGGCAACAAATATCTCCTTCCGGTCTCAATTCGCCCTAAAATACTATTAGCTTAGCTTCCGCCCTCACTAAAGCATCCTATTGTTCACTGCGGGTCTCACCCCTTCCAACCTTCCGGTCTAGGTTAAGGCTTACCAAGATTAATTAAGCTAAATGCATCCATTCAAGTAGCTAGTTACAGTTAATTGCAGTGATTAACAACATGGACATAATAACAACGAAAGATCTGTAAACTAATTAGCAACTAACAGTAATCATTGAATCCCCTAAATCCTAGTAGGAAATTTAGCTAGACATAACGATAAATAAAGCAAGAGCAAAAGGTAAAGGAATAATCAACATCATAAATTAAGGGGAGAGTAAAGAAAGAGAAAGAGTAAAAGGAGGAATTACAGATTAAGAGATCCGGAAAAGAGAGCGGAACAAAGTAACGTGATATGAGGTTGAATGATAAAGAAAAAGTGATGGAACAAGTCCCCCCTTATTCTAACCTAATTCTCTCTTTTATAGTAGAAGAGATATTTCTTATAAGATAAAACTAAATATAAGATAGTCTCGACATTAAATAAGCTGCGTCCGACTCGATTAGCTCGATCGTTGTTCGATCGAGAGGTTTCCTCAGCGAAAGTTCTGGATCGAATGATAAGGACCTCAATCGAACACATTAAGGGCTCAAGGTGGTCGATCCAAAAGAGTAGCTGGTCATTCGAAATGTAAAGGGGTCGATTGAAATGTATATATTACAGAGCTCTCGATCGAGAGCTTCAGCGCGTAATTTCCTGCTTTGCGCACTGAACTTGAAACGACCGCCATTTCTTCGTTACTTGTCTGAATCAAGCGCTTTTCGTGGCGTTGGAAACTAAGAGGATAAGCTTTCACTTCTAATTAAAATCACCTGATTATCATTTTTAGAACTTGAGATATGGCTCTTCAAAGTAGACACTAGTAGTTTGAAGCTCTTCCTTTGCTCGCCTAGCTTCTTTACTTAAATGCGCACCTCAAATTAGTAGTTTCCAAGCTCCAAATCAACTCATCTCCTAAATGCATGCATAGGGACATGTTTTAGGCTTGATTATGCTCCTCTCTGGTTCATACCTGCAAATAATAATAGACAAACCAAAGTAGACTATTCGGGGGACATTTGTAGCTAAATACTACTAAATATGCATAAAAATACGTGCAAATAAATGAAGTACAAAATGCCTATATAAAATGCACGCATCAAACTTCCCCAAACCAAACCTTTGCTTGTCCCCAAGCAAACTATATGCAAAACTAATGGAACGGAAAAAGAAAGCTCAGAGCTAGCTACAAATTGTCCACTCAAACCAATTTAATGCAGCAAACTAACACTTATAGCAAGAACCGTTAAATGCAAACGAGTTGTAAGATATTTATAATAACGCTGAACCGTCGACCTTGAAAGACCGTTAATGATGGACTCTCACGGGTCACTCTTCTGTCATGAAGCAAAGGGTAAGCAATTAAATGTAAGAGAAAAAGAAAAATAGCCGCTCACCTAAACTACGACCCACATAAACATGCATGCAACTAAAATGATAGACGATTCTAACTACCGTACATACATTCCATCCAATAAAGGTCCTATCACATGCCGAATACTTGCAATAATTTGGATAAGTGAGGCTATGGGTAAGAAAAGGCAAAATATTTTTTTGGAAATGTGAGGTTAATAGCCAAGCTAGCTAACTTAACACAACCAAATGAACCATATCCTATTCCTAATCCATCAGAAATCAAGCACAAGTGCCCTTTATTTTGGCACACAAACTCACTAACCAAACTAAACATACTCCTCAATAGATAATGATAACGCATAAGAGCGAAACCATCTCATCCAACAAACTTCCAGCTGTTCGATCGAGATGTAGTTTCGTTTCGATCGAACACTTCCTCAAATAATCCCCTCGATCGAACACTTTGACTAATTCGATCGAGTATTTGTTGCTGTGCAGCGCAAAAATCCTTGTATGATGCTTCGTTTTGAGATAAATCTTCGTACTCCGAGTCATATAAATCATCAGTATTGATAGGCAACTCGGGTCGTTCATGGGAAATACCACTCTCTTCATGCCTAAAGTTCGCCTCAGCATCTAACTGAGCTATTTCAGACTCAAGCTCATTAATTTGAGCGTAATTAAATCTATCATGTTCCTGTAATTGGAGTGCAAGCGCCTTCACCAAAGATTTCAGTTCAGCAATCTCTTCTTTATATTTATCAGGAGGAGGAGGAGTAGATTGTTGTTGTGGTGGCCAAACAAGTGGAGGTTTTTGATAGCCTCGTTGATAAGGTGGATGTGGCGGCACAATTGCAGTGGGATGACTAGCTTGTCTATGCTGCTTAAATGCATAGACCTCATTGTTCGCCGCCAAGAAAATAGTGGCATTGTGCCCAGCAGTACCACATCTCTCACAGTAAACCACCTGCTGCGCCATAGAATGGAACATAGGTGGAAGATCAAAGGTACTCAAGTCTTCCCTTTGACGATCTTTTACCTAGAATTATCTAGGTAGGATCTGTAGGACCTATCAAAATAGCACTAGGGAAAAATATGAGAACGGTTCAAGGAATAAATTCCTCGAGGCTAAAGACAGACAAAAATAACAAGCAAATAAATAGTTGCCTCCCCGGCAACGGCGCCAAAATTTGATACCGTCGTTTAGTACCAAAAATAAATACCTAAGTATTACTAACTGAAGTCAGCGGTAAGTAGGGTCGGTCTCTAAAGGGAGGCGGTCACTATCTACTTGTCAATTTAGTCCGTCTGAGGTCACTAAACTGGGGATTTAAGTTGTTTACACTAAACTAAAAGAGATTAAAGTACGAGAAAGGAATAAGAGAGATTAACAATAAAGGAAGAGAACTAGGATTGTCGGGTCATCAATGAATATCGGTTAATTGTAACTAAGGTCACAGATCAGTCAATTGTATCGGTCTAAGGGGCAGCGAATATCTCCTTCCGGTCTCAATTCACCCTAAAATACTATTAGCTTAGCTTCCGCCTTCACTAAAGCATCCTATTGTTCACTGCGGGTCTCACCCCTTCCAACCTTTCGGTCTAGGTTAAGGCTTCCAAGATTAATTAAGCTAAATGCATCCATTCAAGTAACTAGTTACAGTTAATTGCAGTGATTAACAACATGGACATAATAACAACGAAAGATCTGTAAACTAACTAACAACTAACAGTAATCATTGAATCCCCTAAATCCTAGTAGGAAATTTAGCTAGACATAACGATAAATAAAGCAAGAGCAAAAGGTAAAGGAATAATCAACATCATAAATTAAGGGGAGAGTAAAGAAAGAGAAAGAGTAAAAGGAGGAATTACAGATTAAGAGATCCGGAAAAGAGAGCAGAACAAAGTAACGTGATATGAGGTTGAATGATAAGGAAAAAGTGATGGAAGAAGTCCCCCCTTATTCTAACCTAATTCTCTCTTTTATATTAGAAGAGATATTTATTATAAGATAAAACTAAATATAAGATAGTCTCGACATAAAATAAGCTGCGTCCGACTCGATTAGCTTGATCGTTGTTCGATCGAGAGGTTTCCTCAGCGAAAGTTCTCGATCGAATGATAAGGACCTCGATCGAACACATTAAGGGCTCAAGGTGGTCGATACAAAATAGTAGGTGGTAATTCGAAATGTAATGAGGTCGATCGAAATGTAAATATTACAGAGCTCTCGATCGAGAGCTTCAGCGAGTAATTTCCTACTTTGCGCACTGAACTTCAAACGGTCGTCATTTCTTCGTTACTTGTCCGAATCAAGCGCTTTTCATAGTGTTGGAAAGCTAAGTGGATAATATTTCACCTCCAATTAGAATCACCTGATAAGCTTTTCTCAAACTCGAGATATGGCTCTTCAAAGTAGACACTAGTAGTTTGAAGCTCTTCCTTTGCTCGCCTAGCTTGTTTACTTAAATGCGCACCTCAAATTAGTAGTTTCCAAGCTCCAACTCAACTCATATCCTAAATGCATGCATAGGGACATGTTTTAGGCTTGATTATGCTCCTCTCTGGTTCATACCTGCAAATAATACAAGACAAACCAACGTAGACTATTCGGGGGATATTTGTAGCTAAATAATACTAAATATGCATAGAAATGCGTGCAAATGAAGTATAAAATGCCTATATAAAATGCACGCATCATTAACTAACTACGAACCATGTGACTTGATAAAATAATGATCACCCCGTAATTATGTATTCTAACAGAACTCAATTACCATCCTCATGTCACACATATATTGCGTCAAATGTCCCACATGATCGAACATGTATTTTTGTCTATTTTTTGTTCATGCAAGAATTTCCATCTATAATAGTTATCAGGCTCATTTATGTATCAAGCAACTATCATGAAATTCACAAATGTTACTCACTATATGATCATGGAATCATCACATGTCACATAAGATTGTCACATGCATTCGTCGTCTATTTAGTCATGTCATAGTGCTATTGATTAATTACATATATCTCGAATACTGATACTTTAAATAATAACATCTCAAGTAATAATAACAGTCTAAGTACTATGGTCAAACGTAAACAATTCAGGAAGTTCAACCATTTAAACCCTTTTTATGTCCATCCAACCATCAAGGGACCATTATGGTCACTAAACATGGGCATCTACTCAATACTTGGTCTAAAACCTGAAAAATGGGGCATGAACGGGTCACTCGGTCGAGTGAAAAGGGCCACTTGGCCGAATAACGGATCACTCGGTTGGGTAGATGGGGCACTCGGCCGAGTAGCACTAGGCAACCTCAAGGTTAAAGAAATGGCATGTAATTTATACCTAGTTCATTATACAAATGAAAATAACTCCAATGGTGACTACCACACCATTGCCTATCTCAAATGTAAATAGATTTTAGCCTTATGGCCAAGATTACATACCATGAAATAAAATGTTAAAGTCTCATTCGAGGCAAATGTTAAGCTAGTCCGACTCAAAACAACCAAACCTAATTAGAGGACTTCCTCCTCTTAGCATGTCTTTTTGTCCACCGGACCAAGGCTTTGTTCACCAGTGATTCCTCTCTTCGGGTGCTACGTTCCTCACTCCGTGTCTCTCCTGAGGTGTCTGTTTCCGCATCCTCAATCACCACATTAGCATAGTCGCCATCATAGTCCATAGGCCCCGATGCCACACTCGATGCTCCTCCTCCGCTCCCACTTTCTTGGTAAGTACCGCCTCCACCTCCTTGATAAGCGTCGCCAAAGAAACTTCTGGGGGCATAATGGGCTCCCGTCCATGGACCAAGCAAGTGCCCCTTATCAAAAGAGATCCTAGTGCCCCAATCTGATGGTTGGATACTATAGGCCTTGAAGACACCCCATGTACTCCCATCCCCGACCCCAAAATCTAGGACATTGAGTGGGTCTCACACCTTGATGGTAGGCCAACTAATGCATGTTCCTTAGAACTAGGGTGTGGTTCACCCGATAGATAAAGTCCGACATATTGTATTGGTGGTCATAGGCTGGTTGGGGTTAGTTATATCCTCCGGTACGCGATGGCATATGCATATAATGCCTAGGAGGGTCACGAAGTGGTGAAGGCATGGGCATGTAAGAAGATGACGGGGTATATGTAGAATTTCCAGGGGGCACACGGGGTGGTGAAGGGGTATTCCTTTCCTTAGTCTCGTCATTAATGTCATAGGTAAGCTCATTAGGAATGGTGCAGCGTTGGGGTGAAGGACGAGATGAACTCATATCCGGCAAATGCTAGGTCGGGGGCAAACCACCTCAAACGGGGAATTTTATATACCATTCCCCACTCACCTTCCACCCATAAACACCCTCTACATCCGTATATACAAGCCAATTAAGGTGCTTCAATTGGTCAAAGTCAAAATATGGCACATTAGGGGTCAAAGGTCTATCCACTTCCCCGGGCTCATAATTCAATAAACTCCTCGCCAACCCAGATACCAACGCACCACAATCCAAGGAGCATTTCTCCGGCTTGGTCATTCTTTCAAAGGAAAAGCTCACAATGGACATGGCACTAAAGTAAAAGTGCAGCTCATAAAAGGGGTTGAGATAAGAACTCAAAAGTAATACCTCAGCGGAGTTGAGCTTGCTTGGGTTATCTATCCCAAAGACAAGAATGGTCATGAGGCATGTGAAAATCCTCAAAACGAGGTGTTCTACGTCATTCACTTTCATGGCACTTACTACTGTACGGTTTTTGCAAATTTAGAGGCTAAAGAACTTTGTGGCTTTCATACTCTTCCTCACCTTGTCATGGGTATATGTGGTCATCTTCCCCCCACCTAAGTGATCCTCGAACACGTCACTAGTCAACTAAAAATGGGTGTTCTTGAGCCTAAAGCTCACGGAGTTGTCCTCCTTGTGATACATGAAGGAGCTTAAGAACTCGCGGGTAAGGTTACTGATGTGACTCCTATTTACGCACATTTAGTCCCCTAACCAGCCTAGTTCCTATGCTTTTTAGTATTTATTAGGGTCGTTTATTGTCTTTAGCCTCATTCTATGCATATTCTATGAGGTTCGGTGTTCTTTGTAGGAGAAGAGCACTACTCATGCCCTAATGGAGTGAAGCGGAGCTAAATTGATAATATATAACGATCAAGCACTAAAGAGGGAGCTAATACCTAAGGCCTAACTCAATAAAGTAAAGAAATGGGCAATGACAGGTGACTCCCACGACCCCTCAATGATCCCCACAGATCTTGAGGCAGTCACGAGAAGAGAAGGCTAAGCTGACCCATGAGCCGGGCGTCCTGAGCTCAAGTCGGGCGTCCCAACGCTCAATTCGGGCATCCCAGGACCAGGACGAGCGGATTCCCTCACAGCACGAGCATGCCTCAAGAGCAGGTCGTGGGGTTCCTCGTGGGACTTGCAAGGCTTTAATCCTCTTTCCAGGGGTTTAATCGTCATTTAAGCCCTTAGTTAACCTAATCCTTGCACTACTATATATACCCCTCTTGTATTTAGAGAGGGGATAAGTCCTCTAAGTAGGAATTAAGTCCTCTTAGTGTAGGTAATGCTCCCTTAGTTTAGATTAAGCTTTCATTAGGAGTAGATTAGAATAGATTAATCTTAATCATTCCACAAATTGCACTTTAATATTCCTTAATTATTGTTCAAGATTTCTTATTAGGTAATTGAAGATTATTGGGTTATTATTTGGATAATTGACAACTCTTCATCAACCAATCAAGTTCTCTTCGATTATTCTTTCCTTTCCATTTGTTCATCTTAAGATTGGTATAATTGCTTTACTCTTTACTTTATTGCTTATTGTTTTCCTCTTCTATCATGTTTATACTTGTTAAGATGATTCACACTATTGTTAACATGTTTTCCATGATAATGTGTGAGTATTGTCCTAACTAGGGATTAGTGGGGAATTAGGGGAGTTAATCATGGGAAAGATTTATGCTTAATGAGTTCATATGAATGCTTGCTTATTGTTTTCCAACTTATGCACTTGTCATATTTGATGAAATGCTTGATTGACAACCTAGCATGTTTCTCTTATCCTTTCAACTAGACTTGTAAGACATAAACCAACTCAAGGCTTGTTAGACCATGCATATAGTTGATTAGGAAGAATTAAGTTGATCATATATGTTGTACAGTCTTGACCGACTCGGCTCCGGGACCCAAACCTTACTAGGACTCATTTATGTTATATCACCATGAATAGGGAAAATCAAGTCGACTTATAGGTGTTGTACAGTCTTAACCGACTCAGCTCGGGGACCTAAGTGTCCCCTAGAAATCGTAAGATATAAA
The DNA here is from genome assembly GCF_048544455.1 of Silene latifolia. Classification (NCBI taxonomy): domain Eukaryota; kingdom Viridiplantae; phylum Streptophyta; class Magnoliopsida; order Caryophyllales; family Caryophyllaceae; genus Silene; species Silene latifolia. Next base: position 422,193,696 of record NC_133538.1, on the reverse strand, counting down.
TTAAATCGATTCCAACAATAATAATTGCTAGCATCTATGAAACTTGCTTGTTTGATCTCACCATGATTCCCCTATGATCCCATGATTCCCTAGTATTGTTTATCATTTGTTCACACCCTTGTTTTATTGCTTGTTTACCTTTTATTGCTTTTATTAGTTTAGAATCATCAACCCAACCGATTGTGACAAAGATAGTACAACTATAACTAGATTGAATAATTTGAGTACCCCCGTCCTTTGGGTTCGACCCCGACTTGCTTGCTATTCTAGTAGTTAGGTATAAATGTGGTTGAGAGCGGACAACGACCCGTTCTTTAAATGGCACCGTTGCCAGGGAATTCCTTAATTAGCTCCAATAATAAAACTTGTTTGTCTATTTTAATTGTGCTTTAACCTTGAGGAACATGTTCCTCAAGGTCGTTCTTACCATTTTTGTGTAGTTTCCTTGGTTGTAGTTGTTTCCTTGTCTTAGCTATGATGGCTCAAGACTTGACATATGGAGTATGTGGTGGATCATTTGAGTATGACTTTGGGTATGGGGAGTTTGAGGAGCAAGTCAACACAAGCCTACCTTACAACTCATACAATGAAAATCCTAACTACTACCCCAACTTTCCTTACCAAAATCACCACATCCAATATCCACAACAACCACCCACCCAAGACTCACTTTACAATCAATCCCAAATGCCACAATATGACCACTTTCACACCCACCCACAACAAGAAGATGAACCCAACTTTAACATTCAAAATATGGTTCTCCAAATGATGGGAGATCAACAAAACTTCTTCAAACAACTGCTAGAGGAGAGCTAAAATAAGGACAATGTTCTTCAAAGCATTGCTACCTATGGTAAGGAGTTGGAAATTCGAATTGCCCAAATGAAGGCAACCCAGCCAACCACTCCCCACCAATCCTTGAGAATTAACCATGAATGTGAATTTGAGGTAATGATCTTTTATGAAGAAGATGTGACGTGTGAAGAGCCAAACTCCTTGAGCACTTGTGAGTATGAAAGTGTGGTATTTGATGAAGAAGATATTGTTGGGGTTGGTGTCCTTAACAGTTAGTGCAAGGACTTATAAACCTCTAAAAAGGATCAAAGGGCATACTTTTAGTATTATTATCAGTTGATCCACGTTTATCAATAACGGTTGGCTTGCTAGATAAGTTTGACGTTATTGTCATACAGATGGCGGTGATCAACTGGTCCCTAAAAGTCACACCTATAGGATACGTTCGAGAGATGTGACGGTATAAAAATACGATCATGTAGATGCCAAATCGACTAACAGTTAGTCGAGTTATTTGACTAGTAATTAGTCAAATATGTGATGTTGAGATATTATATTTAATACGGATTAAATATCATGGGCTAAGGCGAATTAACCAGTTAATTCGTAAAATTAAATATAAGCGATTTATATTTAATTAAATGTATATTGAATATAATTATACAATACTGTTTTGTCGGACACGTATTAATAATTCAGCTAACCCGTATTATTAGCTGATGCCTTAATTTCCGATAACCGATAACAGTTTATAATACAAACCCGTCATATACATTTTAGCATTTTGCGAATGGACTTGAGCTAAAATTAAGAGGAAGTGGAAGCCCACTTCCCCATGCAAAACCGTCGGCCCAGCCAACCAAACAAAAGGAGAGACTCCCTCTCCTTTTGACCTAGACAATTCATTTTACAGAAAACTAGGGTTTTGGAGACATTTTCTCTCTGAAACCTAGATCTCACATCTCGAAAACCTCACAACAAGTTCTCCCAATATTGCAAGGCAATCGGAGAACACCATCTAGCCAAGGGCATATCTCGGACAAGTCTTGGGTGCAACAATTAGGAGGGAATCTCGTTTGATTTCTGTTCTTTACGCCGTGCATCAAAGGACCCGAGGTTATTTCTTGTTCCTTATCGTTTCTATTGTATTTATGTTTTATGACCATAATCACATGTTTAAATTTACGTTATAGTCCTAAATCTAAAGGGTATTATACGGATGTATACCCACAAGTGGTATCAGAGCGAGGCCACGTAAATATTTCTATGTGTTTTTCATAAAACGTTTTGAGACGATCATGTTTTGTCTAGAAAACCGTGCGGCTGGAATTTCATTTCAGTTGTTTTCTGTTTTTTTTGTAAACCGTGTCATGTTTACACACGGCTGATCTTTTGTTTTCGATTTTTTTTTACATATTGTTGTTTTATACGGAAATTATAACAATATGTCATGTCTTGGCAAATTATAAAATTGTTTTGATGTGTTTTTGATCAATTTTGCGATTGCTTTATTTCATCAAAACTGTTTTCACGAGGGTTTTGTATTTTCCAGAATTTTTGACCTCGATCGAGCATGTTTTTACTCGATCGAGTGCTTTTTCTGCCTTGTTTTGTTCGATCGAGTCCTTGCTGTACTCGATCGACCATTTTCCAAACCCCACTGCTCGATCGAGGAGTCCTCGTACTCGATCGAGCAGCTTTGCTAATATAAATACTCGATCGACCACCAGTTTAGTCGATCGAGCACTTCCTGTTTGGCAACCCTCTCGATCGACTTGCAGTTCAGTCGATCGAGCCCTTTTGTCCCTCGATCGAGCACTTATGTCCCTGGATCAAGAGATTTCCGTTTTAACAGCTTTGAAAATTTGTTTCTTTTGATTTAAATTTTCTTTTGGCTTCAATATGTACTTTATACGGATATTGTACACTCGCTATGATTGTGAAACGGTTCACACACGTACCATTAAGTTATTTTAAAGCGCATTTAGAGTAACGGACTGTTTTGGATTAAAATTAAATGATAGAAGCGGTTTTATCACATGAATTTTAATCATTAAAAGGTGGTTTGGATAAATTTAACATAATTACGGAATTATGTCACGAATGAATTTGTTTTTAGTTGATGCATTTTTTATTTATCGTTAATTTTGAATGCTTGTGAATGCCTTTTATTACGTATTTATTTATTTATTTTGCAATCAGTTGTAACTTAGTGTGGCCTTAGTAGAACGTGTTACCGTAATGATGGAACACGGTCTTGGTTGTATTTTGAGATCTTGTATCTCCGTTTTGGATTTTTCACTTGTAATTACAGTTTTTAATTAGAATGTAAATAGGTTCATTTTTGTAATTTTAAATTGTAATTTTTGAGAAGACCAAAGATGGAGACCGGATGCTCACTCCCGCTACTTGGATCAAGATGGAACATCAAGACAAGCTTCTCGGGTCCAACGGTGGATTCCAAAGTTGTTTTATGTTTTGTTTTACTAGGATAGGCCACACTAGGAATTTTTATTTACGTATTGCATTCAATTATTTATTTTTCCGTAACGATAATATGCATCATTTTCCGCCTAAAAACCAAACCACCTAATAATTGCATGAAAACTGACACATATAGAGGTCACGAGTTAGTTTTCTTTGACATTCGTATGTCACACGATTTTTATAAGCCATCACCCAAATTAATTCATTCACGCAGACGCTAGTTTTTCGTTCACTTAATATGAATTATAATTTAGTTGATGGGATCTTCCTCGTATAAACAAAAATTGAGAACGGTCTTTATAGGTCAAACTCCAATGAGTCCCTTCTTCGTCGGTAGGCATAATATGACCCCTTCTACGTCGGGTAAGTTGGAACCGATTGACCTATTTTATCTCAACACTATGGTCACTCGTACGATCCTGTGATCATGGTGGACTATAGATAGGATTTACGGAAATCTATCGACCAAGAGTTCTTCCGGAAGAATTAGCTAAACAGTTGGCTTATCAATTTACAGAAATTGAGTCTTGGGATCACTTGTATCATTCTTGAGGGAGATCAATTATGCAAGTGCAAGAGTCTACATGTTTAAAATAAATTTTAAAATAGACTTAAATCACCTCGATGAGTTGCTTATTTCGTTTTGTTGTTCTTTCTTTTTCAGTGTAGATCACGTTTTAAACTGCTAAACAACAAATGGCTGGTTCTACTGATAACCCAATGCCAAGTGCCACATTGGACCGTGAGTCCTGGCTTCGGATCTTCATGAATCAGATGAATCAGTCTACTCGACTGAAGAATGATGGATCCAACTTCGCTGGACCGGGGAGGCGGCATTACGGAATGTCTGCGCTGGCCGACGGGAAGCTCAAATATCTATTAGAGCCCATCCCGGCAAACCCAGGTCCCACGGCTAGAGTTGCTGAAATCACCAAGTTTAATGATTTCCGTATGGAAGCGGGTGCGATTAAAAACGTACTCATTTTTGCAATGGAACCCAATTTGCAGAAACGCTTCATAGCCCATGGTGCAAACAAGATTTTCACCACGCTCACTAAGGAATTCTCGAAAGCACCGAGAATCGTGACCTATGAGCATACCACTCGCTTCTTTGATGCGAGACTCCAGAAGGGCCAACCGGTTAGCCCACACATTCTCAGCATGATTGAGAATGTCGAGAAAGCGAGACCTTTAATCGTAACATCGCGAGAACATTGTTATCGATCGCATACTTCACTCACTCCACGATGGTTATTCGCAATTTAGAGCGAATTACTATATGAATGATTTGAAGAAAACTCCCCATGAACGGCACTCCCTTCTCGTACAGACCGAGAAGGACATGAAGTCAAAGTGGGAGCATGAAACAGGATGTTCTCGTTGTGTCAAATAAAGGAAAGGGTAAGGGCAAAGCTCAGGCAAACCTAGCAGTAGGTAAGGCGAAGTTCAAGAAGTCGGGCTCAGGTAAGAGTGGTCCTGGTGAGTCGAGTAACTCATCAGGCGCGACAAAGAGCAAGAAAGATAACATGGAATGCCATCATCACCGCCACATGGTGGGCATTGGAGACGCACATGTCCTGTTTATCATGAGGACTTAAAAGCGGTCGTGTTAAACCTTTGTTGGTATGTCTTCTTCTTCTACTTTTATTCATGTGATTGAGATTAACCACGCAAGTTCCGGAACTTGGGTACTTGATACTGGTTGTGGTTCTCATCTGTGTAATCATGTGCAGGGGCTCCGAAACATCGAACCCCTCGTAAAGGGTGAGGTGGACTGCGTGTCGGGAATGGAGCAAGAGTAGCTGCCATCTCCAAGGGGACATATGTGATCCAGCTTCCTAGCGGATTTGAGTTGTCATTATATGACTGCTATTATGTACCTAGTCTTTCCAAAAACATTATTTCAGTTTCTGCGCTTGATAAACTTGGTTTTTCATTTGTAATAGAAAATGATGCTTGCATTTTCTCATTACACGATATGATTTACGGCAAGGCAGTCTCCATGAACGGAATTTATGTTTTAGATCAGACCACGGAAATATTACACGTAATGAATAAAAAGTTAAAGGTTGGTGACAAAGATCAAACGTATCTATGGCACTGCCGTATGGGACACATTAATGAGAAACGCGTAAAATCGACTCATCAAACATGGAGCTATCTCGGCTTTTGATTTTCAATCATATGGCACGTGTGAATCATGTCTCATCGGTAAGATGACTCGGATTTCCTTCAAAGGTGTTGGAATGCGCGCTGCTGACCTATTAGGGCTCATACACACGGATGTATGTGGTCCTATGTCAATCACCGCACGAGAAGGCTATAGGTATTTCATCACTTTCACGGACGATTTGAGTAGATATGGCTATGTCTACTTAATGAAGCACAAAAGTGAATCCTTTGAGAAATTCAAGGAATACCAAAATAGGGTCTGAGAACCTATTGGGTAGAAAGATAAAAACACTGCGTTTGGATCGTGGTGGCGAGTATCTTTCTCACGAGTTTGATCAACACCTCAAAGACTGTGGGATTGCCTTGATTAACTCCACGGAACACCTCTGAATGGTGTGTCCGAACGGAGAAATCGAACACTACTTGATATGGTTCGATCCATGATGAGTCACACGATATTACCTGATTCATTATGGGGTTATGCTCTTATGTCAGCCGCTCTAATACTTAACCGAAGTCCGTCTAAAGCTGTTGACAAGACTCCATATGAATTATGGAAGGGAACGGTCCCTAACTTGTCCTTTATACGGGTTTGGGGCTGCGAGGCTTATGTCAAGTGGAGACACGAGGATAAGCTCGGCCCGCGATCGGTCAAGACATACTTTATAGGTTATCCTAAAGGAACACGTGGTCATTACTTCTATTCGCCAACCGAACAACGCGTTTTTGTTGCGGCTAGTGCGACATTCTTAGAGAAGGAATTTCTCGAGAATGCAAAGAGTGATAGAACCTTCGACTTGTCGGAGATTCCAGAACCAAACACCGAGCAACCATTGGAGGAACCTGTTCCTTCAATCCCAGCTGCATGTGAATATTCTGAGGAACCTAGGAGGTCGGGAAGAGTCTCTATTCCTCCGGACAGATACATTGGTATGGTCGAGGAACACGACATAGATGACGTTCTACTCTTAACGAGTAGTGAACCCGCAACCTATAAAGGTGCCATGACTAGTTCTGACTCAAAGCTATGGCTTGAGGCCATGCAATCCGAGATGGACTCCATGTATGAGAACAACGTGTGGGATCTTGTTGACTTACCTGCTAAGGTTCGTCCCCTTCAATGCAAATGGCTTTACAAGATAAAGCATTCTGTGGAAGGTCAGCAAGATATCTACAAAGCACGACTAGTTGCTAAAGGCTTCACCCAAGTGCCAGGTTTGCACTACGATGAGATCTTTGCACCCGTAGTCATGCTGCGTTCCATTCGGATTATCTTAGCGATTGCCGCTTTTCATGACTATGAAATTTGGCAAATGGACGTGAAAACCGCCTTCTTAAACGGCTTTTTGGAGGAAGAGTTGTACATGGTACAACCCGAAGGTTTCATCGATCCAGTACATCCTAAGAAAGTGTGCAAGCTTAAGCGTTCCATTTTTGGACTTAAGCAAGCATCAAGGAGTTGGAATCATCGCTTCGACCAAGTGATAAAAGACAATGGATTTACTCGATCGGTCGAGGAACCATGTCTATATATCAAGTCGAGTGGGAGCAAGATTGTCTTCCTAATATTGTATGTTGACGACATACTCCTGATTGGGAATGACATACCTCTCTTAACTTCGGTGAAAGTATGGTTGAAAAACCATTTCCAGATGAAAGATCTGGGAGAGGCACAAAGAATTCTAGGCATCCGTATCTATCGAGATAGATCACGACGGATGTTATCTCTCAGTCAGGAGTCTTACATAGACAAAGTCCTAGAGAGATTCAGTATGACTAACTCCAAGAAGGGGTTCCTTCCTATGGCTCCAGGGGTGCATTTGAGCCAGTCTCAAGCACCAGAGACACCGGAAGAGAAAGAGCGCATGACACGGATTCCTTATGCTTCGGCTATAGGATCAATCATGTATGCCATGATATGCACACGTCCGGATGGCAAGTCGATTCCAACAGCATCCAGGTGAACCACATTGGCTGGCTGTCAAGAACATTCTTAAGTACCTACGGAGGACTAAAGATTGGGCATTGACTTATGGAGGCTCTCAAACGCTATGCGCAACCGGTTACGCAGATGCTAGCTTCCAAACGGATCGAGATGACTCGAAATCTCAGTCTGGATTCGTTTTTACTCTTAATGGCGCTGCGATCGGTGGAAGAGTTCGAAACAAGCTATTATGCAGATTCTACGAACCGAGTCCGAGTACTATGCCGCGTACGAAGCTACAAAGGAAGCGATATGGATGCGTCGATTCTTACATGGGCTCTCGTAGTGCCCGGTTCGAATGACCCGATCACCATCTATTGCGACAATAGTGGTGCCATCTTCCAAGCTAAGGAGCCAAAGTCTAGCAACAAGTCTAGACATGTACAACGGAAAGCTCATCTAATCCGGGATTATGTGATGCAAAAGGAAGTAGTGATAGAAAAGATTGCTACAGATGATAACATAGCAGATCCTCTCACTAAAGCATTACGACAAGATAAGCATGAAGGGCACGTTAATTCCATGGGAATTAAACGTGTTCCTAAGTTGTAGTACTCTTTTATGGATCAGATTCATTCTCTCTTGTACTCTATACGACATCATCGTTTTGATATTTTATATATATATTTTGTTTGTCATGTGGATTTGTACGACAAATTTTGAACGCCACAAAGTGAACTGAACGAACATTATATCTTTTCAGTCCTTAATTGCCCACATGAGCTGATAACTCTGGCAATTATTTTGTGACGTTGGTTGATGGTGGGTTCAACGAGCCATAAGTCAACCGGTTGGTGACCAATCACGAGAGGCGATTTATACGGATATTTCGTAGGACACAATTGTGACATCGACGTGGAGTCCTAAATGTTCTATAACATTCGGTGCCCGGTCGTGGATAGGACCTCCATGGTGATCCTAAGAGTCGATTCTTTTGACTATCGATTTTGTCTTTTGAGACTACGGCAGATTTTGGGTGACTTTGGTTTCTTTCTCACGGTCATCCGTAACAGGGGGCCAAGTAGATTTTTTTCCGGGTCATTTCATCGTGCTTAGATCGGAAGGAGTCGAGTTGAAGGAAATATTCAGCCTTTATCGGGTACTCGATATTTCTCAGGGCCACTCGAGGAGTCAGAATCGAAATGCATGGCCATGCTCGGATACGGATTCGTTTTATCAGTTGAGTTACTCTCTAGTCGGGGAAACCACTCTAGATACAGATCGATTGTAAAATACGACCTTTGTGGATCCAGATCTGCAAATTGTTTTACATTGAGTGGGAGAAATTTTAAATGAATATGAGAATCGGTTATCGCACATACACTTGTACGGACAAGTGGGAGTTTGTTGGAGCTTGTGTCCTCCAGTTAGTGCGGATAACGTCATTGCACATACACTTGTACGGACAAGTGGGAGCTTGTTGGGGTTGGTGTCCTTAACAGTTAGTGCAAGGACTTATAAACCTCTAAAAAGGATCAAAGGGCATACTTTTAGTATTATTATCAGTTGATCCACGTTTATCAATAACGGTTGGCTTGCTAGATAAGTTTGACGTTATTGTCATACAGATGGCGGTGATCAACTGGTCCCTAAAAGTCACACCTATAGGATACGTTCGAGAGATGTGACGGTATGAAAATACAGTCATGTAGATGCCAAATCTGACTAACCAGTTAGTCCGAGTTATTTGACTAGTAATTAGTCAAATATGTGATGTTGAGATATTATATTTAATACGGATTAAATATCATGGGCTAAGGCTTAATTAACTGATTAATTCGTAAAATTAAATATAAGCGATTTATATTTAATTAAATGTATATTGAATATAATTATACAATACTGTTTTGTCGGACACGTATTAATAATTCAGCTAACCCGTATTATTAGCTGATGCCTTAATTTCCGATAACCGATAACAGTTTATAATACAAACCCGTCATATACATTTTAGCATTTTGGCGAACTGGACTTCGAGCTAAAATTAAGAGGAAGTGGAAGCCCACTTCCCCATGCAAACCGTCGGTCCAGCCGAACCAAACAAAAGGAGAGACTCCCTCTCCTTTTGACCTAGACAATTCATTTTACAGAAAACTAGGGTTTTGGAGACATTTTCTCTCTGAAACCTAGATCTCACATCTCGAAAACCTCACAACAAGTTCTCCCAATATTGCAAGGCAATCGGAGAACACCATCTAGCCAAGGGCATATCTCGGACAAGTCTTGGGTGCAACAATTAGGAGGGAATCTCGTTTGATTTCTGTTCTTTACGCCGTGCATCAAAGGACCCGAGGTTATTTCTTGTTCCTTATCGTTTCTATTGTATTTATGTTTTATGACCATAATCACATGTTTAAATTTACGTTATAGTCCTAAATCTAAAGGGTATTATACGGATGTATACCCACAGATATAAGGTTGAGTAAGCCAAATACTCTTAGCCTTTGTGAGTATGAGGGTGTGTCATTTGATGTGGACATTTAGTTGTTGGAGAAAGAGTTAATGAAGAGGAGTGAAGCCCCTATCTATGATTCGTATGGAGATAGCGATGATGATAAGCCTATGGAAGAAGCTTATACGGAATACATGTCTTGCAAGGACTTATGGAATGAAGAAGAGGAATGGAATTGTGAGATTGCCTCACTTGAGGAGCTCATCCTTGAGAAGTTTGAGGTATGCTTCCATGGAGAAGATGAATGTCTCTTTCCTATTGACTATGAAGACCTTTTCGCACCCACCATGGAATCTATGATTGTTGGAGATGATATGGTAAACCTTCTTCAAGAGGTAAAATTGTCATATAAAAGGTACTTGGTGGAGAAACTCAAGAACAAAGCTATGAATGAGCTTACTTGTGGAGACTTGGCACCCACAATCTCAATTTCTAAGCTACCCCGTCATCAATACTATGATAATTCTGCTTCTATTCTTGAAGGATTGTTAAATTCGAATGCTATCATCATCACCATATTTGAGGGAGACGGGAGAAAATGGAAGCCTTCCGATAATAGGAACTTTGAGCTTGCTAGTTTGAAGAGAAAAAATGGCAATGGTGAAAAGGTTAAAGTGAAAGGGAGAAATTTCAATAAGAAGCCCGTTGTGGAGGATTGGCTCTATTCTATTTTGAAGTGGCCAAGGTCCTACTTGTGCTTATTTGAGGCCTATTCAAAAGCCTTTGATCGTCTACTAAGAGCATTAAGCTCCATGGATAATGAAATTTGTCATTTGACTTAGTTTGGTGGAGTCCTATCTCAAACCACCGTTTGTAATTTATTTTTAGTATGATCATACATGCATTCATCGCATGAGAGATGAAAATCAGGGATCTCATATTTTGATTGAGCATCTTGAAAGAAAATAATGAAGTTGAAGAAGATAAGAAATGCAAAGAAATGAAGAAAATGGAGGGTTCGAGTCTTGGTCAAAAATTGCATGAACCTGTGGGGATTGAGGTGAACCCGTGCGAGTTAAGATATGAAGAAAGAAGGAAAAAGGTCCCTGCATGAGAATCCGGGCGGATTCCAGCGAATCCGGGCGTCCCAAGCCTCAACTCGAGCGGGTCAAAACCGACTCGAGCGGGTCAAAATTGACTCGAGCAGGTTGACCCTGAAACTCACTTTTTCTCTCATTTGGCTCATGACATGGCTATATATGCATCCTATCTATCATCTTCATCTTCTACAATATATAAACCATTGAGATCATGATTGTAAGAACCTATTTCTTTCCCTATGTCTCATGTATAGTTGCATTTATGTAGTTACCTCATGACTAAACCCCCTTTCTTCCTACATTAGCAATAGTGTTTAAAATCGATTTGGGGAGGTTCAACTATGAAGTAACCTACATCTTAGCTAATCATATAGTATAGCTTGCATTGTAATATATCTCACATGTCTTATATAGTTATTGCATATAATTAAATTTGCATTCATGCATAGTCACTAATGACCAAACCTCATTTTTTCTACACTAGAAATAGTGCTTAAATCGGTTTGGGGAGGTTTGATCATAGGTGACCTAAGCATTTACTTAGAGCATGCATCATCTAGTGTAGTTTAGATTGCAGTCATTTGTTATATATGTCATATAGAATTGCATTTACTTAGAGCATGTATTCATTCATATCATATCATTGCATTTGTACTTTATTTCCATAAAACTTTTAAAATCCAAAAACATGTTTTTCTTTTTCATTACAATGTGGCTACATTTTGATCGATGCGGTACGAACCAATGTATTGCTAAGAGTTTCCATTTAGTATATGTTGCATAATAGTTGATAGAAGCATATGCGTTAGAGTGGTATATATGTTAGTTGCATCATGGCATGTAGTTGCATTTTGTTTGTTTCCCTTGTAGTGTAAAATTATATATATTGTATATATTTGTTTGTTTTTTTTGTCATTCTTATCACATTGGGTCAACTACGCCACATTCGAGGCATGAAGAAAATAGAAGACCGCATGGTATGATCTTTCCAAATCTCCTTCCTCCTTTTTATATGTTAATGATAATGTGGCTATATTTTGATTGATGCGGTATGAACCAACGTGTTACTAAGAGTTTGCATCTAGATTATATGGCATTTTAGTTGATAGAAGCATATGCATTAGAGTTGTATAAATGTTAGTTGCATCATGGCATGTAGTTTGCATGGTTAGAAAATTTTGTGAAAATGTCTATTTGGGAAGCTTGACAAGTGTATATAAGGCCCTTGTAGATAATTTTTTCCTTGAGACTTTGTTTGCTAGAATACTCTCAAGACACCCTAGGATATGTCATACTAGTATCATTTGACTGATCGACTAAGGCCTAGTCAAGAGTACCTTGTGGTGTGATAACTCCTTGGCTACCGTTTATTCCAAGGTGACCTTTGAAGCCGTGCAACCGTTCTTTCACTTCTATCATCAATTTTTGTCAACAAAAAGGAATGGGTATAAAAATAACCAAATTAAGTTCAAGTTATCAATGTCAAATGTTTGCAATTGCATCAAATGAAAACAGGAGCAAAAATAGACTCCTATGCTTTAATAGAAGTACCCTTGCTACAAATGGGGTGGGTTACTTTGAAAAATATTCAAAAAAATGCAAAATTGATATCACCAAGTATCAAAATGCCATACATAAAAAATGGCAAGAAATGTTCTTCAATGTCAACATGTTACAAAAAAATGGGGGGAAAAATAAACCCAAAAGCAAACAACTATCGTGAAACTTAAAATATCTTGATCCCTTTTATCCATAGATGATCCTATCTTTGTTGCACGATGGAGAAGGGATGGCCCTTCTTCTTGTCTAAGCAAGAGGGGGAACTCCGCGATCCTATAGTGTTTTCTAACACCATAGGGACTTGGCTCTTGACAAAAGCATTTAGCGATTGTGGACAAAGATAACCTAGTTTAACACAACTTGGAGGTGACTTATTTGTATCCTCTTGGACTTAGTAACTAGGAGAACCAATATCTATGATGGAGTGTGTGCCCTTGAATTGCTTCCCTTGTAGGTGATTTCCGCCACTTAGATGAGAAAAGTGGCTATTCTTTTGTAGATGCATCCATTACTTGTTTTGTGTGCTTAATGCTTGGATGTATCACCATTTTGGCAAGCCCACCTTGCCTTGCAAGAAGGCATCTTACCTAATAGATGTCTTGTTGTGAGTTTAAGGGGCGGAGTGAGACCCGCTAATTGTTTCACATCGGCTATATTATTAAGATAGTTTAAAAAAAGGTCTAGTTCTAGTCACCTGTTTACTCGGGAGGAGCAAATGTTCGGTTTGGGGATATTTAATGTGACTCCTATTTACGCACATTAGTCCCCTAACTGTTGGAGTATGTGTCCTCAACAATAGTGCGATCACATATTAAATCTCATAACAAGAATACAAAAGGGATGATTCAATATATTGTCACTTGATCAACATTAATCAGTAACGATTGGCTGACTAGAGTTTGACGTTACTGTCGTTTTACGGTGGTGATCAGTTGATCCCTTAAGGTCACACCTATAGGACAATTTTTGGTTGGATTATCTATAAATTTTTATAGTATGTTCAAAATTTTGATTTTGAAATTTTCATAATTTTTGTGATTAATTTGGAATTAAGTTGTGAAAATTATGATTTATGTTATTTATTCATGAAATAAATTAAAAATACTTTTTGAGCATTTTTTATTGAATTGTAGAGATCTTGGTCATATTCCAGAATAAACAAAATTTTGATTTCGAATTTTCCAAATTTTTATGATTTATTGGGAATTATTTCTTAATTGTTAAGATAAATAAGATTATAATGAGCAATAATGTAAAACCAAGTTCGATTATTGTCAAATCTTAGTGTAGACTAAAAATTGAGTCCTAAGACAGTTAGGGTAATTAACTTGGGCTTAAATTTGATTTAAGTATTATTTTGTGATTTTAATAAGTTAAAAGTCACGCATTTCCATAAAACCAAAGCGATATACGATATAATCTAGTAAGGTGATTTGGCACATTCATTTTTGCATGTTGAATACATATATAATGCTGCGATTTTTTTTAGATGTATGTCATTTAAGTTTATGTGATTTTGAATCATATAATTGGTCTTAGTATGGCCTTAGTTTTTAATCGGTATTACCCGTAATGTAAGGGAATATCGATTTGGTTGTAATTTTAATGTGATTTCGCATCACTGTTTTGTAATTTAATAAATTTAAATTTTTATTAGAAATGTATAATAGGATATGCTATGTATTTTATTATTATTTTTGTAATTCCGGAGTTTCCTAAAGACGGAGCCATTCGGAAAGGAGTTCCGATCAAGACGGTGTTTCCTTGGGAGGCGTGTCACATGAAGTTCAAGGGACCAAAGGAGTTGGTTTCCGAATATATAATAGATTATTAGATTTTCTATTTTAGGAAAGGCCATACTAGGAATTTGCTTTTCTTTACATGTTCTATTTTATATGTTTGCATGCATGCCAAATCATCATAACATCACATGCATATCTTTTTATATCGAATCATCGACCTTGTCAATTATAATTATCGATAGATCACTAATTTTGTTCACTTAAAACAGATAGATAATAAATTGACAAGACCTTCACATTCCTAAAAAATTGAGACTTAGCCTTACCAAATAGTAGGAACTCATGAATCACAATTTCATTAGGGGTACAATACGGTATTGTAATATTATACCGGGGTGCTTTCTTTTAACGTTGGGTAAGTGGGGTAATAAAATGTTATTACACTTCGAAATTTGGTTGATCTCAACGAAAGTATTAGAGGGACCGTTGTCCCAATAGGTCCGGGCTAAAGATGAACTTAATTTAATTTCATCGACCGAAAATTCTAAGTGTAGAATCGGTTAAATGAGTTAACCCACCAAATTGTCTTAGTAAAGGTTGTAGAGGGACCGTCGTCCCACAATCGAGCTAGTATGAATTTGGGTCTTGGAATCGTTTATATAATTGGGTGGAGGTCATTATATAAATGCTATAACTTGCTAAAAGTTTTCTTATATTACGATGAATGTTAGTTTTCCCACTATTTCGTTGTTTAAATTTGTTCTATATCTTTGCTCCTAGACATATACGATGTCATTTCGATTTTAACTTATGTCTCCATTAAATTACTATAGCCAAAGACAAATAGAATCTCCTTTCTAAAAAGCCTCAATTGAACCGTTTAAATAAGGCATGGACTAGCTCCATAGGAATCGTTCTATTCCATAGAACTCCATAGGAATTATCCTATATAATATAAGATTAGCATCTTAAAATTCCTATCATACCTATGTATGATTTCTTGTGAAGAAATAATAGAGGTAATGATTAGTCAAAATATGTTTTGATAATATTTTCTATGCATCCACGGTTCAAAAGTCTTATTGCTAAAACTAAACACTTGTCATCAAAGCACTTAAGTAATTAAGAACATGACAATGTTAAATTGGTAAATTAATTTGTTAGAAATTTTGATTAACCAAATACCACAAAAAAGTTAACCCTTGTGAAGGATTAAATAACAATTTAAATGAAGATAAGTCTTCATCAAGTAGAAATTCTTGAAGTCAGTGGGAGCAATAAGAAGTAAGTGTTGGAGTATGTGTCCTCAACAATAGTGCGATCAGATATATAAATCTCATATTAAGAATACATAAGGAATGATTCATTTATATAGTCAACTGATCAACATTTATCAGTAATGATCTGCTAACTAGAGTTAGACATTACTGTCGTTTGGCGGTGGTGATCAGTTGATCCTTTAAGGTCACACCTAAAGGACAATTCCCTTAATAGACAAATTGATTAATTGTATAACGATACAAGTTAATCAATTCCTTAAAATTGAACAATTCAGTTGAGAGAGAATATTATATCTTATTGTAATGGGATTAAATAAGATTTATTTTAGTAATTGAAATACTTTATTACTAAAATTGATTATTGTTTGTGAAACAATAGAGATAAGAATGAATGGTTAATTATAATTACAAGATGTTGTGAATTATAATTATATGACCCATTTTATTTATGTGATCAAGTATCACTAGTCAATTTATTGTATGTGATTTAATTAATTTATAAAATGATATTTATTTGATAAATATGCATTAAGTTAATTAATAACATGTAACATACTACATGTGACATATTGTGTAGCAAGTGAGAAATTGACAAAATAAAATGATGGTCCATTTTACACCAAATGATCGAAATACGGAGGGAGTTGTGATGGATTGTGGTTGTTTTATTTTATTTGATAAAATATCATAATCATACCTATAGCATGATAACCTTACACACCTATTTCTTGTGAAGGCCAAAAGCAAAAAGCAAGATGCCAATTTTTGGCCTATTTGCCATGCTTCACCGGTTCCCTCCCTCTTTCATATAAGAGAATTGTTCTCTTATTATCATCCATTCAACACACAAGCATACTTGCTCAAAACTCTCTCAAAATCTCTCTAAAATAGTTTTAGAAAATTAAAAGGTTGTTCATAATAAATTCTAATCACATTATAAGATTACTAGTGTAGTAATAAGTATTTTATTAGAATTAATTTTAAGGATACTACTATATTAATCTAGTTAGTTAATATACTAGTTTAAGGGATTAGTCTTGGGTGAAATCAAAGGAGAATCTCTACATTGGGATTTTGGAGGATCATCCAACATATTATATCTCAAGAACAAATAAGGAAGGTGACCTTATTTGTGCCCATAATTTCGAGCCACTCTACAATGTAAGGGACATTGTTTTTCTAATTAATCTCTTATTTTGTTATGCATGCACTAGATCTAAAGAATAAATATTAAGAAGTTAATTATTTCACTATTATAAGAGTCTAATAAGAGTTATATAAGCCTAACAAGTGGTATCAGAGCATAGGATGTTGCATGCATAATCGGTTTGGTTTTTCCGAGTTAAATGTAACTTAATTAAAACTAGAAATTTGTGATTTATAAGAGTAATTCACGAAATCATAATTCATGTTATATATTATGGTCCTAAAATTTTTTTAGGTCATTTTTATGATTTATGGTAATTTATTGCTCATTTTTATGATTTTTTAGTGAAATAATTACATTTTTATGTGTAAAATGAACTTTTATTCACTAAAATAAGTTAACCTTCACTACTGGACGTGATTTTTTAGTATGACCTCACATGAATATTTTATGTATTGTATGTAAAGTTTCATATTAATGTGATTAATATTTCATGATTTATGATTTTTATGTGATAAAAATGGCATAAATGGAGGTTAAAAGACTAAAAATGGTTAAACTTAGTTTCTGACCTTGAAACTTTTATATGACCTAACATGCATATTTTAATTATTTTATGTAAAATCTCGTATTAATTTGATTAATATTGCATGAGATAAAAATGGATTAAAAAGAGGTAAAATGCTTAAAAATAATTAAACTTCAAAATGGGCCATGAGATTTTAATATGTTATCGCATGCATGATTTACACACTGCATGTAAATTTTAAGATGAAATGATTTCATTTTGTATGATTTATGAATTTTTTGTGTAAAAATGGCATATATAGTGACTATTTTAGCATAAATGGCTAAAACAAATTGCATGGCATGAGAAAATTATTTTAGGTTGAATAAATATTCCACTTATCAGATCTAAAGTTGTAAAATTGATTGGATTAATTTTGGATACTTTAGATGTTTTATGTGATAAAACCGATAAATTGCAATTATATTTTTCTCGAAATTAATTCGAAAATTTTAACCATAATTTTGACATTATGAGTGTCATGGAATTATTCTCGAATGTTCAAAAATTTAAAATTCAAAATTTGAAATTATTATAATTTAATGTGGATTTATTTCATAAATATTATGATTTTAAGGTAAAAAATGAGCATAAAATTATATCAAGTTGAATTATTGTTAACAAATTGAGTGATGACTAATTTTTGAGTCCTAAGACTGTTAGGATAATTAACTTGAGCTTAAATTTTATTTAAGTATTAATTTGTGATTTTAAGAAGTTATTATCACGCATTTCCATAAAACCGGGTTATATAATCGATATAAGTTAAATAAGGGGATTTGGCACATAATTTGGCATGATATATACATATTATAATACTGCATATTTCAATTGTTGAATGTCTTTTATTTATATAATTTTGAATTATGTAATTTTATCTTAGTATGGCCTTAGTTTTAATCAATATTTACCCGTAATGAAAGTGAATATTGATTCGGTTGTAATTTAATGTGATCTCTTATCACTTTTATTTTTACTAGTTTTTCATATTAAAAATGTATAATAGGAATATCTTTGTATTTTTAATTATTATTTGTAATTATGGAATTTCTTCAAGACGGTGCCATTCAGAAAGGTGTTCCGACGAAGACGGTGTTCTTGGGAGGCGTGCCACTTGAAGATTCAAGGGACCAAAGGAGTTGGTTTTTGAATATGTAATAGATTATTTGATTTTCTATTTTAGGAAGGCCATACTAGGAATTTATTATTATTGCTTTGCATTTATTTTAATATGTTGCATGCATTGCCAAATCGCCATTACAACACATGCATATCATATAGAGTCATCGACCGTGTCAATTATAATTATCGTAGTTCACTTAAGACCTCTAACTAAATAATAATTGAGAATTAGCCTTACCAAATAGTACAAACCATGAGTCCCATTTTCATAAGGAAGTAAGCTTGGCTCACCGGGGTGCTAAACTTGTTACATTGGCTAAGTGGGTAATAAAATGTTATTACATCGAAATTTGGAATGAGCTCAACGGAAGTATTCGTGACCGTAGTCGCATGTGTTCCGGGCTAAAGATAAATATTAAATTAATTTTTATCGACCGAGAGTTCTAGAAGTAGAATCGATTAAAGAGTTAATCCATCGAGTTATATTAATAAGGGATGAATCGGCTCACCGTGCTTGAGTTAATATGAATTTCGATCTTGGGATCATTTATAATAGTTGGGTAGAGGTCACTATATAAATGCTTAAAACTTGTTTAAAATGTTTACAAGTATTGTTAAAATGATAGATGTTTATTAATTCCTTCACTTCCTATTTTGTAGCCGAAATCGTTTTCTCGATTGCAATGGCAACTCCAATCACACCCGCAACCACTAGCTCAAACACTCACACCAATGTTTCATGGCTCTGATCCTTTATGGATCGTTGTAAGTTAGAAAAGAATGGGTCAAATTTCGCCGATTGGGATGCTCAACTTCGCTTGGCCACGGAGGGTAACGACAAGCTTCGTTACCTTACCGAGACCTCTCCTGCCGAACCTAATGCTAGGTCTACCACCGCCGCTAGGCAAGCCTATGAGGTTTACCAAAAGGACTTGGTCGTGATCAAAAATGTGTTTTATCTTTGCAATGGAGGCCGAACTCCAAAGGAGTGATATAAAGATTAGCACCGCCTATGAGATCTATACGAAGCTTGTGACCATGTTTTCACAAACTCCGAGGATCATTCAATATGAAGCGGCATCTGCATTCTTTGATCTCAACATAAGGGAGGGCCAAAAGGTGAGCCCTCATGTGCTCAAGTTAATGGAGCATGTTGAGACCTTAAAATTGCAAAAAGTAGAGATTCCCGAAGAACTCGTCATTGATTGAATTCTTCATTCCTTAAACAAGGTTAAGGCATATTTTCAATTCAGGGTGAATTTTAATATGCAAAACAAGAAAGTTTCCCTTGATGAGTTGCACAAAATGCTTGTGCAAGCCGAGAGGGACATGGGGCTAAGTGTTAGCACCACCAAGGATGTGCTCAACGTTAATCGTAAGAGCAAAGGGAATTTCAAGAAAAGTGGCAATAAGGGAAAGAAGAAAACTCCCTACAAGAACAAAGGAAAGGCTTGTGAAGCTAGCTCCTCTAAGCCCAAGAACAGTACCCCGTCCGGGGACAAGTGCCACTATTGTTGTGGTATTGGGCATTGGAAGAGAAATTGTTCAAAATATCTTGGCGATATTAAAGCTGGAAGGGTCATTCAAGTAGGTATACAACTATCCCTATCGTTTATGTTTCGATCTCAACTTTGATATTTTTATACAAGTTGTGATGTTTACTCCTTTTTATTGTAATTAGGGCATCCTAGCAAGGACAAGGGCAAAGAAAAGTAAGCTTAGAAGATCTTGAGGGAAGCTAGATGCAGCCACCTATGGTGCTAGATCTATGGAAGCTTGGCTTTATATTTCTTTGTCTTTATTTTCATGTTGTATTTTGAGATTTTAGAACTATTTTGATTTCCTCGTTTGACTTGAAAATTTGTTTGTATCCTTTAAACAATGGTTGTATTTTGGATATTGGTGACATGGTTTGCAACCCAAGTCACTTACTTTATCGTATTGTTTGTTCTAAAATTTATCATCATACACTACTTGCATCGAGAAACATAAGATTATCAACTTAAAATTGATCAAATTCACAATTATAATGATTAGATCATTATATGTCCATAAGCTATGAATTCGATTCTCCTTATGCCATTGTTACTAAAAGTAACAGCTTACTTATGTAAGTTCAATTATAAAGTTATGTTGAGCTACTAAACTCATATATTAGGGAATTTGCAATACAAAACGGACACATTATTCTAATCGGATGGTCAACAAGGAGATACCTAAAATACAGAGTCTATTTAACAGATGACATGGATAAGACTCGCATATTACATGAATCAAGTTGCCATGATAGAGGTGGTCTTTTATGAGCTAATACGTCAGTCTAAGAGAAACTTCTAAAACCTCATCATATATGTTTGTAACTCACAAAGCTATCTCTTAAGAAGATAGAAGTATTTCTAAGAGATAGAGTGGGAGTAGATTAGATCGTCACAAACATATCTTAAAGTTAATGTGTTACTTTGTGGAAGTAATGGGACTATAATCTATAAAGATAAAGTGGGAGTATAGTACACATGTCTTATTGTTAAAATATTTCTTTTCGAAAGTAATGGTATTATGACCTTGTCCCAAATCGACCATGTTACAAACGAGCCATAGCATTACAATCTAAAGATTGTTACTCAAGAGTAGATTTACTTTAAGACGAGGGTCTCCTTAAAAGTAAATAGAGCTTTAGAGTACCGAAGTGCATAGATTGACATGAAGATGTTAATCAAGATAAATAATGTTAGGAATTGCCGCATTTCATTTTAATGAAGAATGGCAAAATATAATTAAAATTAGCTTATCTAAAATGGGAATTTAGAGAAGGATGTGTTTGGAACACAAAACCTTAGATGAAGATCTAAGAATCCTAACTTATTATGCGTAGCTTTCTTAAGTGATCCTAGAATGGTCTTAAGCAAGCATTAAAGGATTATACTTTTCGTTCATGTGATAATTGAGAATGGTTTCATTCACATGATTGAAGAATCAAGATTATAGATGAAGTTAAGTGGGAGCTAGAATTATTTTTCCTATGTCTTATATGTTGAAGACATATTACTTATTGAGAATAATGTACCAATACTCTCTTCTGTCAAGAGTGATTGGGAGACTAGGAAAAGGTGCGATATATTTTAGATTACCGAATCTATGTGAAAGAATATTAGCATAGAGTTGAGAGGCTTATGATGATAAGATCTTTCATATCTGTTTAACATCAACAAGGTTGAGTAGGTTATTCATATTGATGAAAGTGGAATTGCTATGATGGAGTCATAGTCGTTCACTGAACCTATTAAGTTGTTGATTACATGAAGTCGATTTATAATGTTTCCGCCATTGGAACGATCATGTATGCCAACAGACGCACATGCCATGATGTAGCATATGCTTAGAGCATGATAAGTCAATAACAAGTTAATTCGAATGATGGCTTGTGAAAGCCATAAAGAACATCCTTGAGATTCTTGAGAAGAATTAAGGATTCATTCAAATGTTTGGTGATAGACTAAGTTATGTGTTGAAGGGTTGCACAAACTTTAGTTTCCAAACCGAAAAGGATTTGCCGAAATCCTAGGCTGATTTTATTGACTTAAGAGTAAGAGACTAGAAAAGTGTTTTAGTTTCGTACATTGCAAATTCTACAAAAGGAATCTAAGTAAATTGTGATGAAATGAACGTAGAGAATGAGAGTAGATTCCTCTACCAATGATTGTATCACAAGTTATGTGATATCAGTGAGAGCATCTTTCAAGTTAAAGAGCCCAAGTCTAGTAAGAAGACTAGATATATACTTAGATAAAATTCATGTTATTAGAAATAACATTGAATAGAAGGAAATAACAATTAATAAAGTTGGAATATATGAATATATGGTATATCCACTTGCCAAGCATTTATTGCATTTCAACTAGTGTAAGAGGTACACTAAAGATTATAAGATATGAAGTAGTAATAGTGTATTGACTATTCATATATGATAATCACATTTATCGTTTAAGTTTTATTAAACTCACCCATTACCTTGTTATATCCAAATGGGTTGTAGAGACAAATTGAACCCCATTAAAGTGAATTGGATTGACATGGTATTCGCGCCTAGTTACTTAAAGGAGGTGACATCTCGAAGTAACTTGAGTGTGATGCAATTGATGGCAAGTTCAAGTGCCATAGAGTCATATGGGATGACTAGTTGATCACATAGGCAGACTGTATGGGACACTCTGTCGGGCAGTGACCGCTTATAGAGTTCTGGTAATTCATAAAGCCTGGTCGTGGCAAGAGCTTTTATAGTATTCTTAT
Source organism: Silene latifolia (assembly GCF_048544455.1). Classification (NCBI taxonomy): domain Eukaryota; kingdom Viridiplantae; phylum Streptophyta; class Magnoliopsida; order Caryophyllales; family Caryophyllaceae; genus Silene; species Silene latifolia. The sequence goes on along the minus strand of NC_133538.1, from coordinate 422,171,057 downwards.
GAGTCAATTCTTTTGACTAAAGACTATTCGCCCAAGTTGGCACAAATTTCTGATTGGCTTAGATTTATGCTCTACGACTGTCGTAACTGAGGTCAAATGGGTATATTTTGGGTTATGATGAACTGTGGATAAACAAAGGTAATAGTGCGATAGGAATTTTTCACCTCATTGTCAGGGTTGTTTGAAATCTCAAGGCCACTCGAGGAGTAGTAAACTGGAAATGCGTGGCCACGCTCGGAAAGTATCTATGGTAGATAATTCTGGTAAGACAGTTACACTCTAGATTGAGGAAACCACTCAAGATATGATCAAATGCAAGTACGACCTGCGAGACACCTTGCATTGAGTGGTAGATTGTAATAGGACAAGAGAATTGGTGACGCACACTTGTCTCGGACAATATGGGAGATTGTTGGTAAATTAATTTGTTAGAAATTTTGATTAACCAAATACCACAAAAAAGTTAACCCTTGTGAAGGATTAAATAACAATTTAAATGAAGATAAGTCTTCATCAAGTAGAAATTCTTGAAGTCAGTGGGAGCAATAAGAAGTAAGTGTTGGAGTATGTGTCCTCAACAATAGTGCGATCACATATATAAATCTCATATTAAGAATATGTAACGGATGATTCATTTATATAGTCAACTGATCAACATTTATCAGTAATGATCAGCTAACTAGAGTTAGACATTACTGTCGTTTGACGGTGGTGATCAGTTGATCCCTTAAGGTCACACCTAAAGGACAATTCCCTTAATAGACAAATTGATTAATTGTATGACGATACAAGTTAATCAATTTCTTAAAATTGAACAATTCAATTGAGAGAGAATATTTATATCTTATTGTAATGGGATTAAATAAGATTTATTTTAGTAATTGAAATACTTTATTACTAAAATTGATTATTGTTTGTGAAAAAATAGAGATAAGAATGAATGGTTAATTATAATTACAAGATGTTGTGAATTATAATTATATGACCCATTTTATTTATGTGATCAAGTTTCACTAGTCAATTTATTGTATGTGATTTAATTAATTTATAAAATGATATTTATTTGATAAATATGCATTAAGTTAATTAATAACATGTAACATACTACATGTGACATATTGTGTGACAAGGGACAAATTGACAAAATAAAATGAAGGTCCATTTTACACCAAATGACCGAAATATGGTGGGAGTTGTGATGGATTGTGGTTGTTTTATTTTATTTGATAAAATAGCATAATCATACCTATAGCATGATAGCCTTACACAACTATTTTTTATGAAGGCCAAAAGCAAAAAGCAAGATGCCAATTTTTGGCCTATTTGCCATGCTCCACCGGTTCCCTCCCTCATTCATATAAGAGAATTGTTCTCTTATTATCGTCTATTCAACACACAAGCATACTTGCTCAAAACTCTCTCAAAATCTCTCTAAAATAGTTTTAGAAAATTAAAAGGTTGTTCACAATAAATTCTAATCACAATATAAGATTACTAGTGTAGTAATAAGTATATTAATAGAATTAATTTTAAGGATACTACTATATTAATCTAGTTAGTTAATATACTAGTTTAAGGTATTAGTCTTGGGTGCAATCAAAGGAGAATCTCTACATTGGGATTTTGGAGGATCATCCAACATATTATAGCTCAAGAACAAATAAGGAAGGTGACCTTATTTGTACCCATCATTTCGAGCCACTCTACAATGTAAGGGACATTGTTTTTCTAATTAATCTCTTATTTTGTTATGCATGCACTAGATCTAAAGAACAAACATTAAGAAGTTAATTAGTTCACTATTAGAAGAGTCTAATAAGAGGTATATAAACCTTATAGTAAGTACCTATCTTAATTGTTAAAGATAGAACTAGGCTCAAAAGAGAAGGTGTTAGACACTAAAATATATACAAACCCGAAATAAGTAAAGATCAAGGAAGTTGGTTGTGTGACCCCAACATATTCCTTCTTGAATATCTATGACATTGACATTGCATTCTTGCTAATTACCACATCATGACTATTTGATACAAATTTGTGGATTTCATCATATTTGGCATTATCGTGTGACGACTAGCAAGAATAAGTTCAGAAATTTGCATGAATGGAACTAGGGTAGTTGCTATTTCATCCATATGAATGTTGTAGTGTACTCATTTTAGTTTTGTGTTTAGAAATGTACCTCCATAATTGTTATGATGTACAATAAGTCTAAATAAGAATATAATTCAAGTTTTTGTATAAAACGGAAAGGGTTTCTCTATTATGCAATTAAAACAAGCGTTGTGCCCTTACATACCACGATTAAGTTTATGGTGAGACCATACAAATCAAGGCAATTATGTTCAAACTAGAAATAAATGTCATATATACAAGACTCAAGTTGGTGACCCCTATCATTTCTCAATTCTCGATTGAAAATCGCATTTAGAAACTAGTTTTGACTAGTCTCCCAAACCATTTGATTGGGAATCTTTTATTGTGTGCGAATCATGTATTCAAAGCAAGATAATTCATGACTTTTTTTTGAAAAGAATTATGAATAGAGCAAGATATTCGCCCTATTTACTCTTTAAATTGTATGGTTGAATACAATTTCAATCAGAAAAGGTTATTACTTCTTCATCTCTTTTACCAACCAACTAGGTAGATACTTGGTATCCACTTAATGAGGTAAGAAGAGAAATTCTTTGAATAAATTCAATGAATGTTTAAAAAGTATCAAAACCTAGAGATTATAAAACCAAAGTATTGATACTTTGTTAAAATAGGGAACAATAAAGTGAAGACTTTTATCTGCACCAAAAAGAGTGTGATATGGTATCACAAGTTCACTTTCATTACGATATGATTGAATCTTTGCAATATAGTTGGAGCTAGTTTCTGTTATAAAATTTGTCTGGCATTTAAATTTTCCACTAAAACAAAACATGGTTAAAGCAATCATCTACTTTCCATATGAGATATGGTTAGGCATGGTACCTAAATTGTAGCTTGTTTCGATAGTAAACATGTGCTCTCTCTTCCTACATGATCACGAGAACAAAAGGTGTGTGGCTCGTGATGCAGTCTATTAAAGAAAAGAGGATTATTTCTTAAAGACAGAGTGGGAGAAAATGTTCAAGAGCCACAAACTGATCATAAGACGTAGGAAAATGTTCTTTCTTGGTCAAAAACAGTAAATATTTCTTCAAAACCTAAGTGTACCGGAGTCATGTTATTTTTTGAAAGTGACAAATCTGTAAATTATTAAGATGCTTTATCAAGTTTCAACTCCGCAAAAGTCCGAACTGAACATAAACATTAAGATGTTTCCATAACTTGGTTTATTGGTGGTAAGAGGTTTGCACCAATTGCAACGCTTTGTTAAATTCGGATTTCATAATATTATTTGACTGTTGGATTTTAAAATCATCTTGCATGAGTTTTGTAAATTGCAACTATCCTAAGGTAGGATACGAACTTCAGAAGAAATCTTAAGTAGAAGTCAAGGAGTTGAATGGTATGTTTCAGTCATGTAATAAACTTTTCTCGATTTGTCGAGTAGTTTTGTTTATACATGAAGTTTAGTGGGAGTACGGTGGTATTATTAGTCTTATATGTGAATGACATATTGATCATTGTGAGTGATGAAAGACTTAGGAGAAAAATAATACATCTCTAAGATATCCAGTTCGATGGATATTAGTATAAATTTAATATTCTTATGTTAATAAGAATCTTGACAAGTTCAAAAGTATTAAAAAGGAGAAATTGAATCCCTTTGCTTCCGCTGCTGGATTAATTTATTATGCTAAGATGTGTGAATCTTATACTTCGTATACTTAGAGTATGACGAGAAATTAAAATCGAATCTTTGTGAAAGTCAATATATAGCCATATAGTCTATCCATTAGTACTCAAGAAGCACTAATGATATGTCTTCTATATCTCATATGTAGATAACATATTATTCATTGAGAATGATGGACCAGTTCTCTCCTCCGTGAAGGAGGGATTGGGAGACTAGGAAGAGATGCAAAGCATCTTTAATATCCGAATCTATAAGTGATATATACGAGAGGATAAGTGTGTAGAAATAATTATTGGATTTATGTGCAATGAGTTACACAAAAACCATATTCTAAACACATAAGGATGGTTGGAGAACCATCTTGGCTATATTTTTTGAGGAGTAAATCTGAGTAATATTGTAACACCCCCATTTATTCAGGAGCCTTTAGCTAGACATTCCCGACATCCAATACTAACCCTCCTAACCATAGCAGCCCAGTACCCACCCTACCATCGTGGCCACCACCACACCTTCCCCAGCCACGGTGGTTCTATCATCAACCCAACTAAGCACCCAAACACCGGCAGCAACAACAAGCACACTCCCTCCCCTGTTTTCACGTTTTTCCGGCCATCACCACCATAACCCACCACCTTTATCACCCCAACACCCAACAATATGACCGACTCCTCCCCCACGACCAACCAACCCCAGCCCAGGTCACAATGGTCAAGCTACGGGTTGAAATTCCTGTTTTTAATGGTGCGATTACACCTAACCAAATACCACGACACCACCCCTAAAACCCGCCTAAACAGCCCCTTTCCCGAGGTCCCTGGTGGTCAAAGGTGGTTCAACGGTGATCCTTGGTCATCCACGGTCACAACGGTAATTACGGCCTGATTTATGGTGGTCTAGATTACGAGTTATAGCAAGGCAAAGTGTATACATAAGACGATTTAAAATATTACCATGAGGCGATAATAAAAGTTAATTCTTCTCTTCTTTCCATCTCCTAAAGCTCCTTCTTTCAATTTATGAATAATTTCTCAGATTTAATGTGGTATTTATAGCGTAAAATTAGAGAGAATGCGAGGTCGATTAAAAAACTATTATAATTTACCTTATTCTAATTAGTGTATGAATTATTATTATTATTACCATCATAAATTATTATTATTATTACTATTATTATTATTATTATTATTATTATTATTATTATTATTATTATTATTATTATTATTATTATTATTATTATTATTATCATATATTACTACTCTTACCATAATTAGAATTACCATACATCTTTTTTACTAATTAAATTATTAGGATAATTAATATAATTATTATTACTTTTCCATTATTATTATTTCCATATTATCTATTATAAATTCCCGGTGCAAATCCCGATTATATTCATGCCTTATTATAATAAATTCCAGTTCAATTTATCAATGGCACACGGTCCAACACTCGATTATTAGCTAAGCCCAATTCCCGACTTGGATTATTAATTTTATATTTTACTTAACGTCTTATTTGTAATTATTATTAGAAATGCGTTTAACTAATTATTAATTACATAAATTGTTAATATCAAAATACGGGGTATTACAGTCTTCCCCCCTTAAAATGAACTTCGTCCCGAAGTTCGCCCACAACTACTATCACAAAACTTATAACTACGCATCATTCAACATCATTAACTTACTCAATCATTATCAAACTTTCTTTATTATTATAATATCGTATCATACTTATTAAAATGTGTCACAAAACTAATTTCAAAACATGAGAATGTATCACAATATAAACTTAGAACATGAGGTATCACAAATAAACAACGAAAATTATATGGTCAACTGATCATCATTTATCAGTAACGATTGGCTCACTAGAGTTTGACGTTACTGTCATTTGATGGTGGTGATCGGTTGATCCCTTGAGTACACTTGAAACTATGAAATAAGCAAGAAGGATGAATCCCAAACACTGTGAGGACAGTGGGCACTATCCTAAGGCAATATAGCCTATGTCTAGATTGGATCTAGACACTTGCTCAATAGGTTTTATAATACAAGAATATAGATAACGAAAGGAAATAGTATATAATGAGGTTAAGTAAGGTGCAAGATGTTGCTAAGACTTGTTAACCAAGGCCTTCTCATAGGCTTAACATGATAAGTCATGCCATTTCAATTAAATTGAAATATATAATTATATACAAAATTAAATATGGATTATATATTATGTAGTAATTGATATTGTATTAATTTTACATATCTGATAATACATTCATCGTTTGAGTTTTATTTTAAACTCTTTTATTACTTTGTTATATCCAAATAGGTTGTAAAGACAACGTTGAACCCTATTAAAGTGAACTTGATTAACATAGTATTGGCCCCTTGTCACTTATATGAGGTGACGTCTCCAATTGACTAGAGTGTGAGTCGATTGATGGCAAGTTCAAGTGCCATAGGGTCATAAGGGATGACTAGTCGATCACATAGGCAGACTGTATGGGACACTCTATCGGGTAGTGACCGCTTATAGAGTTCTTGTAATTCATATAGCCTGGTCATTGCGAGAGCTACTATAGTATTCTTTTTTAGTCGATTCTTTGACTAGAGACTGTTCGCCCAAGGTGGCACAGTTTCTGATTGACTTTGATTTTTGCTCCACGACTCCCGAATATGGAGTGCAAATGGGCATCTTTTGGGTCATGATGAGCTGTGGTATTCAAAGGGAACAGTGCGATAGGAATTGTCCACCCCCTTCTCAGGGTTAAGTAAATCTCAGGGCAACTCGAGGAGTAGTGAACTGAAAATGCGTGGCCACGCTCGGAAAGGTATCTACGGTAGATAATTCTGGTCAGACAGTTACACTCTAGATCAAGGAAACCACTCAAGATATGATCAAATGCAAGTACGACCTGCAAGACACCTTGCATTGAGTGGGAGATAGTAATTGTAACACCCCCATTTATTCGGGAGCCTTTAGCTAGACATTCCCAAGTAAATGAGAGCGTTACCATCTCGGTTTCCCGAGGTAGTGAATAACAAAGTACAACAAACCAAAGTACTTTAAATTAAAACTTTTATGATTACATAAGTTTTACAATTTTAATCAACTAAAAATAAATACAACTCGCAGCGGAAATAAATAAAGTGATGTAACTACATTTGTGATCTAGACTCCTGCAGGTCCGAAAGCTCACACGCCCAAGCTCCCCATATCCAGCTAACTCAAGCTCCCCATATCCAGCTAACTCAAACCTGCTATTTAAATCCGCTCCCCATTTAACCGGAAATATTAAATGGTTCACCACAGGATGCCATCAATTAAAGCAGGCATCAATTTTATTTTGACACAGAAGCAAACACGTCAACCAATGGTTGAGTAGGATAAAATACATGAAAACAACCATTCTCTCACAACTGTCAATATTCCAATCTCAACTGCTCACATGTCACATATCGACATCAACCATCCACGTTATCCACCAGAGACTAAGCCTGGGGCCTTCCAAATATTCACACACGTTATCCACCAGAGACTAAGCCTGGGGAAGTCCAAACACTACTCACGTTATCCACCAGAAACTAAGCCTGGGGCAGTCCAATTCTCATAAACCGTTCCACAATATAATCGTATATAATATGCATAACTCCAACAACCAACAATATAAATCACTCAATTAACTTAATTGAACAAGCAATCATAAAACAATCACCCTTCCAATAACATCCATGCATTAAACACGATAACAGATATAGTTGAGTAGATTATCCTACCTGGCAAGCGATTCCAATAAAGTAGCTCAAGCAATCCAAATAAATAAAGCAATCCGATCCAATTATAATTCTTCACAACCGTCACCTAATCAAAATATTATAATTCAATTCAATTCAATTTAATTATGTATTTATTTATTTATTTATTCCTTTTATTATATTAATTATTCAACTAATTATTTATTATAATTATTAAACGTTTACGATATTAAAAACCCGATTCAATTATAACCCGAGTCACCCAAATTAACCAATTAAAAACCCGTCACAAAACAAATCCCACAACATACCCAAAACCCACGTCAAAACTAAAGTATAAATTTTACAAACACCCTAGCCAAACACGGTTTAACCCATGTCGCACACACCACCCAAAAACCCGTGTAAAACAACCTTCCCACGGCCACCACAACACCAACTAGCACAACCACCACTTGCCCAGACCACCTTGGACCCAACTCACCCCCAACCACCAGTCTAACCACCTCCTACCACCTGCAAGCACACGCCCTAACTACACGACACCAACATCACTCCCTTCAACCCGTGTCCCAAAACAGCCCGACACCAACAACTACACCCAACCTCCCCACCTCCAGCCACCACCATTGTCACCTATGACGCACGGTGGTTCTATTGGTGGTACATAATCCCTGGTACAGTCACAAATACGGCCACAGTAACCGCCCTAAAACAGTCACGACAATCCCCTCCTGTTTTCCCCTGTTTCGTGTTTTCCCGACCACCACCAGCACCAACCACCACCAGCCACCCTACCAATACCCCCAATGTGATCGACCCAACACCCCAGTACCCACCCTAGCTCCGGTTAGGTCCCCGTGTGACTAAACAGTGGTCAAAACCGTACAAGATCATGACTTTACACAACGACCAAACCTCAAACGAATTTCCGGCGAGGCACCACCCAACCCACCACCTATGGCCATCCAAAACCCGTCACTAGGGTCAACTAACCATCCATGACCCAGCCAACCCAGGTCTGGTTTCAAGTCAAGCGAGATAAGGGTCTGAATCTTGCAAGACTCACGGTTTAAACACCACAAACCACCCAACGAAAACCCAACAATTACTCCACCCCTGACGGTCAACGGCAGTCAAACTAAGGTCCGGTCAACCACCTGGTGGTCCACAGCCAAGGTCACGGTCAAAGCATGTCATATGGTGGTCTAATTTACGAGTTATATTAGTTACAAAGTCAATACATTAAATTGTGAGACGGTCTTACCTTTTATCGCTAATTGCCTCTTCCGTCTTCTAAATATCCTCTCTCTTCTTTTATGACTTACTTTTCAGATTTATTAAGTATTTATAGTCTAGGTTTGGAGAGTATAGGAGGCCAATTAGGAAATTATTGCCTTTTCTAATTATTATTAGGAATTACCAAATTATTATAATGTTTATTATTTTATTATTAAATCCCGTCTCATATCCCGACTACCACTCATACTAGGCCTAATATAATCAGCCTATTTATTCACGACACACGGCCCAAGACTTATTACTAGCTAAACCCAATTCCCGGCTTGCTTATTTATTATTTAATTAACGTCTTTCTCGCAACTATAATTAGAAACCTCATTAATTATTATTAAATTACATAAATTATTCTCATTAATGATTATTAAATTACGGGGTATTACAGTCTTCCCCCCTTAAAATGAACTTCGTCCCGAAGTTCGCCCATAACTACTAAAACAACATTTATAAACATTTGCACAACTGAGCCTCATTCCAACTTATGATCATTGCAACATAATTAACTTACTTAATCATTATCAAACCACATCATACTTATCAAAATGTATCACAAACTAATTCAAAACATGAAAATGTATCACAAAATAAACTTAAAACATGAGGTGTCACATTCTACCCCCCTAAAAATAAACTTCGTCCCGAAGTTTCGGAACTACTATTACTTATTAAACTACTGACAACTTAAATACTTATATAAATTATAAGACTCTAATCCTCTCAATAAAACTAGTTACCCTTCTCTCCATTCCCTTGCAATGTACTAGCTGTACCAAAAGTCTTTCCACCATTACTCTGATCACCTCCATTGCCTTGACTATTATTGTAGCTCCTCTGGGTACTCCATTGCCCTGCATTTCTATTGCTGCCTATACTCCGTATTGGAGTTTGATAGTTTCTTTGGTTCCCATTTCCATATCCTCCATTTCCATTGCCACCTCCTTGTTTGCCCAAATTTACTCTACAATCTATGATCTTATGGCCCAATTTACCACACCTGAAACAACTACCCACAAAATCTCTATTAGCCACTGACCGACCATCACTTCCACGACTCACTCCTCCCATTGTTGCACTATTAGCAAAGTAAGGGTGATATTGGTTAAAACTTTGTTTCTTACTCCCAACATTCTCACTAGAAGACTCAGCCTTTCTCTTATCACTCTTTCCCTTCTTTTCCTCCTTCTCCCTCCTCTCTTCCCTTAACATATCTGCAATCCTCTCCGCGTGCCCAGCTCGCTGATAAACATCATCCATGGTACTTGGTTGACCAGCTGCAAGCCTCTTCTTAATAGTGGTTGTTAATCCCTTTTCAAATCTGAGTGCCAACATCTCATCACTAAAATTCAAATCAGCTACATACTCTGACAATTCCATAAACCTGTTATAATAAGTCTCTACTGTCATCTCCTCAGTCATCTTGAAAGAATCAAATTCAGCTCTCATCTTACTCCTAATATGTTCTGGTACGAATACAGCTCTCATATTCTCCTTGAAACCCTTCCAAGTGATAAAAGGTTCATCACTCTCCCTCCAAGCTTCCCTTATGACCTCCTTACTACGATTCCACCACAAACCCGCTTTTCCTCTCAGATAGTAAGCAGCTTGGTCTACTTGCATCTCCGCAGGACATCCTAGCAACTCAAAAAGGTTATCAAACTCTGTATGCCAATCCCCAAGTAAAGATGGTTCCCCTAATCCGTCATATTTCGTTGGGTTGTGCCTTGCGATACTAGCACTCATCTTTCTTTGGATCTGATGCGGACCCCTTAGCTTTCAGTGCCGCGGTTAAAGCCTCATTCATTGATATCAAACGGTCAATCTCCTCTTGGGACATGGTAGAGGGTGTAGGTGTAGATCTCTTTGGAGGCATGGTTCTATAAAAGCAAAGCAAGACAACATAAGTTTCTACCCGCGGAAAGATGGCTCAACATTTTTAAATATTCTATAATTACAAAACAAGGTTTGGTCAATTCTATCCTTTTTATAACCCTTTATTAGATCTTCCTATGATCACTCCTACCCCTTAACTATCACAGGTTAAGGACTTATAAGACATTTATATTAATCTTTTGGAAAGACTCTCGTTTTCGGGAATCAAAGTGAAGTTGTAACTTTCAAAATTCACCATTAATTAACCATTACATTCCACGTTGAGTTTTTATATTTTCCAGAGAGTAAAAAGAATTTTTAAAGCATAAGAAAAAGAATTAAGTACAAATCTCGAATAATTAATTTATAAAGATTTTTACAATTCAGTGGGTCGAAACAAAAACTCATCAGCAAAAGTCAAAGTTTTAGGTCAACTTGTAAAAATCACTATTAATTGTCAAAAATTCACCTTGCAACGTGGCTTATCAATTTGAAAACATATTTGATTTTTTTAAACAATGGAGTTGGAATTAGGTAAAAATGTTAAGTACAAATTAAATGAGAAATTTTACAAAATCGTTTGGCGAAAACTTAACTATACAGGAACATTCTGACCACTGTCCACTAAATTATTTATTTCTCCCAAACCATAAAACTTTTAAACACTAGACCAACGGAATTGGTAAGCTAACTCGTTGGGTTATCATTCACAAAAATTCCAACCATGTATGATGAACGGAGGTCAAATGGCAACTAAATCAAATAGAGGTAAAATCTGACGGAATAAAGTTCAGCTCTAGGTTCCTTTCTACTAGGTCACAAGCCCTCATTAACACCCTTCTACTCCTATATCAACACAACTTGGTCGATAAACTTTCACACACGACTAGTATATACTCTAAAGCATTCATATCACAAGCTTAATCATTTCATAATAAATTTTAAATAACATGGCTTTGGGATTCACACAACCGCATATCACTAGACATGATTCTACTATCACACAACGTTCAACCATATAATCAATATCAATTTATAACTACTTTCATGCTCATGATCAAAACAATTCAACAACAACTCCTCATTTCATCCATTCCACACCGCTTAAAAATCAAGGTTACGTCCCGTAAACTCAGTCATCAATGAAAACAATATTCAAACAAAGCAACCAAAACTCCTACGACAAAATAACCAATATTCATTTTAAATTTCCCCACACTGTAACATCTCTCAAGGTATCCGGTTCGAAACTGGAAGGGCCGGAAGTTTGGTGTGAGGGGCCCCCTAACTCATCCCAAGCCTTAAGTGGGCTCCTAACAGTTTCTATCCGGGTTCATTTTATTAGAGACATCCTATGTTCATTATTATGTTTATTGGTTAGGCCTGAGGATCGTTTTGCTCTGATACCACTTTGTAACACTCCCATTTATTCGGGAGCCTTTAGCTAGACATTCCCAAGTAAATGAGAGCGTTACCATCTCGGTTCCCGAGGTAGTGAATAACAAAGTACAACAAACCAAAGTACTTTAAATTAAAACTTTTATGATTACATAAGTTTTACAATTTTAATCAACTAAAAATAAATACAACTCGCAGCGGAAATAAATAAAGTGATGTAACTACATTTGTGATCTAGACTCCTGCAGGTCCGAAAGCTCACACGCCCAAGCTCCCCATATCTAGCTAACTCAAGCTCCCCATATCCAGCTAACTCAAACCTGCTATTAAAATCTGCTCCCCATTTAACCGGAAATATTAAATGGTTCACCACAGGATGCCATCAATTAAAGCAGGCATCAATTTTATTTTGACACAGAAGCAATCACGTCAACCAATGGTTGAGTAGGATAAAATACATGACAACAACCATTCTCTCACAACTGTCAATATTCCAATCTCAACTGCTCACATGTCACATATCGACATCAACCATCCACGTTATCCACCAGAGACTAAGCCTGGGGCCTTCCAAATATTCACACACGTTATCCACGTGAGACTAAGCCTGGGGCGAGTCCAAACACTACTCACGTTATCCACGAGAGACTAAGCTGGGGCGGTCCAATTCTCATAAACCGTTCCACAATATAATCGTATATAATATGCATAACTCCAACAACCAACAATATAAATCACTCAATTAACTTAATTGAACAAGCAACCATAAAACAATCACCCTTCCAATAACATCCATGCATTAAACACGATAATGAGATATAGTTGAGTAGATTATCCTACCTGGCAAGCGATTCCAATAAAGCAGCTCAAGCAATCCAAATAAAAAAAGCAATCCGATCCAATTATAATTCTTCACAACCGTCACCTAATCAAAATATTATAATTCAATTCAATTCAATTCAATTATGTATTTATTTATTTATTCCTTTTATTATATTAATTATTCAACTAATTATTTATTATAATTATTAAACGTTTACGATATTAAAAACCCGATTCAATTATAACCCGAGTCACCCAAATTAACCAATTAAAAACCCGTCACAAAACAAATCCCACAACATACCCAAAACCCACGTCAAAACTAAAGTATAAATTTTACAAACACCCTAGCCAAACACGGTTTAACCCGTGTCGCACACACCACCCAAAAACCCGTGTAAAACAACCTTCCCACGGCCACCACAACACCAACTAGCACAACCACCACTTGCCCAGACCACCTTGCACCCAACTCACCCCCAACCACCAGTCTAACCACCTTCTACCACCTGCAAGCACACGCCCTAACTACACGACACCAACAGCACTCCCTTCAACCCGTGTCCCAAAACAGCCCGACACCAACAACTACACCCAACCTCCCCACCTGCAGCCACCACCATTGTCACCTATGACGCACGGTGGTTCTATTGGTGGTACATAATCCCTGGTACAGTCACAAATACGGCCACAGTAACCGCCCTAAAACAGTCACGACAATCCCCCCTGTTTTCCCCTGTTTCGTGTTTTCCCGACCACCACCAGCACCAACCACCACCAGCCACCCTACCAATACCCCCAATGTGGTCGACCCAACACCCCAGTACCCACCCTAGCTCCGGTTAGGTCCCCGTGTGACTAAACGGTGGTCAAAACCGTACAAGATCATGACTTTACACAACGACCAAACCTCAAACTAATTTCCGGCGAGGCACCACCCAACCCACCACCTATGGCCATCCAAAACCTGTCAGCAGGGTCGACTAACCATCCATCACCCAGCCAACCCAGGTCTGGTTTCAAGTCAAGCGAGATAAGGGTCTGAATCGTGTAAGACTCACGGTTTAAACACCACAAACCACCCAACGAAAGCCCAACAATTACTCCACCCCTGACGGTCAACGGCAGTCAAACTAAGGTCCGGTCAATCACCTGGTGGTCCACAGCCAAGGTCACAGTCAAAGCATATCATATGGTGGTATGATTTACGAGTTATATTAGTTACAAAGTCAATACATTAAATTGTGAGACGGTCTTACCTTTTATCGCTAATTGCCTCTTCCGTCTTCTAAATCTCCTTTCTCTTCTTTTATGACTTACTTTTCAGATTTATTAAGTATTGATAGTCTAGGTTTGGAGAGTATAGGAGGCCAATTAGGAAATTATTGCCTTTTCTAATTATTATTAGGAATTACCAAATTAATATAATATTTATTATTTTATTATTAAATCCCGTCTCATATCCCGACTACCACTCATACTAGGCCTAATATAATCAGCCTATTTATTCACGACACACGGCCCAACTCTTATTACTAGCTAAACCCAATTCCCGGCTTGCTTATTTATTTATGGGTTTTTTGTCAATAACTACCTTATATTTAGGGGTATTTGTAAAAATACTACCTTATATTATTTTTCTTGTTTTAGACTACCTTTGTTTTCTCATTTTTTGGTCAATAACTACCTATGCCGAAAATATGGCAAGATCTGGTCGATTTAGGGACATTAACCTATCTCATATGTCTTTGTTAACGTCAAACAACAATGATCAATCGCATTCAAACCACAATTTGACTTCAGATAAGAAAAATTTATGAATTTTACATTTCAATAATAACTTAAATATCTACTAAAGTTAAGCTTAAGTACATCATGACTTCCCCAGATCAGGCTTAAGTAAGATTAAAACATAAAAGAGTCATGTGAGATAGTTTAAAGCCGCAAAACAGACCAAATATGTCTAGACTCTTAGCGTAGGTAGTTATTGACAAAAAAATGAGAAAACAAAGGTAGTCTGTAACAAGAAAAATAATATAAGGTAGTATTTTTACAAATACCCCTAAATATAAGGTAGTTTTTGACAAAAAACCCTTTATTTATTATTTAATTAACGTCTTTCTCGTAACTATTATTAAAAACCTCATTAATTATTATTAAATTACATAAATTATTCTCATTAATGATTATTAAATTACGGGGTATTACAGTCTTCCCCCCTTAAAATGAACTTCATCCCGAAGTTCGCCCATAACTACTAAAACAACATTTATAAATATTTGCACAACTGAGCCTCATTCCAACTTATGATCATTGCAACATAATTAACTTACTTAATCATTATCAAACCACATCATACTTATCAAAATGTATCACAAACTAATTCAAAACATGAAAATGTATCACAAAATAAACTTAAAACATGAGGTGTCACAGTAATAGGACAAGAGAATTGGTGACGCACACTTGTCTCGAACAAGTGGGAGATTGTTGGAGTATGTGTCCTCAACAATAGTGCGATCACATATTAAATCTCATAACAAGAATACAAAAGAGATGATTCAATATATTATCAACTGATCAACATTAATCGGTAACGATTGGCTGACTAGAGTTTAACGTTACTGTCGTTTGACGGTGGTGATCACTTGATCCCTTAAGGTCACACATATAGGACAATTCCCTTAACTGATAAGTTAATTAATTGTATGTCGATACAGATTAATTAAATCCTTAAATTGAACAAAAATTGTATCAATGAGTGAGAGTTATATATCTTATTGTAATTTGATTAAATAAGATTCAATTTAGTGATTAATATGTTACATTACTAAAATTGATTAATGTTTATGAAATATTTGAGATAAGAGTAATTAGTTAATCATAATTGCAAAATGTTGTATATTATATTAACTAGACTTAATGTGACCCATTTTATATACATGTAATTGTGAATTACTTGTTAATTTGTTAAATGTAATTTATTTAATATGGAATGATATTTAATTTGTTAAATATGCATTTATATGACTAGTGACATGTTGTGTATCACATGTCACACATTACATAAACAAAAGACATTCTTGTAAAATGGAAGACCATTTTCTTATGGGGGGCCGAAATATTGGGTGGTTAAGGGAAATAATGGGTGTTCTTATTTATGCACTAGACACCATCATTACCTTACAAGCCTAGATACCTAGCTATGGTATTGATAAGGCAAAAAGGAAAAGTAGCTCCCATGCTACCCATTGAAAACCGGCACCCCCATAAAGATGAGCATGAGTTCTCATTTTTATCATTCGTATTCTTATGTTTTTGTGAAAAACACCTCTCTCTAAATCTCATACATAAAACTTGCTTTTATGCTAAAAATTTGTTCTAGAACTCTAATATTTACATCAAAATTACTATGGTATTAATAAAATGAATATTATATTTAATATTGGGATATTCTACATGGTACCCCTCAATTTTTTGACTTTCTATATGGTACCCCTACAGTTTTTAAAACATACATGGTACCCATAATTGTTATCATTATGACTAAGTGTACCCCTAAACTTTATTTTCCGTCAATTAAACTCAGTTTTAGGCATTAAGTGATTACTTGGACGCGTAACCAAGCTTACCATTTATCATCCCATGATATAAGGACTCTATTAGGCTCAATATCCATCTTTGGAAGTGATAATTTGGCATAGGATCAAAAAAAATTCCGTCAAAAAATTTTTAGCCCATATATATCAATAAATATTATGATCGAGATGGATATTGAGCCTAACAGAGTCCATATGTCATGAGATAATAAATGACAATCTTGGTTACGCGTCCAAGTCATCACTTAATGCCTAAACCTGAGTTTAATTGACGGAAAATAAAGTTTAGGGGTGCACTTAGTGATAATGACAACAGTTAGGGATACCATGTATGTTTTAAAAAGTGTAAGGGTACCACGTAGAAAGTCGAAAAGTTGAGGGGTACCATGGAGAATATCCCTTTAATATTTAAGGTAACTAGTAATATTATCTAGTTAATAATATTATTAGTGTTATGGGATAGTCTTGGGTGCAACTATGAGGAGAGTTCCTAATATGGAACTTTGGTTTTTGGAGGATCATCCTAATGTTATTGAGCTCAAGAACAAGGTTAGGAAGGTGTCCTACCTTGTGCCCAAAAATTCGGTCCACCAATTGTAAGGGTAAAACCGTTTTTCTCCTTATTTCATTTATTTACATATTGCATGTAACTAGAACTATTATTCTAAATTAGTGAGTAATTTAGAAACTAATTAGATGTGTCTAATTAGGGTTTTATGAACCTAACACTAACTAGCCTAGTTCCTATGCCTTTTAGTATGTATTAGGGTCGTTTTTTGACTTTAGCCTTCTTCTATGCATATTCTATGAGGTTTGATGTTCTTTATAGGAGAAGAGAACTAATCATGCCCTAATGGAGTGAAGCGGAGCTAAATTGATAACATATAACGATCATGCACCAAAAAGGGAGCTAATACCTAAGGCCCAAGTCAATAAAGCAAAGAAATGGGCAATGACAGGCAACTCCCACGACCCCTCAATGATCCCCACGGATCTTGAGGCAGTCACGAGAAGAGAAGGCTAAGCTGACCCATGATCAAGGCGTCTCGAGCTCAAGTCGGGCACCCGAACGCCCAAGTCGGGCGTCCCAGGACCAGGATGAGCGGATTCCCTCATAGCACGAGCATGCCTCAAGAGCAGGTCGTGGGATTCCTTCTGGGACTAGCAAGGCTCTAATCCTCTTTCAAGGGGTTTAATCGTCATTTAAGCCCTTAGTTAACCTAATCCTTGGACTACTATATATACCCCTCTTGTATTTAGAGGGGGGGGGGGATAAGTCCTCTAAGTGGGAATTAAGTCCTCTTAGTGTAAGAAATGCTTCCTTAGTTTAGATTAAGCTTTCATTAGGAGTAGATTAGAATAGATTAATCTTAATCATTCCACAAATTAGACTGTAATCTTTCCTTAATTATTATTGAAGATTTCTTATTGGGTAATTGAAGATTATTGGGTTATTATTTGGAGAATTGACAACTCTTCATCAATCAATCAAGTTCTCTTCTATTATTCTTTCCTTTCCATTTGTTCATCTTAAGATTGGTATAATTCCTTTACTCTTTACTTTATTGCTTATTGTTTTACTCTTCTATCATGTTTATACTTGTTAAGATGATTGACGCCATTGTTAACATGTTTTCCATGATAATGAGTGAGTAGTTTCCTAACTAGGGATTAGTGGGGAATTAGGGGAGTTCATTATGATTAATGAGTTCACATGAATGCTTGCTTATTGTTTTCCAACTTATGCACTTGTCATGTTTGATGAAATGCTTGATTGACAACCTAGCATGTTTCTCTTATCCTTTCAAAAAGACTTGTAAGACATAAACCAACTCAAGGCTTGTTAGACCATGCATATAGTTGATTAGGAAGAATTAAGTCGATCGTAGGTGTTGTACAGTCTTGACCGACTCGGCTCCGGGACCCAAACCTTCCTAGGGCTCATTTATGTTATATCACCATGAGTAGGGAAAACCAAGTCGACTTGTAGGTGTTGTATAGTCTTGACCGACTCGGGTCCAGGACCTAAATTTCCCCTATAAATCGTAAGATATACATGAAATCGATTCCAACAATAATAATTTCTTGCATCTATAAAACTTGTTTGCTTGATCTTACCATGATTCCCCTATGATCCCATGATTCCCTAGTATTGTTTATCATTTGTTCATACCCTTGTTTTATTGTTTCTTTACCTTTCATTTCTTTTATTAGTTTAGAATCATCAACCCAACCAACTGTGACAAAACTAGTGCAGCTATAATTAGATTGAACAATTTGAGTAGCCCCGTCCTTTGGGTTCGACCCCAACTTGCTTGCTATGCTAGTAGTTGGGTATAAATGTGTATGAGAGTGGACAACGACCTGTTCATCAGTTACGGTAACTTATCTCTCTCATATTATATAACCCTTCTAGACCAAGCCCACAAAAGATGTCGTGTACCTCATTCTCGATTCCTAATATGGTCAAAGTGCTCTTCGATACGCATTTAGTAGCTACCATCCGCATAACGGACAAAGCAATGAAGGTATTCTTGTGGGCCTCGCTCTCAAAATGTATCCCTGGGTATCCCGGAGCCGTCATGGTGGGTGGTGCATCCGGTTCTTGGCAGGAATTTCTTCCAAGGGTGTTTCTTGTGTTCGTTTACATGCTACATAAGGAGATCACGCAACAAGATATTGGATAGGAAATGTAAGAGTCAAAACAACTTAAAATTAATAGAAGTTTTCCCCCTTAATGACTTAAGCTAATAACCAACACACAAAATAAGTTTGACACGATATTCTTAACTTTTCATCCAAATAATGTTCACATAAAATAAGTTTTTCTGGGAAAATGAAGTCTATGGTGAATTTATGTCACATTCCAAATGATTAGAATGATGAAAGCTTTTTATTGACCTTAGTACTACTACTTCAAGAATGAACATAGGGGTCAAAACTATTTGGTATGCTTCCATATTTCGGGATTATGAAAAACCTTAGGGCAAATTTTCTATATCAAATCAACGCAACACATTACTAGCAAGAATGAGAGAGTTAATGCAAAATCTTCAAGTGTGAGTTTAAATATGAAAATCAAAATCCGGGTACACTTACTACCTATTTTCGAAATTTTAAGGGTCTTATGACGGAAATTTTCTCATTGTAAGACTACACATGACATCATGGTGACAAATTTAACACTAACATGAAACATTTAGACCATGTTGAACATGAAAATCACAGTTTTAACATTTGTATTACCGTTTTCGAAAATATATACTCCTTTTTAGATGAGAGGAAATTTTTTATCTTAAACCATTTCTTAGTAACACTTATAAGACTATAGCTTAATGACTTAATTAAACCATGTTTATGATACCAAATCAAATCTTAGTTAAGTGCACTATATATTTCGAAAATTTGAGTCGTCCTTGAAGATAAAATTCTTGTTTTCGAGACAATGTACCACATTACTAGTAAAGATAGTAGTCTTATAAGACAATTAAGCTAAGTTTTACATATGTAAAACAAAATTTGGGCTTGAACACCCTATATTTTGAAATTTTTAAGACGAAATTTTCTCATAGAACACAAGATTCAACATTAACAAATAAGGTTAGGCCTTTGTTGTCCAACTAAACCCAACAACAACATAAGAGAATCAAATTAGGACTCACTAATATATTACATTTTCGAGTTCTTCAATGGTGGAAAATATTTCAACATAAAAATTTGATTTTTAGTAACAATAATGATGTGAAATGCTAATTACTAACATGAATTAAACAAGGACATGCAAACAATTCATAAAACTTGAGTAATTTAGTGTAGATCTAGAAAAAATCAATTTGGGGAAAACTAGAGGAAGAATGAATCACTTACATGCTAATTAAGAAAGATTAATGAAGAGTTATGGAGTAAGAATCCTTTAATCTAACAACAATGTGATGAAAATGGAGTTTGGGAAATAATTTTTGAGAGTTTTGGGTGTTGAATTTATGAGGTGAAGAGGAGATAAGAAGAAGATATGAAAGGAGAAAAAGGGGTTGAACCCGTCTAAAATTTCAGCTCAAGTAGGCACCCGGTCGAGTACGAGTCCACTCGGTCGAGTGAATTTTTACTCGGTCGAGTGCTCAATCCCAGAATTTTCCAGACCCTGGATTGACCAACTCCGTCGAGTAGGATGGTCCACTCGGTCGAGTGCTGGCTCGTACTCACTCGAGGGACTCCTTACGACTTGCAATTTTGTATTATGTTTGACATATGGTATGCCTGCAACAAACAGGAAGTTTGGGAGTACACCGGCTATCGGTGACTCGTCCCGTGTTAGATTACACGTCATTATACTTATCGCCTTTGATGCGCTACCATAGAACTAGTAGCTACTCTACCAATATCCATTACAAATCATACACTATTGATAACATTAACACGCATTCAATTGACACGCAATATGAATCCAAAGAACGGAATCATTATCCTCATACTAACACATGTTAATCATTCCCAAAATATGCTACATACATTAATCCAAGCATCCCACTTCCGTACATATTCATACATCATTTGAACAACTATATCATGCAAGAAACTTAACGCTAATCACACACACATGCAATCATGCAACGTTCCACATAACGTTCACCCATACCTATAACCACCCATGTAGTGACCAACCGAGACAATAGGCACTAGTTTTGATATGAGGGAGCCTACTCATCCAGAACCGATCTCCTATTGTACTCATGTCGGGTTCATTTTATTAGACACACCTAGGTTCATTTTGGTTCATTGGTTTAGGTTCCAAACCTGGCTCTGATACCACTTTGTAACACCCCCTTTTTACCGGCCAAGGTAATGAGAGGATGTTACCATCTCCGGTTTTCCGAGGCGGTGAATCGGAGTTGCAATTAAGAAACAGCTTAAATAAATAACAAGCTGTCTACCATCTAAGTTATCTATCTTTGCTACTCGACTCCAAGTTCGATGCATGTCCCGTCTTCCGCGTGACATCAAACCAACCTGTACTTAACCTGCTCCCCATATGATCGAAAATATCATATGGATCGACAAATGACACCCCAAAAATAGGTGATAATTTACACAGACACACAACACGTCACTTTCAATAAATAAACATAAGACACAACATGATAGATAAATATGCAGCATGCTAATGATATGAACGAGACACGATTATACAATAACCATACCACCAGGACACCCCCATACGTACCCACAACCACCAGTGCTAGGGACACACCCACGACACCACACCTCACAAATAGGTACCTGGACACGCCCAAATGTACCGTGTCCGGAAGCCAACCGGATCCCCTGCCAGACGTCGTGCCACAACCACACGAGTCCTTCCTTACTCAAGTCATTAATGTGCACATTCCTATTGGAGTGGGAAGGACTAAGAGGCAACTCAAGCGTAAGACGGTCTGCCAACCGTCTTACGTCTCCTCAACAACAACCATATACTCAACATATACAACAACAAAAACAACAACAATGCAATATACAACACCACACATCAAAGTAAGACTAATTATGAAATACATTCTTCAAAATGACATGGACATCTATTACTCAATTATCCCGACTCTTTGAGTCCTCATAAATCAATATCATCTTATAATGCATTTCCAACCACACAAGAGACTCACCACAATCCTCAAACTTTATCATATGATGCAATACGACTCACAATATGGAAATGATGTAAAAGACACCCAAGTATACATACACATTATTGAAACCGAGTAGGATAAACCTACATATTATCATATCTTGATGAGCTACTCGAATCCGACCCGATTCTATTTCATGAAACCGTCTTATTCTATACAAACCACACAATACTATCATAAATACATCCTACACTATTATACACTACAAAACACCTTATTGATATGTGCAATTTATATAGGCTTTTTAGTCTTTTATTGCACGTATTTCTATGGCTTTTTGTACCGTTATGTATTGCAAAATGCCCCATAATGGCTACTTTGGTTTGTTTTGTTTAATTTTCATAAATGAGCCTAGAAGTAGTGAAACCGCACCCTATTCGTCCTATTTAGCATGCATTATGAGGAGACGGGAGTTATTGGAGTAAGAGACGTGCCTTGGAGTGCGTGAAGGAAGGTCAAGGGAGCTGTCAAAGACGAGTTAGAGGCTGACTTGGTGGAAAAGCACTCAATCGAGAAGAACTAATGGTCGATCGAGTGGTTTTGCTGACACGAGGATTCAATCGAGTGATTCTATATGCTCGATCGAAATGGTGATTATTGGAGTTCCTCGATCGAGAGGAAATGTTGGAGAAGATCCCGATCGAGTGGTCTGAATCTACTCGATCGAGAGGTTTATTAGCTTATGCGGGTTTACTAAGCCCGTGATGTTTTATTTTGTTAAGTATTACGCTTCCCTATATAAGGAAGTCGTAATTAGGTTATTAATCATCTTTCACATACTTTCTACTGCTTAAAACTTCTGAATCTCTTAATTAGTTTACTGCTTAATCTCTCAACCTTTTCCTTTGCTTTTGGACTGTTCTCTACGCCGGATTCATATCGATTGTAATCATTATTCTACTCTTCTTAATCTTAATACTTGTTTGCTTTAATTCTTATTGTCCCTTTATTACTCTTGCCCTAGCCTCGTTCATATTTATTTGTTATTGTTCCATTATGTCTCTAATTAGCCTTCTTATCATTATTATTGGTTAAACCCTTAATAACATGAGTAGCTAATTCCTTTTATGTTAGGATTAGGGAAACCATGGTAGGATTGTGACGATGTAGCGAATAGGCTAGATAATTTATATGTGAGAATTTGTCCCCATAGCAATTTAATTGTAACATCAATTTAGTTGAGTGCACGCTCTAAATTACATTAATCTGGTTAACTTTACTCCAGGATCGGAAGATTGGAATAAATAGACCTGCTATGAACACTAGACTACCCTAATGAGGACGGAAGTTAAGTTAGTGGAAATCTAGGATAGAAAGTGGACCAGAAGGACCTTTCCCTTATCCTCCTCATAGTAGATTGTCTAAGCTATTTGCAACTGAGTCGATAGACTACCATGGTGAACCGAAATCCTGGCATACTCTCTTTATCTGATCACTTATACCGAATTTTCTCGCTTTTATTGCTCTTGTTTATTTCTCTTCCCTTAAATCTTTTGTAGCTTAGAAAACCAAATTAAAACCCCCATATTGTGACTCAAATAGACGGACCTTTAGACAGATATCTTGCCTCCCTGTGGAGAATCGACCCTACTTATCACTAGCTTTCGTTAGTATATTTAGGTTTTTTTTGGTACACAAACGACAGTATCAAATTTTGGCGCCGTTGCCGGGGAGACAATAGCCCTATCTGCCTTCTGTATCGTTTATTTTTATCCGTCTCAGGGAATTTTCATTCCTTGAGACAGTTCTCACTTATTTCTTTCAGTGTTGTGTATGCCTAGGTCAAATAGGTCGGAATTAGTCCCAGCTGATCCTGAGCCAGAGAGATTTTTTTCGGCATAGACTCCGTCTGCAAAGAAAGATTCGAAAGGAAGACTTTAGTACTTTCGAACCCGAGCTAACACACTTTCTTTTCGCAGAAGACCCGTCTTTTGAAGAAGGCAATCTCATTTCTGCTATCAAGCCAGTAAAGATGCCTAACATAGCGAGTCACTCAGAGCCCACAACTGCCTCGATTCCCAAAGGCTTCAAGCTCTCAACTGAGGATGGTAACACTTTTGATATCCGTCCGTCTTATATAAATTTGGTAGAAAGGAACCTATATCGAGGTGTGGCGAGGGAAGATCCGCGAAAGCATATGGAGGTCTTTGCTGACTACTGCTCTACCATTCCCGCCACTAAGGGAGTGACCCAAGACAAGATAAAGGAAGTCCTGTTTCTTTTTTCGTTGACTGACGGAGCCAGGGAGTGGCTCACCGATCTTGATTGCACTGCAGCTGGTATTACCAACTGGGAAACTCTTGCTCTTGCCTTCTATAAAAGGTACATTCCTCCCCAACGTACTAATCAGCTGAGAGGAAAGATTACGAGTTTCAAACAAGCACCTGATGAAAATTTCTATGAGGCTTGGTGTCGGTTCAAGAAGTTGGTGAGGTCTCTTCCTCACCATGGATTTGATCAGTGGTTTTTGTGCAACTAATTCTTTAATGGGTTGTATGATGACCACCGTGCTATACTTAATGCCTCATCTAATGGGAGATTCCAAAAGAACATTGATGATGATAAGGGATGGGGCATTATTGAGGAGATGGCGACCTATTGTGCTGAGTACGGGAACCCGAGGGATGGTATTCGGACAGTACATTTGGTCGACAATGCTGTTGTGGCTCAATTGGAAGCAATGAATGCTCGTTTTGATAGATTAGAGTTGCAGCAAGCTGGTGATCAATAAACGGTTCATTTGTTGACTAGACAAGAAACTGTCACTTGTGAGAGATGTGGGAGAAATGACGGTCACACTGCTGTTGACTGTCTGACAGAGAAAGAACAAGTCCTTGCTTTTCAGCAATATAGGCAAGGAGGAGTTTCCTACTACAATAATCAAAGAGCAGTCCATCCCAATTTGAGGTGGACAAGTCAGAATGTTCTTAACCCTACTCCTCATAAAGCTCAACAAGGCTTCAAAAGCCTCCTTCTTTTCCTCCACCGCATCAAGGAGCTTCATCTTCCAGTGGGGTAAGTGAGTTAACTGAGTTAAAGACAATGATTCAATCATTGAGGAAGCAATTGCAAATGAGTGACCAACAGAAGGAAGCTTCAATCAAGTCACTTGAAACTCATGTTGCTCAGTTGGCCGCAAGCCAATCCATGAGGAAACCGGGTTATTTCTCATCTCAATGTGAGAAAAATCTGCACGAGACGATAAATATGATTAACCTGCGAAGTGGTCGTTCTTATGAAGGACCAAAATCGTCAACTATTGAGGACATATCAGACCCGAGGAGTGCTATTATTGATGATGAACAGGCGTCTAATGCTGAAAATATGCCTAGCACGAAGAAAATACTCGATCGACTGATTTATGGTGGTCGATCGAGTAGAAATGTTGAAGAAAATGCTCGATCGAATGGTTCTGGTGGTCGATCGAGTAAACTGGATATTCAAGGAACTGATCGAGAGGTTGAAACCACTCGATCGAGTGGAAATTCTGAAGAAATCGTTCGATCGAGTGGATTTGCGCCTCGGTCGAACACTGTTGATATTGAAGAACTCGATCGAGAAGCTGCTAATGCTCGATCGAGTGAAAAGTCACCGGACAGGCCTCGATCGAGAGCTAAAAAGACTCAATTGAGTGAAAAAGAGATTGAACCCGCTGAGACATTGGATGAAAGGAATAAAGGGCATGAAATTCCGATCACTGTGCCCTTTCCAAGGTGATTGCAGAACAATAAAACTAATCAACAGTTTGGGAAATTTGCCGAGCTCCTGAAAAGTTTACATGTTATTGTTCCATTCTCTGAGTTGCTCACTCAGGTACCCTCTTACTTAAAATTCATGAAAGAAATCTTGCCGCATAAGAGGCATATAAATGATCATGAGACGGTAGCTTTAACTGAAGTAGGGACTGCCTTAGTTCAAAATAAGTTGCCACCTAAACAGTCAGACCCGGGTAGCTTCTCAATTCTGTGTCATATAGGAACCTATTTGATTGATAATAGGCTATGTGATCTAGGTGCTAGCGTGAGCATCTTACCTTTGTCTCTCGCTAGGAGACTCGGTCTCACCAAATTTAATTGCACTAACATGACCGTTCAGATGGCCGACCGTAGCATATCACGGCCACTAGGAGTTATAGAGGACATACCTGTCAAGATCGGGAGATTTTTTATTCCGGTATATTTTGTAGTTCTTGACATCCCGGAGGACACTCACACCCCTATTATTTTAGGGAGACCATTTTTATTCACTGCTCGTGCAGTGATCGATGTCGAGGGCAAGACACTTACATTTTAGGTAAGAGATGAAGAATTGATTTTTCGTCAGTCCAAATCTCGTAGGGCTCCCATGCAAGCTCAACCTTGCAATGCCCTATCCTCTACCGATTCAGATATAGACACTCCAGCAGAGAATGTTGAATTTTATGCTGCTATCGTAACCCTACCGCCTCGGACTGAGAGCGAAAAGGAGGAACATTCTTCTGTTTTCCTTGCTGCAGATACAGATGGAGTGGATGCTGGAGTCAATGACGGTCAGAGTGCGGTTAAATTCAATCAGAATAGAGATGCCGATGTTAATAGGAATGACAAAGGGAAGAATAAATTTCGTGCATACGTGGACATGAACTACTCTCCTTCCACTGGTTCAAATTCAAACTCTTGGAGATCGAAGAGGACGGTCCGACATGCTGAATAGACCTCCTCCAATCAGAAGGCCTCTTGTGGGCTACTGAAGTGTTTTGGGCAGTAAGCGAGGAATGCCCCGTGTAACAATTTGTAAAAATTTAAATTTTCACTGGATTTCTTTATTACGTTTTTAGAACTGTTAGAATTTAGTTTAATTAGCTTAGCGAATATCGACTATAGACTGCGTATTTTGTGATTTGGTATTGTCGGGATATGTTTTTGCGCGTTTTTATGCAGGTTTGGGGAATTTATTGTGGGAAATATCGGTATACTTCCTCTATAAATATTCGGATTATAACGAAATTATAATTATGAAAAACAAGTCATAAATGAAATTACATAAACAAAAGTATAGAGATTATGAATCAACCTTTGGTACTAGCAATATGGCCTAAGAACAATATCGAAATCGATATTCTCCTAATTGTTGCACCCAAAATGTTATGAGAAATGCCCTTGTTCTTGCTAGAATAGATCCCCAAAAATGTTATGAATTTTTTTGTGTTTTTTAGGTCAAGAGAATGAGAATAATGATCTCACCTTTTTGCCTCCTTCAAACCGTGTAAATGGGAGTGATTAGAGGAAGATTTTTTCTTCCTCTTTTTACTCTTATTTCGGTTTTCACCAACCACAAGAATAAGGAGAAAAATATCTTCTTATTTTAGGTTGGTTTTCAAAATGTATAAGTGTGTATTAATTATCTTAATTGTCAATTTATATCGACATGTATTAATAAGTCTATACACAACAGTTTGTAGTCGATTTATTAATACCGGTCTGTCAACATTTTATTATGACAATTTCGCATAATATATATATACTTTAACTATAAATATATCATATTTATAATAATATAACTGGTTACGTTTAATTACGAATTAACATCTTAATTCGTTTGAGCTAACATTATATACATTAATTAAATATAACAGTTTATATTCAATTTATGAATTTAACAATTAATTTGTCTCAGCTGGTATTATTTAATTGTATTAAATAATCGTCTCATCATCACATTGACTAACTGTTTAGTCAAATACATAGACTAACCTTTTTGTTAGGCATCAATGTGATTATATTTTCATACAATCACATCTCTCACACACATCCTTTAGGTGTTACTTTTAGGGACCAGTTGATCACCGCCATCTGTATGATAATAACGTCAAACTTCTAGCAAGCCAACCGTTATTAAGTAAACGTAATCAACTGATAAAATACTAAGTATACCCTTGTGAACCTATAAGAGATTTATATATGTTATCACACTAACTGTGGAGGACACAAGCTCCAACAAACTCCCACTTGTCCTCACAAGTGTGTGTGCGATAACCGATTCTCATATCCTAAAATTTCTCCCACTCAATGTAAAACAATTTGCAAAATCCGTATTCACAAAGGTCGTTGTAATAGCCGCCCTTTTAGAGACCTGTTGACCAGCGTTAACCGACCTCGGGGGTGGTAATGGTCCTTAGAAGTACGTACTAAAGTGATCTTATGTTGTGAGTTAGGGGTGGTACTCCATAGAGTAGAGGCTACTCGATCGATTAGCTTTGATACTCGATCGAGTAGGGGACACTCGATCGAGTAGGTGGGCCACTCGATCGAGTATCGTGTTTTCAGCGAGGGTTTATAATCGCGTTTTGTTATATCCGCAATCATTTCCAACTCATTTCTTCAGATTCTTAGGTCGCCTCTTTCCCTTCCCTTCACCATATAACCTCCATGGAAGCCTTTGAAGGTCCTTGTGCCTTAGGAGAGCATAGGTTGAGTCGGGTAGCGGTCCTTTGCCAGGTTTCTTCTTGTAGGTATGTCGTCATCATCATCCGTATCCTTGTCCTTGCAGTTAGGGTTTGCTTGGTAGTGATAGATGGTTGTGTTATGTGTATAGGTGTTGCTTGATTGCTGGGTTTTGCATGTATGAGCGTGGAATCGTTGCAGTCGCTTAAAGGTAGGTTCGCCTACTCAGTTCCTGTGGATGGTTTAGTGTGTCGGTTATTGTGTCTTGGTGTTTGTAGTGTGGTTGTGTTGTGTGGCAGCGTATATGCGGTAGTCGGTTGGTGTATACAGTTTGTTGGTTGTTGTTGTATTGCAGCTGTCTGTGACTGTTTGTCTCTGGTTCTCGAGGCACGTCCTCAGCTGAGTGGAGTCACTTGCGGGAGTGGCTTCACGCCCTAGTTTTGCCCTCCGTGGAACCCGCCACGGGAGGGGATATACACATTAATGGGACAGGGTTATTGCTCGGTATGATGAGCGGGGATTTGGTGGGTACGGCTGCGGTCCCCCACTGGCAGGGCTGGTCCAGTGGACAGTCGGTGATGAAGATTGATTGGAGTGGGTGTGATTGCGTGTGACTGGTTGTGTTTGTAATGTATTGATAATTGTTGTCTGTTTATGTTGAGTCTTGGCCAGTTACTGACCTTGTGTGGTTGTCTTGTTTGTTTATGTGTCTGCCGTGATCCCTTATGGTGAGCAGTCTGTCTTAGCAGGTGTTGATGTCGTTGATAGCTGGAGTCCGGGCAGGGATGAGTCTTCACGAGTTCTGATAGTAATAGAGTGTAGCCGATGAGTTGTACCTTTATTTTGTTAAGTTGGTTGTCACGATTGTAGTATAACTATAATTGTTCTTTTATCGACTTTTGATGATTACTTACCTCGGGCAACCTAGATGGTAACGCCCTTATATGCTAAGGAAAGCCTAGTTAAGGCTCCTCAGAATATGGGGGTGTTACAAAGTGGTATCAGAGCGACGATTTTGGAACCTGTAACAAATGAACCTAATGAACGTAGTGAGTCTAATAAAATGAACCTGGTGTATGTGTAATGGGAGCCCCAGCTGATGCTAGATTTTGGGTGAGTAGGCGCCCTCATTTCAAAATCTTGGCCCCATTGTACTTAAGCCAGTCACTGGGTATGGGAATGTGGAGTCCGTGAGTATGTGCTTAATGTGAATATGGATTTCATTGGAGCTATCTGTGGTCGAGTCTTTGATGAAGTTGATATAGGTATGATAGTTGAATTGGATCGTATGTGGTGAACTTTGGTAGAATTAGTGAGCTTATGCGATGAGTATGAGAAACGTAAAAAGGGGTTATTTAATAGATATGTGTGAAAAGTGATCATGTGGTGTTTGCTTAAGGTTATTAGTAATGGTGAACCTATATGAGTTTATAAGTCCTACCGTAGCTATAGTAATGATAGTTAAAGAAGTGTTGAGTTACGATGTGAGAAGTAGCAAACGGTGATGCGTGGATGCATTGTTAATGGTTGAAACTTTCCGCTGCGTGATGATCAGTTTATGTAGAATAATTTGTTATGTTGATATTGGAACATGATAGGCTTTAATTTGTTTATGTAGAATATACCTGGATGGCATGAGGATATCCACCGTTAATTATATGTTTTATATTGACGTGAGCATAAGTTTGCTAGCAATGTGGTGAGACGAGTCTAGGTATGATATGGTGACGTAAATGTGTATACGAATGACTCCGTAGCAGGTAAACCGTGTTGTGTGAATTTGTTGTACCGTGATTTGATATGAATCTTATCTGATGAGTTGGTATTATATGTTTAAATAATAATGATGATATAGAAGTAGGTACGGTAACCAGTGACGAATTCCGAACTTAGTTTGGAATCGACACGTGATATTGTTTTTGCAGGAATCTTCAATTAATTTTGTATTTCTGATCGAGTACTCAACTCTATCTGAACGAGTGCGAATGCTTACTAGACCGAGTAGACCTCGCTCGATCTAGTTAGGAAGCTATGATGTTGGAATGTAGAAATTTTCTGCATATACTCGACGAAATAGCACCTACTCGATCGAGTAGAGGGCACTCGATCGAGTACCCTAGGCACTCGATCGAGTAGGCTATAGTACAGTGGTTCTTACGGGTTTCTTAAAACCCTTATTTCTTCTTATTCCTCTCATTCTTTCTCCTTTATTCGAACCCTAAGCTCTAAAATTCCTCAAAAACTCTCATAATCTTGTGGCGGTAGTGATTGATTTGGGTTGTTTTTCCTTGTTTAATTCTTTTACTTCCCATCTAATCAAGGTATGAATTTCTTCCCTATCTACATGTTTTATCACTTTGAATCTATTAGAATGATAGAATAGTTCGAAAATTTCGATTCATATGGACAAAAATTGCTTGTAATCGTTGTAATGTGATTCATATGCTTCCCTTTTGTGATTATTGATGTTAATTGTGCTAAAAATAGAGTAGAAATTGCAAAATTGTGGGCGAATTTGCTAGGGTTTGCAAAATCAAAATTGATTTTTGATTGTTTTCTATTTGTTGGATGATGAAATTGAGTACTATATGTTACATATGTTATGTTAGAAGTTGGATTTTGGTAATTTTCACCTTAAAATTTGCCTTAAAACTCCGTCTTAAGAAGGCCCCAAATTGAAATTCGTTTCCTATGACTAAGGTTTTGTGTTGGATATGAATGTATATAATAGAGTTAAACTCTTAAATTAGTAGTGGCGATGTTAACTCTTGAGGAATGTGTCAAAATCGTTACAGCTGTAGAGACTGTCTAACTAGTCTAATTGAGTTGTTTGCTTCTAATGTTGAAAGTTGATGATGACATGTTTTAAGTTGCCTTTCTATAACCATATATGAATATTTCACATGTTATCAAGTAATTACATGAGGAAGCATTTGAGCCATGCCATGATATCCGAATTGGTCGAGTAGATTATGTTTATTATGTTAAACTTTTTACAGCTATAGAGATCGTCTGAGTTACGATAAACTGAATTTATGTATCCAATTGGGATTTGTTGGTGAAAGTGTGTACCTAGATGTATATTCAATGTTCAATTGTGTAAAGTATGTGTTTTAAGTACCTATGCAAGTTTGTTTAAACCGTATGCTGAAACAGATGCCGAGACTGAACATAGGGACCCGTCAGAGCAAGAGGGGGAGGGCTTCACAGCCCGAAGTTGGGGAGGGTAGTGGACCCGTGGTCCTGAGCACCTCCCACCGACAGAGCCGTTAGATCCAGTGGTGGTGGCTGTTGACTCCGATGAGGAGGAGGAGGATGATGATGCACCTCGACAGTTGCAGACGTACCTCATTGATGACACGATCCTTCAGGTGATGCCCGAGCCGAAGAAGGGGGAGAATGTGGCGGTGGTGGAGGAGAGACCCAGGTTGGGGAGAGGACCTTGTCGAGTGAGGGAGAGCACAGCTAAGACTACACCACGGTCGGCAGCACCACCGCAGCAGCACCCTTTTCCTTGTTACCCCTACCTCGACACCCCAGAGACGCGTTCGAGCTACTTGGCAGAGAGAGTGTCATCCACCTTGACACTCCGGAACATGCATGAGATGGCGTATGCTCAGGGGATTGGCACAGAGGGACCACATCCAGTGTGGTGGAGCGGAGTTGGGGACTATAGTGGGGTTTTCCACTCTTACGGGGTGGATCAGTCTGCCTGGGGGACACCACAATCCTTTGGTTTTAGTGGCTTGACCCCATGATATGTGAGTCCTGGAGCTGGGGCAGGGATTGATGCGGGTATTGGGTCATCGTGAGCAGGCACCTCGGGAGGGGATGGTGGTGGAGATGAGATGATGCATGAGCAGCAGCAGCAGCAGGAGTGATACTCCTTTTCTTTATCCTTGTTTATGGTTGATGGTGTTGGACGATGGTAGTCGTTGTTAGTTAGAACTTTTTATTGTGGTTTGTACGGATGGCCATAAGGCCGGATTTGTTTAGTTTGAACTTACTTGCAGGATTTTGGGGGTCGATTGTTACTCCGACTCGTGTTTCAGTGACGTTTTATGTATATATACGGTGTTATGACAGGAATTTTCAAGATTTTGACCTGTAGGTACTCGACAGAGTACCCCATACTCGGTCGAGTAGCTGCATGTGTGACAGATATGAGCTATTATGATCTCAGGGCTACTCGATCGAGTAGCCAAGACACTCGATCGAGTAGCGGGCACTCGATCGAGTACCCTATATACTCGATCGAGTAGCACTGTTACAGGAACTTTTCATAAAATTAAAATTGTTTTAATGGTTATATGAATACATGTTTGGTGTTTCACATGGTTATTGATGATTAGTAACATATTTAAATCGCTAATTTCATATGTTGGAAGTCGTGCTTGGATTTTAGATGCGTATTTGTAACGAATAGTGAGGTAGTAATTGTTTCTTATTGCACTTATTTTACATCCGTCATGTCTACTAGTTATATTTCACCGGAAGTGTGTCCTTTCATATTTACAAATGCAAATGATATATACCTGCATTCTTGATGATGGCTAGTTATTTGAATACGGTTGCCTACGTTTTTCATGGTTTAATGGTTGTCTAATTAATGAGTAATGTCAATAATGAATGATATGAGTTAGATATATGTGTCAAGATGTAAGTAGTACATAACATGTGTAGTGATTTGGCGGTGAACTTCGGGGACGAAGTTCCTTTTAGAGGGGAAGAGTAATGTCGCAAAATAAAAGGGCCGATATTGTAAGTATTTTGTTGTTTGTTTATAAGGTTTCTTCTACTTTGGTTACATTTCTGGTATGAAGTTGTAATTGTTTGCGTTGGTACGTTGAGTATTCGTGTGTCGAAGTAAAAGTTGATAGTATGTTTTAAAAGACGGTCATAAAGAGATAGTTGTGATGTCATGTGTTGGAATAGAATCGTATCACCGAGTAACATAGTTGTGTTAATGGGATTTGGTTCGTGTTGATGGATATTACTAGTGATAGTGTAATCTCATAATGTGTGGGTAATCGTTGGTCGTGCCGGTTTGTGTTGTGAGGTTGATATTTCAAGTAGTGGCTTGTAAAGGTCGATCTATATGGAGCGTTAGACAGTTGATGATGATGACATGGGGGATGGTATTTTCGGGGAGTAGTGACCTATGTCGAAAGAGTAGTGATGTCGTTTTGTTCCCGTGTCTTGTGCTTTGAGATAGGTGAGTTGAACTTCGGGGACAAAGTTCTTTTAAGGAGGGAAGACTGTAATGCCTGCCTTTTTAGAGACCTGTTGACCAGCGTTGACCGACCTCGGGGTTGGTAATGGTCCTTAGAAGTACGTACTAAAGTGATCTTATGTTGTGAGTTAGGGGTGGTACTCGATAGAGTAGAGGCTACTCAATTGAGTAGCTTTGATACTCGATCGTGTAGGGGACACTCGATCGAGTAGGTGGGCCACTCGATCAAGTATCGTGTTTTCAGCGAGGGTTTATAATCGCGTTTTGTTATATCCGCAATCATTTCCGCCTCATTTCTTCAGATCCTTAGGTCGCCTCTTTCCCTTCCCTTCACCATAAAACCTCCATGGAAGTCTTTAAAGGTCCTTGTGCCTTAGGAGAGCATAGCTTGAGTCGGGTAGCGGTCCTTTGCCAGGTTTCTTCTTGTAGGTATGTCGTCATCATCATCCGTATCCTTGTCCTTGAAGTTAGGGTTTGCTTGGTAGTGATAGATGGTTGTGTTATGTGTATAGGTGTTGCTTGATTGCTAGGTTTTGCATGTATGAGCGTGGAATTGTTGAAGTCGCTTAAAGGTAGGTTCGCCTACTCAGTTCCTGTGGATGGTTTAGTGTGTCGGTTATTGTGTCTTGGTTGTTGTAGTGAGGTTGTGTTGTGTGGCAGCGTATATGCGGTAGTCGGTTGGCGTATACAGTTTGTTGGTTTTTGTTGTATTGCAGCTGTTTGTGACTGTTTGTCTCTGGTTCTCGAGGCACGTCCTCGGCTGAGTAGAGTCACTTGCGGGAGTGGCTTCACGCCCTAGTTTTGCCCTCCGTGGAACCCGCCACGGGAGGGGATGTGCACATTATTGGGACAGGGTTGTCTTAGCAGGTGTTGATGTCGTTGATAGCTGGAGTCCGGGCAGGGATGAGTCTTCACGAGTTCTGATAGTAATAGAGTGTAGCCGATGAGTTGTACCTTTATTTTGTTACGTTGGTTGTCACGCTTGTAATATAATTATAGTTGTTCTTTTATCGACTTTTGATCATTACTTACCTCGGGCAACCGAGATGGTAACGCCCTTATATGCTAAGGAAGGCCTAGTTAAGGATCCTCAGAATATGGGGGTGTTACAGTCGTATTTTACAAGTGATCAATATCAAGAGTGGTTTTCCCGACTAGAGAGTAACTTAACTGATAAACGAATCATCATTCGAGCATGGCCATGCATTTCAGTTACAACTCCTCGAGTGGCCCTGAGAAATAACTAAACCTGATAAAGGTTGGATATTTTCTTCTTTTTTTTATCTTTTTTTTTGGGGGGGAAAGTTAAGTATATATATCATCATCAAGGATCAAAAAAGTGTAGAGTACATCAGGCCTTTACAAAATTATACAACCAAAGAATAAAAATTAGAAAATCTATAAGGAATGAAACCAATTTTTATCTCTTGCACCCATGATACTGAAATTTTGAGTCAAAAATCTCGTTTTGACATCCTGTAAAAGTTGATGGACTATCAGCTCAGGTCTCCTAACAAGATGATCCAGCCGTGCCTCATTCCGTATTCTCCAAATCCAATAAATCAGTGCCACATGACAGGCACCAACATACCTCTTTCGCATTTTAGAAATACGTCTGCCTTCAGAAAACCAACAGACTAAATCCTGCAACCTTAAGACAGTGTGAAGGTTGTTTTGCAGCAGACTAGTACACGTTTTAGCATAAACACAGTCATACACCAAATGACCATGACTCTCATCAGCCAATAGACAAATTGGGCAAATCTTCTCCACTGCTAAACCCATTCTAGCCAGCCTATCTCTTGTGGGTAATCTCTGATGCATAAATTCCAGAAGATTAATGAACATTTGGGGATGTTTAAGGAGTTCCAGTAGAGAAACCTCCAAGAGACCTTAGGTTTTTTCACCCGCAACCACTCATACCCTGCTGCCACAGTGTAAGGAGCAGGAGCATTCAACCAAAGATTAGTGGTGTAAGCTTGCTTATAAGTATGCATTATATAAGTGATCTTCTTCCATGGCCAACTGCAATCAGAGGGAGCCATGTAATCAAACCAATTTGTTCCTTTCATATACACATGGTTCACATTTCTCAATTGGTTTGATTACATGGTTCACTTTTCTCAAAAGGTTGGATATTTTCTTCAAAATGACCCAGAAAAAATCTACTTAGCCTCCTGTTACGGTCGACCATGAGAAAGAAACCAAAGTCACCCAAAAACTGCCTTAATCTCAAGAGACAGTCGATAGTCAAAAGAATCGACTCTAGGAACACAATGGACGTCCAATCCACGACCTGGCACCGAATGTTTTTAAACATTTAGGACTCCATTACGTTGTCACAATTTATCCTACGAGGTATCGTTATAACTCGCATCTGTGATCGATCAGCTAACTGTTTGACTTATGGCTCGTTGAACCCACCATCAATCGACTTCACAAAATAATAGCCAGAGTTATCAGCTCATGTAGGCGATTACGGACCAAAACAAATATAATGTAATTCAGTTCACTTTGTGGCGTTCAATGTTGTCGTACAATCTACATGAAAAACAAAATATGAAATAAAATGATGAAGTTATAAATAGCATATGAAAAATATAATGTATCGAATCCATAATCAACTAGTACAACTCAGGAACACGTTTAATTCCCATGGAAATAACGTGCCCTTCATGCTTATCATATGACAATGGTTTAGTGAGAGGATCCGCGATGTTGTCATCCGAAGCTATCTTGTCAATCACTATCTCCTCTTGCTCCACGTAATCACGGATCAGGTGAGCTTTCCGATGTACATACCTAGACTTGTTGCTAGACTTTAGCTCCTTAGCCTGGAAGATGGCACCTCTATTGTCACAATAGATGGTGATCGGGTTATTCGAACTAGGAACTATGGCTAGTCCTTGTAAGAATTGACGCATCCATATAGCTTCCTTTGCTGCTTCCGAAGCGGCATAGTACTCGAATACAGTAGTAGAATCTGCTACAACATTCTGTTTGGAACTCTTCCAGCTGTCCGCAACACCATTAAGAGTAAAGACGAATCCAGACTGAGATTTCGAATCATCTCGATCTGTTTGGAAGCTAGCATCTGCGTAACCGATTGCACATAGCTTAGTATCTCCTCCATAAGTCAATACCCAATCCTTAGTCCTCCGTAGGTACTTGAGGATGTTTTTAACAGCTATCTAGTGTGTTTCAAATGGATTGCCTCGGTACCGACTCGTCATACTCAATGCATATGCCACGTCTGGACGTGTGAATATCATGGCATACATGATTGATCCTATTGCAGATGCATAAGAAACACGGCTCATGCGTTCAACCCCTTCAAGTGTCGTGGGTGTCTGAGACTTGCTCAAATGCATCCCAGATGTCATTGGAAGGTTCCCCTTCTTGGAGTTGGTCATGCTGAACCTTTTAAGAATCTTATCTAAATACGACTCCTGACTCAGTGATAACATCCGTCGTGATCTATCTCGATAGATATGGATTCCCAATATGCGTTGTGCCTCACCCAGATCTTTCATCTGGAAATGGTTCTTCAACCATCCTTTTACAGAAGATAAGAGAGGAATGTCATTCCCAATCAAGAGTATATCATCGACATACAATATCAAGAAAACAATCTAGCTCCCACTCGACTTGATATATAAGCATGGTTCTTCGACCGATCGAGTGAAACCATACTCTTTTATCACCTGGTCAAAACGATGATTCCAACTCCGAGAAGCTTGTTTAAGTCCATAAATGGAACGCTTAAGCTTGCACACTTTCTTAGGATTTTCAGGATCTATGAAACCTTCGGGTTGTACCATGTACAACTCCTCCTCCAAATAACCGTTTAAGAAGGCGGTTTTCACATCCATTTGCCAAATTTCATAGTCATGAAAAGCGGCAATCGCTAAGATTATCCGAATGGAACACAGCATAACTACGGGTGCAAAAATTTCATCATAATGCAATCCGTGCACTTGAGTGAAACCTTTTGCCACTAGTCGTGCCTTATAGGTATCTGGTTGCCCGTCTATAGAATGCTTTATTTTGTAAAGCCATTTGCGCTGCAGAGGTCTTACCTTATTAGGTAAATCAACAAGATCCGATACGTCATTATCATACACGGAGTCCATCTCGGATTGCATGGCTTCAAGCCATAGCTTAGAGTCAGAACAGGCCATGGCACCTTTATAGGTAGCGGGTTCATTACTCTCTAGGAGTAAAACGTCATTTTCCTCGACCATAACAATGTATCTGTCTGGAGGATTAGAGACTCTACCCGACCTCCTAGGTTCCTAAGGAATATTAACCGTATCATCAGTTGAAGGAACAACTTCCTCCATCTGTTCCTCGGTTGTTGGTTCTTGAATCTCCGACAGCTCGAAGGTTCTATTACTTGACTTGTTCTCGAAAAATTCTTTCTCTAAGAACTTTGCACTAGCCGCAACAAAAACTCGATGTTCGGTAGGCGAATAGAAGTAATGACCAAACATTCCTTTTGGATCACCAATAAATTATGTCTTGACTGATCGCGGGCCGAGCTTATCCTCGTGTCTCCACTTGACATAAGCCTCGCAGCCCAAACCCGAATAAAGGACAAGTTAGGGACCGTTCCCTTCCACATTTCATATGGAGTCTTGTCGACAGCTTTAAAAGGACTTCGGTTATGTATAAGAGCAGCTGACAAAAGAGCAAAACCCCATAATGAATCAGGTACTACCGTGTGACTCATCATGGATCGAAGCATATCAAGTAATGTTCGATTTCTCCATTCGGACACACCATTTAATTGAGGTGTTCCAGGTGGAGTTAACTGTAAAACTATTCCACAGTCTTTGAGGTGTTGATCAAACTCATTTGAAAGATATTCGCCACCCCGATCTGAATGGAGTGCTTTAACCTTTCTTCCCAGGTTGTTCTCAACCTTATTCTAGTATTCCTTGAATTTTTTGAAGGACTCACTTTTATGCTTCATTAAGTAGACATATCCGTATCTACTCAAATCATCCGTGAAAGTGATAAAATATCTATAGCCGTCTCTTGCGGTAATTGACATAGGTCCACATACATCAGTATGTATGAGTCCTAATAGGTCACTAGCGCGCATTCCAACACCTTTGAAAAAAATTCGAGTCATTTTGCCGATAAGACATGATTCACACGTGCCAAATGAAGAAAAATCGAATGTGGGAATGGTCCCATTCTCGATGAGTTTCTTTACACGTTTTTCATTTATGTGTCCCATTCGACAATGCCATAGATAAGTTTGATCTTTTTCACCAACCTTTAATTTCTTATTATTCACGTGTAATATATCTGTGGTTTGATCTAAGATATAAATTCCATTCATGGAAACTGCTTTGCCATAAACCATTTCATTGAAAGAGAAAATACAGCTATTATCCTTTATTGAAAATGAAAAACCGTCTTTATCAAGTACGGAAACAGAAATAATATTCTTAGATAAACTGGGTACATAGTAACAGTTATATAAATATAACTCAAACCCACTAGGGAGCTGGATTACGTATATTCCCTTTGAGACTGCAGCAACTCGTGCTCCATTCCCGACTCGCATGTCCACATCACCCTTTGCGAGAGGTGTGATGTTTTTTAGGCCCTGCAAATGATTACACAGATGAGAACCACAACCAGTATCAAGTACCCAAGTTCCAAAACTTGCATGGTTAATCTCAATCATATGAATATAAGATGACATACCAACATGAGTGACGTGGCCTGCTTTTATGTCCTCACGGTAAACGGGACAGTTCCTCCTCCAATGTCCAGTCTTGTGACAATGGTGGCATTCAACGTTACCGTCCTTGCTCTTTGCCTTGCCTTGTGAGCCACTAGTCTCACCAGGCCCACTCTTACCGTTTCCTGACTTTTTAAACTTTGGCTTTCCTACAGTTAGGTCACCGTGAGCCTTGCCCTTACCCTTATTCTTGTTGGAAATCATGAGAACATCTTGCTTCATGCTCCCACTCAATTTCATATCCTTCTCGGTCTGTACGAAAAGTGAGTGTAGCTCATGAGGACTTTTCTTCATGTCATTCATGTAGTAATTTGCCCTAAAGAGGGCAAAACCATCATGAAGTGAATGAAGCATACGGTCAATGACTATGCTCTCACTGATTTTGCAATCAAGTGCCTCCAATTTCTCGACATTCTCAATCATGTTAAGAATGTGTGGGCTAACCGGTTGGCCCTTCTGGAGTTTCGCATCAAAGAAGCGACGGGTATGCTCATAAGTAACGATTCTCGGTGCTTTTGAGAATTCATTAGTGAGCGTAGTGAAAATCTTGTTTGCACCTTGGGCAATGAAGCGTCTTTGCAAATTGGTTTCCATTACAAAAATGAGTACGTTCTTTATCGCACCCGCTTCCATACCGAAGTCACTATAAGCAATTGACTCGTTAGCTCTTGCATTGGGGCCTGGGTTTAGCGGTATTGGCTCAGTAAAGTACTTGAGCTTACCGTCATCAATGGCAGCATTCCGTAATGATGCCTCCCAGTCCGCAAATTTGGACCCGTCATTCTTCAGTCGTGTGAACTGATTCATGTGGTCCATGAAAGCTTTTAGCCAGGACTCGCGTCCAAGTGTGGCACTTTGCATAGGGATATCATTATTTCCAGCCATTTGTTGTAAGCAGTATTATCAAAATAAAACGTATTCTACACTGCGAAAAGAAGAAAAATATAATAAGCATACTCATCGTTATGATTTAAGTCTAATGCAATACTGTTATAACGCGAAGACTCAAGCATTTATACAATTGACCTCCCTCAAGAATTATATAAATGATTCCAAGACTCAATTATCTGTAAATTGATAAGCCAACCTCTTGGCTAATTCTACTATTAGAATTCTTGGTCGATAAATTTCTGTAAATTCTATCTATAGTCCATCATAATCACGAGAAACTCTTCGGATTATAATGTTGAGGTAAACTAAGTCAACACAAACTACTTACCCAACGTAGAAGGGGTCATATGGAGAGTAAGGTCCTATATGCCTACCGACGAAGAAGGGATTCATAGCTGTTTGCCCTTATAAAGACTAGTCTCAATTTCAGTTTTAGAGGAAGATCCCATCAACTTTATTTTAATTCATTTTAAGTGAACTAATATCTAGCATGCGAGAATGAATAAACTAAGATGATGGCTTAAAATGTGTGACATCCTTATGTCCATAATAACTAACATCCAATCTATATGAGACAATTTTCATGCATATTAGGTGGTTTGGTTTAGGCGGAATATGATTCACTAACTATTATGCAATGAAAAGCAATAAGAATGGAAAAACGTAAAACAAAATAAAGACCTAGTGTGGCCTATCTACCAAAATGAACATAAATACAACTTTGGAATCCATCTTTGGACCCGAGAAGCTTGTCTTGATGTTCCATCTTGGTCCATGTAGTGGGAGTGAGCAATCCAATCTGCATCTTTAGTCTTCTTTAAAATTACAATTAAAATTACAAAATAAACCTATTTACATTCTAATTTCAAAAACATAATACTTAAAGAAAATTAAAGGAGATTCGAGATCTCAAAATTACATTAAAATTATGTTTCCATCATTACGAAAACATAATTAACTAAGGCCACACTAGGTATTACAAATTACAACCAATTGCAAAAATATGTAAATAAACCATTCAACAAAACATTCAACTAAATAAAAATGCATCAACTATAAATTAAACATTCAAGACATAATTCCTTAATTATGTAGAGTAATTTATCCAAACCACCTATTTAAATGATCAAATTATGTGACAATTCCTCAATTACTCACAATAATTATAATCTTAATACATATTAATCTTGTAATATGAATTATTCCAACATTATTTTAAACCTCTTTAAAATAATTAGGTATCTTAAATTTGTGAACTTTTTCACAACAAACAATCATACATTATCAAAGTAATGTATAATTATAATTGGCCAAAATAAAACAAAAAAACAGAAAAAACAGAAAAAAAAATTTATTATTTTCTCTCGGCATTTCCACAAAAAACGAAAAACCAGAAATTTTTTTTTCTCTTTTTCTCTCGGCATTTCCACAAAAACGAAAAAAGCAGAAATTATTTTTCTTTTTGTCTCGGCATTTGACCTAAAAAACGAGAAAAATCAGTTTTTTTTTCTTTTTGAAAACACCCTTTGATAATGAACAAATTTGTTTAATGTTGCTACTAGAACAAGATTGGCATACTCATCAACATTTAAATTAATGAATCATGATCCTTAAACAACAATTTAACATCATGTGTGCCAAAATATATATAGCAAAAACAAAAAATCATCATTATTTTAAACCATTTCCATTTACATTTCAATTTAATTTTATTAAATCAAAACATCTACAAATTTATCATATTATCATCTTAACAAATTAAAACAACAATATGAATAAATTAAATGGAAACAAACATAAAAACAAAAAACAAAAAACTCACGGCTGAAAAAAATTGATTGGCAAAAAAAATTGATTCGGCCGAATTGATTTTTTTTCTTCAATTTTTTTTTTGTTTAAATTCATTTATGAAAATTATACAAAATAATTTCGTGGCCTATGCTCTGATACCACTTGTGGGAAATATCGGTATACTTCCTCTATAATTATTCGGATTATAACGAAATTATAATTATGAAAAACGAGTCATAAATGAAATTACATAAACAAAAGTATA
The DNA here is from genome assembly GCF_048544455.1 of Silene latifolia. Taxonomy (NCBI): domain Eukaryota; kingdom Viridiplantae; phylum Streptophyta; class Magnoliopsida; order Caryophyllales; family Caryophyllaceae; genus Silene; species Silene latifolia. Next base: position 422,128,478 of record NC_133538.1, on the reverse strand, counting down.
GAGATTATGAATCAACCTTTGGTCCTAGCAATATGGCCTAAGAACAATATCGAAATCGATATTCTCCTAATTGTTGCACCCAAAATGTTATGAGAAATGCCCTTGTTCTTGCTAGAATAGATCCCCAAAAATGTTATGAAATTTTTAGGGTTTTGTTTGTGTGAGTGATGAGAGAATTAGGTCAAGAGAATGAGAAGAATGATCTCACCTTTTTGCCTCCTTCAAACCGTGTAAATGGGAGTGATTAGAGGAAGATTTTTTCTTCCTCTTTTTACTCTTATTTCGGTTTTCACCAACCACAAGAATAAGGAGAAAAATATCTTCTTATTTTAGGTTGGTTTTCAAAATGTATAAATGTGTATTAATTATCTTAATTGTCAATTTATGTCGACATGTATTAATAAGTCTATACACAACAGTTTGTAGTCGATTTATTAATACCGGTCTGTCAATATTTTATTATGACAATTTCGCATAATATATATATATATATATATATATATATATATATATATACTTTAACTATAAATATATCATATTTATAATTCGCTAATTAAATATAACTGGTTACGTTTAATTACGAATTAACATCTTAATTCGTTTGAGCTAACATTATATACATTAATTAAATATAACAGTTTATATTCAATTTACGAATTTAACAATTAATTCGTCTCAGCTGGTATTATTTAATTGTATTAAATAATCGTCTCATCATCACATTGACTAACTGTTTAGTCAAATACATAGACTAACCTTTTAGTCAGGCATCAATGTGATTATATTTTCATACAATCACATCTCTCACACACATCCTTTAGGTGTGACTTTTAGGGACCAGTTGATCACCGCCATCTGTATGATAATAACGTCAAACTTCTAGCAAGCCAACCGTTATTAAGTAAACGTTAATCAACTTATAAAATACTAAGTATACCCTTGTGAACCTATAAGAGATTTATATATGTTATCACAATAACTGTGGAGGACACAAGCTCCAACATTTATATCGCATTGGGATGAGGTGCACGAGAAAACAACTCGATCGAGTACTTTTTGTACTCGATCGAGAGGAATGCCCGAGGAAGTTGATCGATCGAGTGGTTTAAGGCACTCGATCGAAATGGCAAAAATGAAGAATACTCGATCGAGAAGATTTCTATTCGATCGAGCAGATTGGAGGCCAAAGTTCTCGATCGAGTGATTTCAAATCATTCGATCGAGTGAATTTGCTTATTACACGCCGGAAGTTACTTGTTTAACTTCTATTTTTCATTCTAATTTCATTCAACTCCTTATTTGCGATATTTTGTGCGATAATCTCCTATTTACTCCATAATTCTTGCCCTAATACCAAATCAGCTACCCACATTATTTATTTTGCTAATAAATCGACCAAAGCCCTCATTCACCCCCTTAAAATTCGTCCTTCTTTGCGGTCAATTTGGAAATTAAGGTTTTGCCGGTTTTCGATCAAAAATCCGTCTTTTGCCGCAATTTGTGTCGATTTTCTTGCTTATTCTTGTGGGTTCATCATCAAGTAAGTACTCCCTACATTTCCTTTTTTGTTAATTGCTTGTTTTTTGACATTATTATGGAACTAGGGTTTAGGGTTTAGCAATTTAGTTCGAAAACCCGACTAATTTGGGGGTTTTTGTGTTTAATTTGTTTAATTGATTGAATTCCCCTATTGCTTGCATGATTAGGATGGAAAGTAGCTCCCTTCCCTCGACTAGTTCGACTGTTGTTCCATCCTCGACTGAGACGGTGGTCCCTGCTGTTACCACCGTCACTCCGATTGTTAGTACCACTGCTTTGTCTGTTGTTTCCCCTACTGTTACTGCTGGTACTACTACTGCTATCATTGCTAGATCCGCCTCTGTCATGGCTAGCTCTGTTTCGGCCTCTACAGTTTCTGCTAGCACTGTTACTAGCTCCGTCCCTGCTGCCTCTACTAGCACAGCTACTGCTAGCACTTCAGGTACCGTGTTTACTACGGTGACCACCCTTGGTGCGTGGTCACCATCTGTCACAGCCGCCTACCGGGCTGCCTTAGTACCTCGTTCCGTCAGAGGACGGGCTTCTTCCTCAGGTACTAGAGGTCGGGGTCGCGGACGGGCCGTACCTGCTGCTGGTCCGGTCACGATCTGTGTCGATGACTCACTTGACCCGCACCCCGACTACCCCGAGGTACGTTTTGTTAACGATATGCATCATACTCGTTTCTTTGCTTTAGAGAGCCGTGATTTTACTTCAACGAAGTTTTTGTGTCGTAAGTCACTTGATAGGTTAGGTATTTACGAGCCCGTAGTTGAGATATTAAACGGGACGGGGATGTCGGGATTGATTACCATGAGTGCCTTGACCTACAAGGAGCTGACCCTCGTGTTTTTCAACTCCTTTACCTTTTCTGCTGGCGCATACGCCACTGACCCGGGTAGTTCTTGTGTCTCCTTCCGGTTATTTAACCGGATCACGGCCTGGACCCTAGCTGAGTTTGGCAGTAGGTTAGGTTTGTCTTCTACCGGTGACTCTGACCCTCCTAGGAAGGTCATCCGCATGTTGTCGAGGACCTTGGCACAGACTAGTTATGAGGAGCGCAAGCTCGCGCATGTCCACCTTCCCCCGGCCCGTTACTTCTTGCGTCTCATTGGTGGGACCGTCTTTGGCCATAAAGAACCAAACAATGTGAACAACATTGAGCTGTCTATTCTTGGAGGTTACCTGAACATTGATAGTGAGGGACCTTTTGTGCTTAACATTGCTTACCTGAGTGCTCAATATTTTCATAATGTGGGGCAGAAGACGACGGGCACCATTGTTTGCGGTGGCATAGCCACTTTTCTTGCTCGTTCTATCTTCCCCGTCTTCCCTCGTGACTTACAGCACCTAGACACTAATAGGTACCTTGACATTGCTGCTATGCTGTCTATGTTTTGGCTTGCTTCTGACCAGCAGACATGAAAGATTTGTGGTTCCTTGTCTGTACCCTTACCTTGCACCACTCTGCCCCGTCTTGTTCCCCTGCCCATTGTTAAGGGAAGGCTACCTCCACCACTACCCATGTTTCACCTCCCACTTGCTCTACCTCCTACCATGTCCGCTTCTAAGAAGCGGAAGAGACCTGAGACCGGAGAGGGATCCACACCTTCTACGGGTGGCCAGACTTCGACGACCATTCCTACCTCGATTCCTACTCCTACTCCTACTCCTGCATCTGACCAGACACAGCCCGTTTATCCGGCTAATTTTGTTCCACCTCCACCTTTTGAGGCGTCCACGGTCCTAGACCAAGGGCGCCGTGACGGTTTGCTTCTTGAGCTTCTTACCAGGCAGGCTCGTATGGAGCGGGACATTGCACTTTCTTTGTTCCTTCTATACGAGTATCACATGAGGAGAGGATGTCCTGTCCCTGAGGGCTTGCCGCACCCATCTTTCTACCGGTACCCAGCTGAGGGGTACCCACAGCCGGCCAGCGAGGCAGACACCGCTGAGGAGGAGGAGAGAGTACGAGCTGAGAAGGGGAGGAGGATGAAAGATCATATATCCATATTAGACTCTCTAATAAAAATTAAATTATCTCATAATTTATCATTTAGGTGATCTATGTAACATGCATCCAAATATAAAAGCATGAAAATGAAAGTTTAAGGAAAAACAATGTCCTTACATTGATTTTATGGTAAAATGGACACAAACTAGTTCACCTTACTAGCTTGTTCTTGAGCTTATACCAAATGGATGATCCTCCTTACTAATCTTCAAAGATAAGATCTCCTTCAAGATGCACCCAAGAACTTAACCCAAAAATAATAACAAGTAATTAACTAGAAACTTGTTATTATTATACCCTTGATAATATTTTAATATTACTAACTCTCTTAGTAAATATTAATATGTATACTAACAATCTTAGTAGAGATGTGTATTATTTTTAGACAGAGGAAGACCAAATAAATCACATGCAAAGTGCACAAGTGAATAAATAAAAATGAACAACAATTTTGGTCTATATGGGGGACTAAATCGGTGGGGTGGAGTGTTAGGTGAGGAAGAGTGTTCAATTGTCTTATATTATTTTATCTTACATCACATGCAAAATAAATATAAGATAACTTATGGTAGTATATAAAGTAAGATGAAATGATTATGTTACTAATCATCCACTACTCTATTTTATACGGTCCACTTGCCCATTTACGGGTCCATGTTGGTTCTTATATTTGTCGGACAAATACGTGTAATTTTAGTTTAAACATCGTTTCATGTTTAAATACTTCCATAATTAATTCGTCCAAATCACTCCGTAAATATTCGTGTACCACTACACATATTATTTACGTACTAATATTAATCATGTTAATCAATTAGTACAATTTTAGTAAATTAACAATTAATTAACTAAAACCCGTCTCCCAAAATTTATTATTCAATTATCACATAATTAAATAATAACTGTCGTTCCTCGAGTTCGCAACTCGAATTCTCTCTTAAAATAATTGACTAATTTTTTAGTCTACAAATCAAGGGACTAAATAAATTGTATCTCATACAATTATCTAGTTGTCTATGGGGTTCGTTCCTATAGGTGTGACCGAAAGGGGTCAGTTGATCACCGCCGTCTTACGACAATAACGTCAAACTCTAGTCAGCCAACCGTTATCGATTTACGTTAATCAACTGACAAGGATCAAATAATTAAATATCTGATGATATTCCATTAATGAGATTTATTGTGTTAACGCACTATTGTGGAGGACACTAACTCCATTAGAGGAGGGAGCAGCAGGTGGACCCACTACACGGTGGAGGACGTGGAAGACGACGGTGACGAGTAGCTACTAGTCTACTCACTTCCCCAGTTTTCTGGCTGGTTTGGGGAAGTTCATTAATGATATGCATTTATTGGTTGTTTTTACCCCGTTCCTGTATATATCTGCTGGAGTATGTTGGAGGACAACGAGGGCGTTGTTCGTTTTGGTTTGGGGAGGGTAATGCATCCTTTGAATCTGCATTTTTGCATTGTTTTTGCATTCACGTTTCCCTTTTCTGCTTGCATTGTATTTATTTCTTTTAAAAAATCATAAAAATAAAAAAAAAATTAGAAAATTCAAAAAATAAATCAAAAATATATTCACGTTTTATTTTGGATATAGGTTGAGTCGAAACGGTTGATTTCCGTGATGATATTGCACTTTAACTTGTCATTTTTACTTGAGCCTTGCATTTTTATTGACAGTTATTAGCTTAGTCTTACGCATATCTACGAGTTAATGTCAAAAATTTAGTTGACTGTGTAGACTTAACCTGATAAATTGGCAACCTACTTTACAATTTCTGAGTATTAGAGCCATATAAGTGGTGACATTCATGACCAGTTTACATAGGAATTGAGAGTAGTACTCCTTGCATAACATGTTTAACATTTTTGCACGCTTATGAAATTCGATTTCTTGTCAATTGCATACATTCAGGTTTGTGATCGGTGTCACATGCACGGAGGTGCTTGAAAATTTTACCTTCTTTCATTTTTCACCCAATTTGCTCCACTTTAGCCAAATATAGCCTTTTTGACCCATTAGTTACACCCAAAACTAAGCCTTCCTAGTCAAGCTAGTATAGTGTGATTATTGTGGTATGTTTATCCTTGTGCGAGTTTGGTCATTTCATTGTTTGGAGTTGGTGGAAAAATGAGAAGGAATGAAAAAAGACATGAAAAAGGAAAAAAAAAAGAAATGAGACGTGAAGGAAAAAAAGTAACAAAAAAAAATTTGAAAAAATCAAAGGAAAGTCAGACGTGAAAGAAGAAAGGAAAAAATCGAAAGAAAAGAAAGAAAAAAATATATGAAAAAAATCAGATTTTAAAAAATGAGACCGTGTTAAAAAAGGGAAGTTTATGACAGTCTCGCTCCTCTATTCTTATTTACATATTTTTGAGGAGATAGGGTATTTGGTTAGTGAGTTGCGTGCCAATGAAGGGTACTTGCACTTTATTTTCTAGTCAGCTGAGATTCGGATGGTCTTATTTGGTCTTGTTTAGGAACTGGCTTGACGCTTTACCTCCACATTTCCATAATCTGTTTTGCCTTTTCTCACCTTTAGCCTCACTTTCCCATATCATTTGTAAGCCTTCGGCTGTGACGGACATTGTTGGTTGGAATGTGTGCATAGTACTTGAATCGTCTGTCATTTTTATTGCATGCATGTTATGTAAGTCGTAGTTTAGATGAGTAACTGTTTCTCTTTCTCTCTTATACATATATAATTCACCCTTTGCTTCATGAGAGAAGAGTGACCACGTGAGAGTTCGATTTTGTTGGTCTTGTACGGTCGATAGGTCAGCTTTATTTATGGACATCTTATAACTTGTTTGCATATTGACTGCTGTAGCTATGACTGTTAATTTTCGTTGCATTAAATTGGTTCAAGTAGACAAGTTATATCTAGCTCTGAGTTTTCATTTCCGTTCCATTAGTTTGCATGTAGTTTACTCGAGCACGAGTAAAGGTTCGGTTTGGGGAAATTTGATACATGCAATTTTTATAGTCTTTTTAGTCTTTTATTGCACGTATTTCTATGCCTTTTTGTACCGTTATGTATTGCAAAATGCCCCGTATTGGCTACTTTTGTTTGTTTTGTTTATTTTGCATAAATGAGCCTGGAAGTAGTGAAACCGCACCCTATTCGTCCTATTTAGCATGCATTATGAGGAGACGGGAGTTATTGGAGCAAGAGACGTGCCTTGGAGTGCGTGAAGGAAGGTCAAGGGAGCTGTCAAAGACGAGTTAGAGGCTGACTTGGTGGAAAAGCACTCGATCGAGAAAAACTGATGGTCGATCGAGTGGTTTGGCTGACACGAGGATTCGATCGAGTGATTATATATGCTCGATCGAAATGGTGATTATTGAAGTTCCTCGATCGAGAGCTTTATCTACTCGATCAAGAGGAAATGCTGTTGAAGACCTCGATCGAGAGGTCTAAATCTAGTCGATCGAGAGGTTTATTAGCTTATACGGGTTTACTAAGCCCTTGATGTTTTATTTTGTTAAGTATTACGCTTCCCTATATAAGGAAGTCGTAATTAGGTTATTAATCATCATTCACATACTTTCTACTGCTTAAAACTTCTGAATCTCTTAATTACTTTACTGCTTAATCTCGCAACATTTTCCTTTGCTTTTGGATTGTTCTCTACGCCGGATTTGTATCGATTGTAATCATTCTTCTACTCTTCTTAATCTTAATACTTGTTTGCTTTAATTCTTGTTGTCCCTTTATTACTCTTGCCCTAGCCTAGTTCATATTTATTTGTTATTGTTACATTATGTCTCTAATTAGCATTCTTATCATTATTATTGTTGACACCCTTAATAACATGAGTAGCTAATTCCTTTTGTGTTAGGATTAGGGAAACCATGGTAGGATTGTGATGATGTAGCGAATAGGCTAGATAATTTATATGTGAGAATATGTCCCCATAACAATTTAATTGTAACATCAATTTAGTTGAGTGCACGCTCTAAATTACATTAATATGGTTAACTTTACTCTTGGATCGGAAGATTGGAATAAATAGACCTGCTATGAACAGTAGACTACCCTAATGCGGACGGAAGTTAAGTTAGTGGAAATCTAGGATAGAAAGTGGACCGGAAGGACCTTTCCCTTATCCTCCTCACAGTAGATTGTCTAGGCTATTTGCAACTGAGTCGATAGACTACCATGGTGAACCGAAATCCTGGCATACTCTCTTTATCTGATCACTTATACCGAATTTTCTCGCTTTTATTGCTCTTGTTTATTTCTCTTCCCTTAAATCTTTTGTAGCTTAGAAAACAAAATAAAAACCCCCATATTGTGACTTAAATAGACGGACCTTTAGATAGATATCTTGCCTCCCTGTGGAGAATCGACCCTACTTATCACTAGCTTCCGTTAGTATATTTAGGTTTATTTTTGGTACACAAACGACAGTATCACTTATTATCACCCATTAACTACACATATTACATACACTAATTACTAATTATTTACCCAAATCCCCCAAAAGTTAGGGTTTAAACTAATTAGATAAGGGTAGATCTTAACTTACAAAGTAAGAGGAAGGAAGAAGGAAGATGAACAATCCACCAACTCAAACTTGAATCCCATGTGTTTGTGAGTGTTTTAGGGAGAAGGGAGAGATTTAGAGTAAGAAGGAAGGAGGATGAAATGATTTGGATAAGATAAGGCGAAATTCCGAAATTGGCGTTTATCGGTGTGGTACGGTGGCACTCGGTCGAGTGTCGAGTCCACTCGGTCAAGTGCCACTCACTAGGTCGAGTGCTCGCCCAGTCGACCGAGAGTCAGCCACTCAATCAAGTAAACCCTTAACTCGGTCCACTACAACCATACTAGGTCTAATCTAGGTCACACTTGGTCCAGTATACGTTCATCCCTTGCTTTCAAGTAGTTCCCCTACCAGGCCTGAGGTCTCCTAACGCATCCTAAGGTACTTTTGCGTGTCCTAAAGAATTCGGGTATTACACCTCACCCGTAATTGATTCCCATAATTCTTTTGCATCATAGGTTTCCAAAGGGAAATGGTATTTCATACTAGTCAAACCAAATATTTTGGTAAATTTTTCAAGGGTTATGGATATGGACTTGTTCATCAACCTAAAAGATACCCCTTATTCTTACTCGTATTCTTGTATTTCTCCACATCAGTAGAGCTAAATAATTCTAGGGTTATCCAAGAAAAGGTGGGTCGATGCATATTATACATGGTACCCATATCGACTCCCTTGAAAAATTTCTCACAATTCGTATCCGATCCTAATTTCCTCAAAGTATTTCAACAAATGAACCTAGTAGGTATAATTTGACGAGATTTGAGGTATTGAAATCATACCTTTTGCTCTTAGGAGACAAAAACGACCTCGGGGAAGGTCGGGTTCGGCTCGGTTGATGCAATTCATTTTAGCAAACTTTTAACCCCATTTTGAACACCGTTTCGCATGATTTTCGCACTTATTAGGGTCATTTCGGCCTCTTTTGCTTCGTGTTTGATTTTCTATAAGATTTTAGCCTATTTGTAGGAAAGGAAACAAAATAAGCGGAAATCATGCATAAATGGAGCATTAAGGAGCTAAATCGACGGTACTAATGACCAAACATAAAAGGGAGATTGAAACTAAAGGCTATAGCAAGATTTTGAGGTTAATGAATTCAGTCCCCAGTGGACCAAGCCACCTGCGCCGCGCGCATCCACACGTTGGAAAATTTGAGGCGGCGACACTTATCCAACGGAATCTTGGTGAACCAAAGCACGTCAGTGGCCGTTACCGATTTGAAAGACATTGAAACCGATGAATGGTTTGAACAAGCCTGAATTTGTGGAGTCGCCACCAAGTTTTGTGGAAAACTGAAAACCATTTGAATACTTCATGCTTATGTCGACATGTAGCGTGACATAGGCACTAAAGATACTCGTTTACCCTTAGCATTCTATGTCGAGAATGACTCTCGCAATGCCAATGAACGAGGATGCCCAAAGAGATCTTGAGTAAGGGGTAAGGGTACGTAATAGGAAGCTCTTTATTTGAACACCTAATCTCGTCCGTCTCGATAGCGGCCTCTACTAATGATCAGGGAAGTCATTTATACTTGATGTGTTGTTGGTTATATGCATACAATGCAACATCCAATAGATTAAACCTAGCATGTGAACTTAGACAAAGTCGGTTGAGCATATAATTTAGCATCCAATTGGGTCGAAGTGAAGAATTAGATTCATTTACATATGAATTGCCAAGCAAATAAATCATACAAGATAAGCACACGATATAAATAAATTACAATGTAATATAAAATTTACATTATAAAGACGCTCAAAAGGATTTAAGAAAGAAAATAAATAAATAAAGTAAAAGGAAATAAAATAAATTAAAATATGAAAAAGGAGAATTGAGAATAGAAATATGTCGAAATATGGTGATAATAAAGATAATAGTTAATTTATATAGCCTAATACAAAGCTACGTCGAAACGAGACGAGATCAGAGGCAGAAACAAACCCAAACAGGCGCAGCATCTAATGCGTCCTTTGGAAGAGGCGCATCAGTCTATGCGTCTGTTCTTGAGCAGGGTTCTGACTGTGAAAGTCAGACCCGTTGGTTGGTTTAGATTGATTATTGATATGAATTACTCGAAGGAAGTGGTTTAATACGATTTTTCATATGAAAACTTGTCAAAGACTAACTACCCAGATTGTACAGCGAATTATAAGGCATTTTATAGTGATTTACGAAATAGGGTATACAAAACCATAAACAAAATAGGGATTGAAAACAAAGGAAAACGAATGAAAGCTAGAAGAAACGATACAAAGATGGAAAATAAACAAAACAAAAACTTGAAAACTTGTACAAAGGCCGAATTTGAGAGGTTTAATATGAGCAAATTGAAACCTGCAAACTCATGTTTTATTTTATGACAAAAAAAACCCACAAATATGGATTGTTAGTGATTTTAGGTCAAAAGGATTTTCATGAAAATAAATTGAAAGCTTGAATTGATAAGAAAGAAAGGAGAAGAATAAGAGGAAACGAAAGAAGAAAGACGAGACAATAGGGAACACGAGGAAGAAGAAGGAGAGCAACAACAGCTAAGCAGCCCCTGGAAGAGGGGCAGCAGAAGTTGCGACTGTTCCAGAAGGTGCAACCGCCGCTGTTGTGTTCCTTCTCAAAGGTCTTTCTTCACGGTTTCGTCAAAAAGGGTTTAAAACATGGTTTTTGAAGACGGTTTTGAGCATATTTACAATATAAACTCATACATAAATTATAATACAGAAATAAATACAAGTTTAAGATGGGATTTACACCCTTAGACTTACATGTTTAACGAAGCGAGAATAACTAAGTTGTCGTTTAGTGGTTGCTCGACTCGATTTAATACTAATAAAGGTGCCCTTAAAAAAGGAATTTAGAAACTAATTGATTAGACTAATTGTGGTGGAGTTGGTCAAATTGGTCGATCATAGAACGAGACTGGTACCCAAAAGGATTTGGGCTTACATGGTCGAGTGATCAAGTATGTAGGCGTCAATAGCAATATCAATAGCAATAACAAAGGTCTTATAACGCAAAGGGACAAGAGAAGGGGCGGACACTGGCGTGAAGACTATGTGAGGTGGAGACCTCCATTTATACTAATCACGAGGAGTTAATTTAGGAAAACATATGATTTTAGAAAGAATCCGGAAATATTCTGTAAACTGACGAAAACCACTCGAGGAAGAGGCACAACATGCACTACGACCTTTCCAAGAGACGCAACACCTGCTGCGTTATTTCCGAGGGATTTTCTTCCTCAGCAAGAAAGATTTCCGCGATTTTACATATAGGAAATAGGGAAGATATGGATTTCCTTACTCAGCAAGGCAAGATTGATGTATCACTTTCATATATACTTTTATAGCTCCCTTTATACCATTTTACATACCGTTTCGTGCCTATTTTATCATTTATATGCCTTATTTCAATGAATTGTCGATACTGCCCCTATTTTGTGTTTTGATGCAGAAATGACTCATTATGAGTATGATCAAGCTAATATTAGCATGGCGGAGACGGCATAGAAGAATACACGAAGCATGGCACGAGAAACGAGGAAGCACGAAGGCTAGAAGAGAAAGAAGAGAAGAAAAAGTCTGTGAAGATGGTTCCTCGATCGAGTCACCTTGGCTCGATCGGCGGTATCCTTGATCGAGTCACCTCTGGCTCGATCGAGGATCCTCTCTGGCGGGCTTATTTCCGGATTTTCCTAAAACGATTATCTTTTGTTATAAATTAGAAACTCGTGTTTTATTGTTGAATTACGTTATATTTAACTGGGATACTGCTGGAAAACTCTATGAGAACCCTAATCTTTCCCTTGTATGGTACTAATCTTTCCTCATTAATTAATTGTTGATTGTTTTATGTTCATTAATTATTGTTTATTGCTTTCAATCATGTTTTCATTCTTAATCATTATTGTTGTTGTTATCATTATGAGTAGCTAATTCCCTCATCTAGGATGAAGGGGATCTAGGTTAGTTAAAAGGGAAAATCGATTAATTGCTATTGATATCGTTTAAGTTGTTGTTTGATTATTGTACTTCTTCTAGTTAAACAACTTGAGGCCTGAGTTATTAATTAGTGTAGCGAATTGATCCTATCGCCGACCGGGTTAGAATTAATATAGGCTACGATAATCAAATAGATTGTATCTAATTATAGCGACCGCATGTTAGAATCGATCTAAAGGGCATAATTGAGTCGACCGATCTTATGACCTTAAACAACTTGATAGATTTAGCAATTGATTGATAATCCCCGACTGATTGACCTAGTGAACCGTAAATCCTAGATTCTTAATATTATCGTTAAAACCTTCATTTAATTACTTGCAATTAGTTTATTAGAATCAAAACAAAACAAACCCCCAGAAATCGGTTACTTTAGACAGCTTAAATATTTACAGACTTAGCTTTCACCGCCTCCCTGTGGATTCGATACCTGTCTTACTGCTAGCTATTCTTGTTAGTCCTGAGATAGATTTACTTTGGTTTGGTGATACGACTTTAGCCACATCAAATTTGGCACCGTTGCCGGGGAGGCAACAATTGTTTAGTCTGTTTGTGTTTATTTTGTCTTTTTGTCTCAGGGAACCCAGTTCCTTGAGACCGTTCTCACACTTTTCTTGTTAGTTCTGTTTATGCCCAGGTCTAATAGGTCCGAGATTATTCCTTTTGATTTTGAACCAGAGAAGACTTTTCGCTACAGACGGAAATTTAATCAAGAAGTGGGTCAAGTAGAAGACTTGAGTATACTTGACGTCGAAACGGCGAGCTCAACAGAGACAGCCGATCGGTCCTACGAAGAGGAAGAGGACGAAATTCCTATTCCTGAAATTCCAGTTACAACTGATATTCCCAAAACTCCCATCATGCCTACTCTAGCCAGTCACTCTGAGCCGACCTTAGATTCTATCCCACAAGGATTTAAGCTGCCCACTACTACTAATAGAACTTTTGAGATTCGGCCATCTTATATCAATTTGGTGGAACGAAATATGTTTGGAGGGACAGCTGCTGAGGATCCTACGACGCATATGAAGAAATGTATCACTTACTGCTGTTCTATCCCATTAACAGCTGGAGTGACATAAGACCAGGTTAAGCAGGAGCTCTTTCCTTTCTCTCTGAAAGATGGAGCTGATGAGTGGCTGAGAGATATGGATATGGATACTGAAGGAGTTACAGACTGGAATTCCTTGGCTCTTGCTTTCTACAAGAGGTACTTCCCACCTCAAAAGACTAATGCTCTGAGAAATCAAATTACTAGTTTTAAGCAAGGAGCTACTGAAGATTTAAATGAAGCTTGGACTCGCTTCAAGCGTTTAGTTCGATCAGTTCCCCATCATGGTTTCCCAAAGTGGTTCCTTTGCAACCAGTTTTATAACGGGTTGTTTGACGATCATCGTGCCCTTTTGGATTCTTCTACTAATGGGAGGTTTCAAGACAACACCAATGATGGTGACGCGTAGAAGTTGATTGATCAGATTGTTACCCATACCGCAAGGTGTGGAAATCCTAGGGGAAGCACGCGAGGTACCGGTGTTGATAGTGCCCTGGCAGCACAGCTGGAGACTATTTCTGCCCAGATTTCTGAAATAAAGACTACCCAATCATTGGGTAGTAAGGAGAGAGTTCATGCCATGAGTCAGCAAGTAGAGGAGACTTGTGCTAGATGCGGTTTAGATGGTCATGGTGCAGCTGATTGTATGAGCACATTTGAGCAGGTTAACGCCTTTCAGGCTTACAGACAAGGTGCACAAGGTACACCTTTCTCCAACTTTTACAATGAAAGAACGAAGGAACATCCGTTCCTTCAATGGTCTAGTCAGAATGTGCAAAACCCGTAGCAGTCACAACCGCAAAAGAATACTTATATCCCTCCCAACAATCGTGGTAGTCAACCACAAGGGGGATATCAAAGGCAAAATCAAGGAGGCCATCAGTTCAACAATCATTATCAACAGCCTCCTCAGCAAACTCCTCAACAAATTCATCAACAAGCTCCGAACAATGAGATGGCAGAGTTGCGCAATCTTTTGCACCAAACTTTGTCAATGCAGAAGAAGTAGACGGCTCAAATTTCTGAGCTGATTGCCCATAACAAGATGCTAGATAATCAAGTGGCTCAGATGGCACTTCAAAACCCATCAAAACAGGCCGTAGGTCTTCCTCCTCAAGGTAAACAAGCTCATGAGCAAGCTAATGTGATTCAGCTGAGGAGCGGTACTTCTTATGTGAATCCCGACCTACAAAGCCTTGAGAAAGACGTGCCCATTATTGTTGATGAGGTCCCTTATATGCATCCTAAAGGATTGGGTAATTTGGAGCTTAGTGATGATGAGAAAGAACCTGACGAAGTTGAAACACGAGCTGACGATAAAAGTAAAAAATACGAAGGAGCTGAACCTGAAAAGGTTCCTCGATCGAGTCACAGGCGACTCGATCGAGGATTCACCCAGCTCGATCGAGTCACCCATGGCTCGATCGAGGAACCAAAATTGACAGCTGACGGTGTTCAAAAGTGGTTTCTAAGGTCAAGCAAGCCGAGCCCATAACCATTGCACTACCTTTTCCTCATCGACAACAAAAATCCAAGCTGGACAAGCAGTTCGGTATGGTTATGGAGGTTGTGAAGAATCTACAGGTAAGTGTCCCTTTTACTGAATTAATTACTCAAGTGTCGGCTTATGCAAAATTCATGAAGGAGATTTTGACAAGGAAGAGATCCTTTGATGCGGTGGAAACTATTGCTTACTGATGCGTGTCTTTTATATAAGGTTTTCACCTCATTTTTACACGCATTTCTGTGCCTTTTATGTAGCATCTGGCTACAAATACCCCCGAATATTCTACTTTGGTCCGTTATTTGTAATTTGCAGGAATTGACCGAAGAGAAGCTAAATCGAGCCTTAATTGTCCCAATTGTATGCATTCATGGAAAATAAGGAGCTGGAGCTGGGAAATCTAACACTTGGAAGACGCATGAGCTGAGTTCGGGAAGCTATTCAAGTCCTAACGTGCCTATATAGCTCGATCGAGTGATTCACTACTCGATCGAATGCTCTATATACTCAGGATTGGTCGATCGACCAGTTTAAGGAGCCATCGAGGAGTTTTTGCAAGAGTTGCTCGATCGAGTGACTTGTATCCCCTCGATCGAGTGGTTTGGTGATGATATTGCTCGATCGAGTAGACTATTTCTACTCGATCGAGTGGTTTCGTGTGTTTCAGTTAGTTTCCGCCTAATCATATTATGGGCTTTTGTAATTAGTCCATAGATTAGGTTTTAGGATGGATTTTTAGTATAAGACTGAGAAAGAGTAACTACGTTACTCATCTCCTCTTGCACACACGTTAGTTTGACTCTATTTCTTGTCACTGTTCTTTGGATTTTGCCCCTCTTTTACTTTTGCTACTCGGATTTGGGATACGATCGGTATTTTCGCTCTACTATTATTCTTAATTCCATTATTACTTTTAATTCTTCCCATCTTCTGAATCGTTATCATTGCTTCAATCGAATTGTTGTCAGTTTTATCATTATGTCTAGTTTTAATTATTTGTTCGTTGTTACTGATAATTCGATGGTTATGAGTAGCTAATTTTCTTTTGCTAAGACTATAGGGGATCCGTAATATGAAGGGAGAGTAATCGATTATTAGGTTAATGCTGGTACTGTCTTTGTTGGTTAAATGCTACACTTAATTGTATCTTTCTAATTGAGTCGACGCAATTAGACCTATAATTCCTAGTGACCCTTGACCTGGACCGAAAGGTTGGAAAAGGTAGACTAGTAGCGAACAATAGAGTATTGCAGTGAGGACGAAAGTTAAGCTGTTTACACTTTAGGGTGAATTAAGGACCGAAAGGTGACGTTCGCTGCCCCTTAGACCGAATTTGCATTGACCTGAGAACTAGATTACTCGACCGGATGATTATGGTGAACCGTCTGTCTTAGCTATTTTTCTCTATCTGTTATTCCCTTCCTTTATTTCTCTTCTTCTTGTTCTTTTTAGTTTAGAATCACATTTTATAAACCCCCAATTGGTTACTTGACGAACTTAGATTTAGCCGACAAATTCCTAACTCTCTGTGGATTCGACCCGACTTCCCTAGCTATTTTAGTTGGAGCCAGTTGGTTATTTTTGACAGGTACGCGACAGCCGTGTCAAAATTTTGGCGCCGTTGCCAGGGAGGTGGCGCAAACTTGTTGCTTTAATTAAGTTTGTCTCTCGTCTCAGGGAATTTATTCCTTGAGGCCGATCTCATTTCTGCAAAGTTTGATTAGTTTGCAGGTTAACTTTTGCCTTGAAAGTTTATTTGCCAAGATGCCTACGATTACAGAGCATATAGAGCCATGTGGTAGATGTGGCGAGGAAGGGCACGACCTTTATGAATGTATGGCAAGTGTAGAGCGCGCCCTAGCTTATAAGAAGTACAAGCAAGGGGTTCCTTTCTCTCAGCTATATGAAGAGATTAAGAGCGTCTCGCCCCCTCACGCCGCTCCTCGCTACCGATTCCTCCCTCGCAAACGAAGAAATTGCCGAGTTAAAATCCATTATGATGAGTATGTCACGGCAATCTGAAACGGTTATATCGGAATTGAAAGAACAAGTCGCGCAGTTAACACTCGCGACAGACCAAGCCAAGCTTCTTCCCGTTTGTGATCCAGTTAGCGCAGTGAATTTTCAAAATGACCCTATTCATGAAGAAGACGAGGTTTTGATAGCTGATGATAACTCAGATGATGATCTAGACGAGTTTTTGAAGGAAATACTTGTTGCGTGTGCTGTAACCACTCGATCGAGTGACTCTTCTACTCGATCGAGCGATTCTAATCGTCCAGTAACTCGATCGAGTGAAAATGGTAGTCGATCGAGAAGCGCAGAATTCCAAGTTGGTCGATCGAGCGATAATCTTACTCGATCGAGCAACCCTGCTGAAGAAATCACTCGATCGAGTGATGAACATGGTCGATCGAGCGATAAAAGTACTCGATCCAAGATTTTTAAGTGGCGGAAATCCTAATTCACTATCTAATACCGCCACCGTGTCATCTTCCCCTGCTGTGGAGACGTCACGCATTGATAAGGGTAAAGAAAAGGTTGCGGGACCGCTCATCGCTACCAGGGTACCCTTCCCAAGTCGTCTAAAGGACGCAAAGATCGAGCAACAGTACGGTAAGTTCGTGGACATCGTGAAGAACCTCCAGGTAACTGTCCCTTTTTCCGAACTTGTTACTCAGGTACCCACTTACGCTAAGTTTATTAAAGATATTGTGACGCGTAAGAGAAATTTGAGTGAATTTGAGACGATTTCATTTATGGAAGAGTCTAGTAACTTGCTGTTAAATAAGGCCCCTCCAAAAATGAAAGACCCGGGCAGCTTTTGTATTACTTGTGTCATAGGCAATATGGTTATTGATAAGGCCCTTTGCGATTTAGGTGCCAGTGTTAGTGTCATGCCCCTTCCTGTCTGCAAGAAACTGAAGATGAGTCATTTCAAAGTGACTAACATTACCCTACAGATGGCTGATAGATCTGTTAGGAGGCCCTTAGGTGTCTTAGAGGACGTGCCTGTGAAAATAGGCAAGCTCTACATCCCAGTAGACTTCATTGTTTTGGATATAGCTGAGGACACTCGGACTCAAATTATCTTAGGAAGACCATTCCTTTGTACAGCTGGGGCTGTTATTGATGTCAGACAAGGGCGTCTGACTCTTGTAGTAGGGGATGACGCTATCACATTCAGTTTGCCTAGTACTTTAGCCCACCCAATGATAAAGGACACTTGTTATTCGGTCGATATCATTGACGAGTCTATTTATGACTTCTGGTCGGGTTCTTTTATGAAGGACCCACTAGAAGCTCTTATGCTTTTTGATGAGTGTGCAGATAGCCCAGACGACGATGACGCTGCGTTGGATTTGCTTGTTGATGATTTAGATGAGCATGAGGGAGAACAGGTGGAACAAATGATTAGCACTCTTTGCTCCATTGAGGTAAAGGTACCGGAACGTAAGCCTCTCCCTTCTCATCTTAAATATGCTTTCCTAGACGATACAGAGCAATATCCAGTCATTGTTAGTGCCAAGCTTAGTGATGATCAGCTGACCTCTTTGTTAGCTGTACTTAAGAAAAACAGGAAAGCAATGGGCTATTCACTGGACGATATCACAGGGATTAGTCCCGATATTTGTATGCACAGGATAGAGCTGGAGGAGGATCACAAACCTTGCAGACAGGGTCAGCGCCGGCTGAACCAGAAGATGCAAGATGTCGTGACGGCTGAGGTAATGAAGCTGCTGGATGCAGGTATTATTTATTCTGTCGGTAATTCTAGATGGGTGAGTCCAGTACAGGTGGTCCCGAAGAAAGGAGGGACAACTGTAGTTAAGAATGAGAAGAATGAATTAATACCTACTCGAGTAGTAACTGGTTGGCGGATGTGCATAGACTACAGACAGCTGAATGCCGCCACTAAGAAAGACCACTTTCCCCTTCCTTTTATTGATCAAATGGTAGAAAGGTTAGCTTCTCATAAATTTTTCTGCTATTTAGACGGGTATTCAGGGTTCTTTCAGATCCCTATCCACCCGGACGATCAAGCTAAGACTACATTTACCTGTCCTAAGGGCGTTTTGCGTACGTGAATGCCTTTTGGTTTGTGCAATGCCCCCGCCACCTTCCAAAGGTGTATGATGGGGATATTTTCAGAGTATATTGAGTCTATCATGGAAGTTTTTATGGACGATTTCAGTGTATATGAAAGTGATTTCTCTAACTCGTCTGTCTAACTTGAGAAAGTGTTGCGTTGTATTGAGGTTAACCTTGTCTTTGAATCGGGAGAAGTGCCACTTTATGGTCAACGAGGGAGTTGTCTTAGGGCACTTAGTTTCTGATAGGGGAATAGAAGTTGATAAAGCAAAGGTGGAAGTGATTCAGCAATTACCACCTCCTGTTAATGTTAAGGGGGTGAGGAGCTTCCTTGGTCACGCCGGCTTTTATCGCCGGTTTATCAAGGATTTCTCCCAAATTGCTAAACCACTTACACAGTTGCTACTTAAGGATGCTCCTTTTGTGTTCACTGACGCTTGTCTTTCTGCTTTTAACAGGTTAAAGCAGGCTTTAGTCTCTGCGCCGATCATACAGCCTCCCAACTGGGACTTGCCGTTTGAGGTCATGTGTGATGCGAGTGACTATGCACTAGGAGCGGTGCTTGGCCAGAGGAAAGACAAAGCCTTGAATGCTATCTACTATGCGAGCCGAACTCTGGATGAGGCTCAAGTGAAGTACACTACCATCGAGAAGGAGCCGTTAAATGTAGTTTATGCCTTAGAGAAGTTTCGTACTTATTTAGTTGGGTCGAAGTCACATGTTTTTACCGACCATGCAGCTTTGAGGCACCTCCTTGCTAAGAAGGAGGCCAAACCACGGCCATCGAGATGGATACTCCTTCTTCGGGAGTTTGATTTTGCAGATCAAGGATAAGAAGGGAGCCGAGAACGTTGTAGGCGATCACTTGTCGCGACCGATGCGACAAGAAGGGGAAGATTCTCTACCCATTGATGATTCTTTCCTGACGATACTTTGATTGAGGTTATATCGTCTATTGTTAACCAAGAACCTTGGTATGCAGATATAGCTAACTTCGTTGTCGGTGGCAAGTTGCCGCCGACCTTTCTCATCGCCAAAAGAAGCGTTTTCGTATAACGCTAAGCGATTTCCGGGACGATCCTTACTGTTTAAGGAATGTGCAGACGGTCTCTAGAGACGGTGTAGTCCGCAGTGGGAGACCAAAATAGTCTGGAAGGCTGTCACTCCTCTTCATATGGTGGTCACCACGGTCCATCGCGCACCGTGGCTAAGGTACTTCAACTGCGGTTTTTACCGGCCTTTTTGTTTTCCGACGCTAAGTCTTTTGTTTCAAAGCTTGTGATGCTTGCCAACGATCGGGGAACATTTCAAAGAGACATGAGATGCCACAAAACGGCATCCTAGAGGTTGAGGTTTTCGATGTCTGGGGCATTGATTTCCAAGGACCGTTCCCATCCAGTAAAGGTAACAGGTACATCTTAGTAGCTGTAGACTATGTGTCAAAATGGGTTGAGGCAATTGCTTCACCCCATTGTGATGCTAAGACCGTGATAAAGATGTTCAAAAAGATCATATTCCCCCATTTTGGTGTTCCTAGGGTCGTCATTAGTGATGGGGGGATGCATTTTAAAGAAAAGAAACTCACTTCCAAACTGTCTAGAGTTGGTGTCCAACACCGGCGTGGTTTGGGGTATCATCCCCAAACTAGTGGTCAGGTAGAGGTCTCTAATCGCGAGTTGAAAGAGATCTTGACCAAGGTAGTTTCTAAATCACGGAAGGACTGGAGTCTTAAGCTAGATGACACATTATGGGCTTATAGAACTGCCTTTAAGACACCAATTGGTGCATCACCTTATAGGTTAGTTTATGGGAAATCGTGTCACTTACCTGTTGAATTGGAATGTAAGGCCTGGTGGGCAATTCGAGAGCTTAATTATGATCCTAAGTTGTGTGGTCAGAATCGTCTTTTGCAGCTAGATGAATTAGAGGTGTTTAGGCTTAATGCCTATGACAGCTCGCGCATTTACAAGGAAAAGACGAAGAGATGGCATGACAAGAGAATCCTACCTCGGGAGTTCCATGTTGGGCAAAAGGTCTTTCTTGTTTAATGCCCGGCTGAGACTATTTCCGGTAAGTCAAGTCCGGATGGAGTGGTCCTTATACGGTGACAATTTGTTACCAAATTTGGATCCGTGGAGCTTGAAGATTCCGAGGGGCGCAGATTCAAGGTGAATGGTCAATATGTGAAGCATTACCACGAGGCGAGCGGCATAATTGCGTTGAAGTCTTGCGCTTCGACGAGCTCGACGCGCCATTAGTTGATGCGAAAGGTCGTGCGGGACCTCTTAAACCAGCGCTCTCCGGGAGGCAGCCCGGACTGTTTTATTGTACTTTTGTCGAACCTTTTATTTTCTTTTGGCTTTACATTGAACTTTAGACACTGCTTTATGAACTTCCTACGTTGTTTTCTTGCTTTTTATGCGTGTTTTGCAGGTCAAAGTACTCGATCGAATGATATTGTGTTCGATCGAGCACTTTCTGAGGAAGCAATCACTCGATCGAGCGATATTCTCCTCGATCGACCAGAACCAGACTCGCTCCTGCTCGATCGAGTGGTTTTTCATTCGATCGAGCTGTTCCAAGTGCTCGATCGAACGGTTTCGACTTCCAGCTGTTGTTTTACGTCTATGGAGCTACTGCTTGACTTTCTTTGACCTCCCATGTTCATGGTCAGTTTGGGGAGGTCCCTCCTTGTGACGTTCTGTAAGTTTTCCGACTCCACCTCTCCTTTTCCTTTCATTTTGCAATTCCTTCCCTATTTTTGATACAATGAGGGCATTGTACGGTTTGGTTTGGGGAGGTATGCATCCATATCTGTGTCTGCATGTTTTCTTGCATTTCTGCTTCCATGATTATTAATTCCGCATGCATTGTTGTTCGTTTTACTTCAAAAAAATCATACAAAATTTTCAAAAATTTCATAAATTTCATGTTTAATTTGAGTCGGAACGTTTGAACATTGACGCTACTTTGAACCCTTACTTGAGCCCTGCATACTCTTGACATTTAGTTGGCGTGGTCATGTGCAAAATCTACGAGTTTTTGTTTCTTCTTTATCTGAACGAATAGACTTGATTCATTATGTCGGCAAGCTACATTACATTCTGAGGTTAGAGCTTATTGAACTGGTGACATTCATGACCGGTTTCATTTAGGATGTGAGTAGTACTCTCTTTAAGACATATAACATCAATTTGCATAAGCATGAGTCTAGTCTTCTTAATACCTGTATGTATTCGGTCTGTGGATGGTGACACGTGTTAGGAGAGGCAGTCCCCTTTATTTCATTCTACCCATGAGCCTCACATAGCCAAATTGCCTCTTTTGTCTATCAACTACTTTCTATAATACTTTCTACCCTAGCTGAGCTAGTAACGAGTAGTTCTTGGAATGTTTTACTGCAATATGGTTATTTCATCTGATTTCAGAAGATGGTGGAGGAATTGAAGGGAAAGAAAGAAAGAAAGGAGGGTAATGTCGAATCGTTGAAAAAAATGATGAAAAAAAAAAGAAAAGAAAAAAAAAGGGAATGAAAAGCGAAAAAAAAAATGCGAAAAAGAAAAGAAGAAGAAAAAGAAAGAAAAATGACATATGAAAGAATGAGAATTGTACAATGATTCACACTCCCATGTCTTATCTATATTCTATGGGGAGTTAACGATTTTTGGTGTTTTGTGAGTTAGTGCATAATTTTGCACCGTTTTATCTTGCTGTCATGAGTACGAAGTTAGGATGCAGTCTATTTTTGGATCCGTTGTTGCTAGCCTGGCTATTAACCCCACATATCCAAATTCATTCTTGCCCCTTCTTACCCATTACCTCACTTACCCAAATGTAAGTCCTCGGCACGTGTCTTGGGCATTAGTATGGTTGGAATGTATATGTACGGTTATAGAGACTTTATTCATGTTAATCGCATGCATGTTCTTATAGGTCGAGTTAGGTGAGTGTCTTTTTTCTTCCTATCTTTCACATATATACTCACCTTGTGCTCGATCTTGAGTGACGAGCGACCCGTGAGAGTCCGATATCTTTTGAGTCTTGCAAGGTCGATTGTTCGCAAGTTTGAAACATTAAATTAACTCGTTTGCACTTTTCACTACCACCTTGTCATGTTATCGCATTAAATTGGTTCTAGTGGATGATTTGTAGCTGATGCGTTGGTCCCGTTCCACTGTTCACCCTTAGTTGCATTCATATTTGCTTGGGGACAAGCAAAGGTTTGGTTTGGGAAGATTTGATGCGTGTCTTTTATATAAGGTTTTCACCTCATTTTTACACGCATTTCTGTGCCTTTTATGTAGCATCTGGCTACAAATACCCCCGAATATTCTACTTTGGTCCGTTATTTGTAATTTGCAGGAATTGACCGAAGAGAAGCTCAATCGAGCCTTAATTGTCCCAATTGTATGCATTCATGGAAAATAAGGAGCCGGAGCTGGGAAATCTAACACTTGGAAGACGCATGAGCTGAGTTCGGGAAGCTATTCAAGTCCTAACGTGCCTATATAGCTCGATCGAGTGATTCACTACTCGATCGAATGCTCTATATACTCAGGATTGGTCGATCGACCAGTTTAAGGAGCCATCGAGGAGTTTTTGCAAGAGCTGCTCGATCGAGTGACTTGTATCCCCTCGATCGAGTGGTTTGGTGATGATATTGCTCGATCGACTATTTCTACTCGATCGAGTGGTTTCGTGTGTTTCAGTTAGTTTCCGCCTAATCATATTATGGGATTTTGTAATTAGTCCATAGATTAGGTTTTAGGATGGATTTTTAGTATAAGACTGAGAAAGAGTAACTACGTTACTCATCTCCTCTTGCACACACGTTAGTTTGACTCTATTTCTTGTCACTGTTCTTTGGATTTTGCCCCTCTTTTACTTTTGCTACTCGGATTTGGGATACGATCGGTATTTTCGCTCTACTATTATTCTTAATTCCATTATTACTTTTAATTCTTCCCTTCTTCTGAATCGTTATCATTGCTTCAATCGAATTGTTGTCAGTTTTATCATTATGTCTAGTTTTAATTATTTGTTCGTTGTTACTGATAATTCGATGGTTATGAGTAGCTAATTTTCTTTTGCTAAGACTATAGGGGATCCGTAATATGAAGGGAGAGTAATTGAATTATTAGGTTAATGCTGGTACTGTCTTTGTTGGTTAAATGCTACACTTAATTGTATCTTTCTAATTGAGTCGACGCAATTAGACCTATAATTCCTAGTGACCCTTGACCTGGACCGAAAGGTTGGAAAAGGTACACTAGTAGCGAACAATAGAGTATTGCAGTGAGGACGAAAGTTAAGCTGTTTACACTTTAGGGTGAATTAAGGACCGAAAGGTGACGTTCGCTGCCCCTTAGACCGAATTTGCATTGACCTGAGACCTAGATTACTCGACCGGATGATTATGGTGAACCGTCTGTCTTAGCTATTTTTCTCTATCTGTTATTCCCTTCCTTTATTTCTCTTCTTCTTGTTCTTTTTAGTTTAGAATCACATTTTATAAACCCCCAATTTGGTTACTTGACGAACTTAGATTTAGCCGACAAATTCCTACCTCTCTGTGGATTCGACCCGACTTCCCTAGCTATTTTAGTTTGAGCCAGTTGGTTATTTTTGACAGGTACGCGACAGCCGTGTCACTTACACTCAGAAGTGCAAGGCCATGTTGCCAATTAATACACCACCCAAATTGAAGGATCCAGGAAGTTTTTCTATCCCTTGTCACATTGGTCATCTTTCTATTAGTAAAGCTCTTTGCGATTTAGGAGCTAGTGTCAGCGTTATGCCGTATTCTGTCTGTAAGAAATTAAATATGGGTCCGTTGACAGTTACTAATATGACACTACAGATGGCCGATAGATCAGTTAAGCACCCACTGGGGGTGTTGGAGGATGTTCCCGTTCGTATTGGGAAGTTTTACATCCCCGTTGATTTCGTTGTCATGGACATGGCTGAAGACAATCAAATCCCTATCATCTGGGGCAGACCGTTCTTACATGTTGTGGGGGCGGTTATAGATGTTAGGCAAGGGAGATTGACCTTAGCTGTGGGGGATGATACGATTATATTTAACTTGGAAAAAGCATTGAAAAACCCCATGATAGAAGAGACTTGTCATAGTATAGATGTTGTTGATTTTACTATTGATGAGTGTCTTCCTATGTGTTTGGACAGGGATCCTCTGGAGATTGCCCTGGTTTCTGATCCAGCTGATTAGACGGGTTCATGGAGTCCAGAAGTTCATCAGATTGAGAAGCTTCTAACTGGAGAAGAATGCCCAAATCAGAAGGTATATAGTTTGGGTGTCACACCTAAGGTAACTGAGGTAAAGAAACCTGAATTAAAACCTCTTCCCTCTCATCTCAAATATGAATTTCTTGATGACTGTGAAATGAACCCAGTGATTGTCAATGCTAGCCTAACTGAAGGTCAACTATCTGCTTTGTTGACTGTTTTGAGAACTCATAAAAAGGCAATTGGGTATAGCATTGATAATCTCAAAGGTATTAGTCTTGATTTTTGCATGCACTGAATTCATCTGGAAGAAGGCCACAAGCTTAGTGCACAAGGGCAGAGATGACTAAATCCTCCAATGCAAGAGGTGGTAAGAAAAGAGGTACAGAAATTACTTGATGCTGGTATTATTTTCTCTATATCCGATTCTAAATGGGTCGGTCCTGTCCAAGTTGTACCTAAGAAGGGAGGTACTACAGTAGTGAAAAATGATAAGAATGAATTGATTGCTACTAGACTTGTTACAGGATGGAGGATGTGCATTGACTATAGGAAGTTGAACACGGCCACTAAAAAGGACCATTTCCCACTTCCTTACATTGACCAAATGTTAGAGAGATTAGCGTGTCATAGTTATTTATGTTACCTAGATGGCTACTCCGGTTTCTTTCAGATACCCATACATCCTGACGATCAGGAAAAGACCACTTTCACATGTCCATATGGTGTATTTGCTTATAGGAGGATGCCCTTTGGTTTATGTAACGCTCCTGCTACCTTTCAGCGTTGTATGATAGCCATATTTTCTGATTACATAGAGTCTATTATGGAGGTCTCTATGGATGATTTCAGTGTATATGGTACTGATTTTGATATTTGCTTGAGAAACTTGACTAAGGTTTTGCAGCGCTGTGAGGAGAGCAACCTTGTTCTCAACTGGGAGAAGTGCCACTTCATGGTTACTGAAGGGGTGGTACTCGGTCACTTAGTGTCAGGTAAGGGTATTCAAGTGGACAAAGCTAAGGTTGAGGTAATTGAGCAACTCTCGTACCCGGTTAATGTTAAAAGTGTGCGTAGTTTTCTTGGTCATGCAGGGTTCTATCGCCGCTTTATTAAGGATTTTTCTAAAATTGCTCAACCTCTAACCCGGCTACTCCATAAAGATACACCTTTTGTATTACTGACGAATGTGTTGAGTCTTTTGACAGGATTAAACAAGCTCTTATCTCAGCTCCTATTATCCGATCTCCGGATTGAAGCCTTCCTTTTGAGATTATGTGCGATGCCAGTGACTATGCAGTTGGAGCTGTTTTGGGGCAGCGAAAGGACAAGGTGTTACATGCCATCTACTATGTAAGCAAGACTCTAGATGATGCACAAATTAACTATGCTACTACGGAGAAGGAGCTTCTTGCAGTTGTCTATTCTTTAGACAAATTTAGAGCTTATCTTGTTGGTTCTAAAGTTATTGTTCATACTGACCATGCAGCTTTGAAATATCTTTTAACCAAACAAGAGTCTAAACCTAGGCTTATTAGATGGATTTTATTGTTACAAGAGTTTGATTTAGAAATCCGTGATAAGTCTGGTGCTGAAAATGTTGTTGCAGATCATTTATCCAGGCTGAGATTTGCAGGAAGAGAGATCTTGCCCATTGATGACTCTTTTCTAAGATGACCAACTGTTAGCTGTAGCTGCAAATACTCTATGGTTTGCAGATTATGCCAATTATTTGGTAGGAGGTATGCTTCCTCCTGATCTTTCTTATCAGCAGAAGAAGAGGTTTTTGCATGACGTGAAGCGATATTTCTGGGACGACCCATATCTGTTCCGAGAGTGCGCAGACGGTATCTACAGACGATGTATTCCAGAGGGTGAGGTACGTGCCATCCTTTCTCACTGTCACTCTTCTTCTTATGGGGGTCATCATGGTCCTTCTAGGACATTTGCTAAGGTAATGCAATCGGGTTTTTATTGGCCTACTATCTTAAAAGATGCTACTACTTTTTCCCGTTCTTGTGATGCATGTCAAAGGACGGGCAATATCTCGCAAAGGCATGAGATGCCTCAAACTTGAATCTTCGAAGTGGAGATTTTTGATGTTTGGGGCATTGATTACCAAGGGCCATTCCCTACTTCTCATGGGAATCAGTATATTTTAGTAGCTGTAGATTATGTTTCTAAGTGGGTGGAGGCAATTGCCACTCCCACCTGTGATGCTAAATCTGTTGTTAAGATGTTTCAGAAGATTATTTTTCCACGGTTTGGAGTGCCTCGCGCAGTGATCAGTGATGGAGGAAAGCATTTCAATGAGCGTCATCTTAATTCTCTCATGAAGAAATATGGCGTTACACACCGCAGAGGGTTGGTATATCATCCTCAAACCAGTGGACAAGTAGAGATTTCTAATAGAGAGCTAAAACAAATCTTGGATAAGGTAATAAGCAAGAACATAAAGGATTGGATTCGGAAGCTCGATGACACTTTGTGGGCTTACCGAACTGCATTCAAGACCCCGATTGGAGCATCACCGTACCGACTAGTCTATGGCAAGTCTTGCCATTTACCTGTGGAGCTCGAGTACAAGGCTATGTGGGCCATAAAGGAGCTGAATATGGATCCTTCACTGAAGGGTGAGAAACGACTGATGCAGTTGAATGAGCTTGATGAGTTTCGACTGCATGCCTATGATAGTGCTCGAGTGTATAAGGAGCGAACGAAGAAGTGGCATGACAAGCATATTTTGCCAAGGGAATTTCATGTTGGTGAGAAAGTTCTCTTATTTAACTCTCGTTTGCGTTTGTTTCGGTAAGTCAAGAGTAGATGGTCTAGACCGTTCACTGTAGCTGATGTGAACAAGTTTGGGTCAGTTACACTGCAAACTGACAAAGGGGAAGTCTTCAAAGTGAATGGGCAACGATTGAAGATCTACCATGAAGGAGCATATGTCGGGGTAATAGAGGCTTTGGACCTCTTTGCCATTGATTCTTCTCACTGATGAAGAATTACGGTCGTGCGGGGACCGAAAAACCAAGCGCAATGAGAGAGGCAGCTCGGATTTTGTAAATTATTAGTTTGTAATTAGGATTTAAAATTAAGTTTTTGTTTTTGCTTTTATGTTTCCTTGAACTTTGAGAGATGAGGAGAGGGTTCTTGATATGCTTTCAAGTATCTTTTGCAGGAATTTTGACGGGATTTGAAGCTATGAGTAACAAATGACGAGAAAAAGAAGCCAACCCAACTTCATCGATCGAGCCAGGAGCGACTCGATCGAGGATCCAGCCAGCTCGATCGAGCCAGCAGCGACTCGATCGAGGCACCTACACAGCAATTCAAAAAGTTTAAAACGAAAGTTGGGTAGTCAGGAAATTGGTTCCTCGTCGAGCCAGGCTCGACTCGATCGAGGATCCAAAATAAACCCGGTTCCGCGTTTTGTTTTTACCGGCTTTGTGTTTATTTGCTATTACTTCTTTCAACTTCCTTTTTCTTATTTCGTCCCTTTTTCCTGCATTCTTCCTCCTCTATCACTCTTTCTCTCTATATTCATCATGAATCATCATCAAATCCCACTTAACACTTGTGTTTAATTGCTTATTACTTGTTTACATCACTTTCTTGTGCTTATTCTCGCGATTCCTTGCTTTTATTGCTCAGGTAAGTCCCGAATTTGTCTAATTTGTCTCGCACAAATCTGAAATTTCTTGCTTATAACTTGAGTTTATTGTATTAAATCTTCCATTGCTAGTATACAATTGCTATTTCCTTGCTTTCTAGCCTCTTAATTGTTGAAATTCATGCCTAATTTGCTAATTTGGGAATTAGGGTTCTTCAAAATCCGGGTAGAAATTATGCATTAAATTGGTTAGAAATTGTGTTCTTATGCTTGGATTCTTCATTATTTGATACATACTCATGTTCCCCTAAGTTTTTGGATGCTTTCATTATGATTTTGAGTCTTAAAAATTGATTTTTTGACCCATTTATGCCAAAAACCGGGATTGCCATATGCTATGGTTGAAGTTTGATTGTTTACTTGCTTTTATGTAGATAATGTCGACTTCTAGGCAAGGAAATAAGAGGACTCGAGAAAGGAGAGCCCCGGTTCAGCAACCCGAGGTGATTCCCGAAAAAGTTGTGTCTTAGGAGGACGATTTGTCTCCTTTGGACGATTACCCATTCATCGAATTCTGTGACAAAGCACAAAAGGACAGGTTTGAGTATCTGTTAACTAAATCTATCAGTGCCACTCGATATGTTGATAGGAAACTTTTGCGCACATTGAAGATAGATGACATTATGTATGGCATGTTCAATGGGATAGGGTTACAGGGTCTTTTCACACTCCACGAATTATCTTACCCTCCTTTAACTCTCGAATTTCTGAGCTCATTTACTTACTTTCCCAGTGATCATCTTATCAAGTTTCGCTTGCTTAATGTTGAACGGTCCTTAACCTTTGACCGCCTGTCTGAAATTCTGGGAATAGATAAGCATACTGACGGAGACTTGTATGGTGTTGGTGGGTTGTTCGCTATTCGTTATTTTCCATTATTTACCGGTTATGCGAATGCCGATGTCAGTGCTACAGCTTTGTTGGACGTCCAACACGTTTGTCTTCGTATGTTCTTGAGGTATTTGAGCTATTTGTTTTATGGTCGGCACGACAAGAGCAAGACCTCCACTATTGAGGTCTTAATCCTTTCTAGTTACTTGAATCCTTATCGGGAGGAGACTTTCCAGTTCTCCCCTCCTGCTCTTGTGTGCTCGGCTTTTGATAGGATGGTTGGGAGGTATGGGAACCTTGACTGTGGTGCTCTTGTCACCAAGATAGCTAGGGCTGTTTGTGATTTTGAGGGTGATGATCCCTATGAGCCCATCGATGACCACGAGCCCCTTATTGATGATGACCACCTCCATTATGAAATTTCTTATATTGACATCAAGAATGGGAAGGACCATTACTGGAGGGTCCGGGGCGAGTCTTACATGCTTCTACCTTGCGCCCGTTTACCTGCTGTCGACCCCCTTAAGGAGAGTACGGCTGTGGAGCGACCCCCACCCGTTACTTATCTGATTCCTGAGGACCTTCTAGTCACTTTTCCTGGGTCTAGTACTACTACCACCACCGGCGGGCACCGGAGATGTCGTCCACCCACTACCCATCTGCCTGGCTCATTTTAGCCTGCTCCTCCTCCACCTCCTTCAGCCTATCCTGCTTCGGGCTATGCTTCAGGTTACCATTTTGATCCAGTTATTGAACGAGAAGTGAGGATGCATACGGGCATCAACACTGCTTTGACAGAGAGAAGGATGTGGGAACAGATGGAGGCCATCTCTCTTGCTTTAGGGAGCCAGTATAGGGGTGTGACACCTAGCTATTACACCACTTCTGGTGATGATAGCCGCGTTTTCCATCTATATGGAGTCACTCCTACGGAGTTTGGACAGTTTAGTACTGCCTATGGCGCCTTGGGCCGTCCCTTTTACACTCCAGTCCGCCCTCCTCAGGCTACTTCTGTTTTTGCGGAGGACGCCGGTGTCCCTTGCTCCCAGAGAGGACCCTTTGGTCAGTTTCATGCTTCTACTTCCACTGCTGCTGTTCCAGGAGGAGGTGGCCGTGGCAAAGGCCGTGTTAGGAGAGCCACCCGTGGCAGAGGCCGCAGCGCCGTTCCGGATCCTGAGTTGATGAACCTGTATGCCGAGATTGATGCTTTTGATGATGATGATGGAGCCCAGTAGTGACAGCTGGTCACTACATCCCTCTCTTTCCAGCTGGTTTGGGGGAGGCTACTGCATTACAGCTGGTATTATCTTTCTTGTTTTGTTTTATTGCTTTTCTTGTTTTTCCCTTCTTCCCTTTATTAGTAGTGTCCCATAGGTTGCTGGATTTCTGTGTGATTGCTATGCTGTAGGCGTCACAATGAGGACACTGTGACATTTAGGTTTGGGGGAGTGTGTTTATTTCTGTTGTGTGCTTTTATTTATTGTTGTGAAAAAAAAAATCAAAAAAAAATTGAAAAATTACAAAATACAAAAACATGTTTTTATTTACTTTTATTTATTTTGAGTCGAGTTCTGGTGAATTGTATAGCGATGATGATAATTTGCTTTGTCTTTGCATTTGAGTCTCATTTAGTTGTCCATGTACATTGTTTTGACCTGTTAGCTAAGATGAACAAAGCTCTTTACTCGAGTCTTGACCGTCACAATATGCCTTATGCCGAGTAGACTTGACTTTGTTTTGTTGGTAAACCACTTAAATTTCTGAGGTCTTTAGAGCTTCCTAGGCCGGGAACATTAATAAACCGGTCTCATTGTTATTTAGGCTGATGAGTGTGGTCTCCTTGTGGAATATGTAATATCAAACTGCATAAGTGTGACATTAGTTTCTTAGCTTTTGCGCATTCATATGATTAAGTACATGAGGAAAGGCGGTTTTTTTTGTTCAAATAAGCCAAACATCACCCAGTTTTTGTTAGCCCGTTTGAACCATGTAGCCATTTTATATCCTATTTCTTAGCTACATTCCAGAATTTGCCTACCATTTTCGGGACAGTCGCAGTTGCTTGAGTCTTTATTTTTATAGCTGCTTTGGTTGGGTTGGGACTTTATTGTCATGTGGGTAGTAGCTATCTTTTTGTAGCAATTGTGTGACCTCTTATGTTGAAAAATAGAAGTGTTATGAAGCAAAGAAAAAGAAAAAAAAAAGAAAGTCTCGAAAAGAAAGAAAAGAAAAAAAAAGAGATGGAAAAAAAAAAGTTTCGAAAAAAGAATTCAGAAGAGAAAAGAAGAAAAATGTTTGCTTCATTCAGTTTTGTTAGGAGGTCGTGTGTGGTAATTACTGGAGTCTAATGCACATTTGGAGAGCCTTTACATTTCTCTCATATGTTGTCAAAGTTGAGATTATTTCTCCAGTTGGATGTTTGTTTTATTTCTTATTAGATTTGGCTATTGGTCTAGCGCTGTGACTACCGTCTGAGCCTCACATATCCATACGTGTTTTTGCATAAGCCACTTCTATACCCATGCCACTTTACCACCTTTCTGTTCTTGATACATGTACTTGGTCTGTTTTGTGAATGCATATAAGTTGGAGAATCTCTTATCACATTAGATTGCATGCATATTTCATAAGTCGAGTGAGAGTCTTATTTCTTTCTATCTTACATATATCTCACCCCTTATGAGTGCATAAGTGAAACAGCGAGAATCCGAAAAAATTGTCTTGCAAGGTCGAAAAGTATTTGGCTGAGTCTCGGTATCATGTCACATCTTGAGTAAGAGCTGTGTTAGTCTATTACCCGTGTCTTTGAATTTGTTTTATTGGCACAATTTTTGGTCATTACTTTGTTATAGATGTGGACAGCTGGGATTTGTATGTGCCTAGACATTTGCTCTGAGTTATTCATTCACCATATGTTTGTTGATCTTTGTTTGGTCTGGCTGCTTTGCTTGAGGACAAGCAAAGGTTTGGTTTGGGGGAGTTTGATGTATCACTTTCATATATACTTTTATGGCTCCTTTTATACCATTTTACATACCGTTTCGTGCCTATTTTATCATTTATATGCCTTCCTTCAATGAATTGTCGATACTGCCGCTATTTTGTGTTTTGATGCAGAAATGACTCGTTATGAGTATGATCAAGCTAATATTAGCATGGCGGAGACGTCATAGAATAATACACGAAGCATGGCACGAGAAACAAGGAAGCACGAAGGCTAGAAGAGAAAGAAGAGAAGAAAAAGTCTGTGAAGATGGTTCCTCAATCGAGTCACCACTGGCTCGATCGAGCAGCTGTCCTCGATCGAGTCACCTCTGGCTCGATCGAGGATCCTCTCTGGCGGGCTTATTTCCGGATTTTCCTAAAACGATTATCTTTTGTTATAAATTAGAAACTCGTGTTTTATTGTTGAATTACGTTATATTTTACTGGGATACTGCTGGAAAACTCTCTGAGAACCCTAATCTTTCCCTTGTATGGTACTAATCTTTCCTCATTAATTAATCGTTGATTGTTTTATGTTCATTAATTATTGTTTATTGCTTTCAATCATGTTTTCATTCTTAATTATTATTGTTGTTGTTATCATTATGAGTAGCTAATTCCCTCATCTAGGATGAAGGGGATCTAGGTTAGTTAAAAGGGAAAATCGATTAATTGCTATTGATATCGTTTAAGTTGTTGTTTGATTATTGTACTTCTTCTAGTTAATCAACTTGAGGCCTGAGTTATTAATTAGTGTAGCGAATTGATCCTATCGTCGACCCGGTTAGAATTAATATAGGCTGCAATAATCAAATAGATTGTATCTAATTATAGCGACCGCATGTTAGAATCGATCTAAAGGGCATAATTGAGTCGACCGATCTTATGACCTTAAAAAACTTGATAGATTTAGCAATTGATTGATAATCCCTGACTGATTGACCTAGTGAACCGTAAATCCTAGATTCTTAATATTATCGTTAAAACCTTCATTTAATTACTTGCAATTAGTTTATTAGAATCAAAACAAAACAAACCCCCAGAAATCGGTTACTTTAGACAGCTTAAATATTTACAGACTTAGCTTTCACCGCCTCCCTGTGGATTCGATACTTGTCTTACTGCTAGCTATTCTTGTTAGTCCTGAGATAGATTTACTTTGGTTTGGTGATACGACTTTAGCCACATCAAAGATATTTCGGTAATTAAAATATTAAAAATAATATTTAGGAATAATTTCCGGAATATTCCAAGTCGGACTAAGACGGTTTTAGAAAATGAAGACGGTTTTAGACCCGGACTCCAATGTACTCTAATTACTGTCAAAACGACCGTATTGGCGCGCAAATGGCGACCAAGGGGTTGACAAAACTGTTTGAGCTACCACTTGTTGAGGAACTTATGAAATGTTGCAAATCGCTCCGTATGCTAAACATGCGGCCCAATCATCACTGGGTGTTTGACGGAATGTGCAGAAATAAGGTCTCTACAGAGCCCCCACTTTGACTGAGGCTTGGACAAGACGAAAGTCAAAGTATAGCCTTCAGCTCAATCAAAGATTACAACCTGAAGACTATGGCGACGCGAGGCGGCTCAAGCGGAATGACCTGTCGTCGGGAACATTTTAGAGTCTGACGACTTCCGGGGAGGGTCATTTAAAGTCAATTAGACTATGTGAGGAAGCTTGCCAGCCATAACAAGAAGCATACTTGAGTCCTCTTAAAGGCGAACTGGAGAGGTGGAGGATCAACCACCTCGGACTCCGTAGGGAATGAAACAATAAAAACATTGAGGGGCTTGACAGGCAGCATGATTCTCTGCTGAAAGAAACAAAGGCATTACTCTTCTGGCAACCGTCAGTGGATGAATAGGCTTGCATCAGGATCCACGCGAAGTCTAAAATAACTTGGAAAGAAATCTACTTGCGTTGGTCTCAAGCGAATTCTTGAAGAACTTACAAAGAATCTGCTTGTGTCGGTCTCAAACGAAAGAAAATTAAGGTTGACTCTGCCTGCGTGAGGATTTAAAAAATTTCACGAAAAAAAACTTAAGGAGAGAATCTACTTGCGTCAGGATTGAGCAAATTCTACGAGAAACTTAAGGAAGGAATCTGCTTGCGTTATGATTGAGCGAATTCCGCGAAAAAAACTTGAGGAGAGAATCTCCTTGCGTCAGGATTAAGCAAATTCTGCTAGAGAAATTCGGCTGTAGGCGACAACGAACTCTCGCTGGGGAACAATAAACTTGACTATCGTACGGGAGACAAAATGACTTGATGAGACAACACTCCCATAAAAATGTCCGGAGAAATATCTAGAAATTTGGGAAAAAGTATCCCAAACATAGCAAATATGAGGCCCAGGCCCGCGAATAACGAAATCGTAACGACCTTACAATAATAGAAAAAGGCGAATAAAATTAACGCTGTTGTGAATCACTCTGGAGAAGAGGCGTAGTAGGAAAGAGGCTCAGGAAGAGGCGCAACATTTGCTGCATTTTCGCTTGGGCTTGTCCAGGTCCAGTAAAACAGAAACTCAGCGCGAGTTTCATCATTCGTGTTTCAAAACAAAAACTTTCGACTCCTCTTATACAAAAGTCGAAAATATTCACCAATTTTCACCAAATTTGATCAAGACCCGCCATAAATCATGACTATCCAGGTATGTATCTTGTTCTCGACTTTGTTTATCTTTGTAGTTTGAATTAGGGGTAGAAAATTAGAGTTTATATGCTCAATTCAGTCGAAAATTTAGGCATTTGCTTCAAATGAATTTGCCTTGTTAAATTGACATTAGGAATGTGTAATTGACCATGCTAGGAGCATAACTATATGTCCATTTTGAATTTTCATCAACCGTAGATAATTCTAGGCTAAAATAAGATGGTTTTATGTTAAAACGCCATATAGGCTCGAAAATGACTCGAAATACGCCGGAAATTGATTAAACTTTATGTTTTGGAATCCTTGGATTATGGGTAAACTTGCTATCATGTCAGAAATTTGATTTGCAACAGCGCCTTCGGTACACTTTTTTGCAGAGTGCAGAACAATACGACGAAATGCTGTTAAAATTTCAACTCATTGTCGATATTAGGCTTGTGTTAGGCACGTAGGAACATGACTTGAACATATATATCGAATGTTAGACAATGTGCTTGAAAATGAGCTTGAAACGTCCTGGAATGACCCTCTTTATGCTTCGTTTTGGGCTGTTTTGCAGAGGATATGACTTCGACTTCGACTTCGGGACGAGAGGACCCCATGTAGGTAGACTTCGACCCTAGTACAGCTTTTGTGATGTTTACAGATATCCTGTAGAATAGAGAGGAGGCAGAGGAGGTGCTGAGGTGGGCAAATGTGAGGAGAGGCGGGCGTTAGCTTGCTTGGGCGCCCGAGTGGGCTGAGAAATGGAATGGCCGGTATCTCATCTGGGCTGCAGAGCATCACTTGTTGTACCATACGACAAGGATTATGGTAACCAACTTGACTTTACCTAATTTTGAGCTTGAAATTCTAATTTCCTTTCGTTTAAAATGAGCGAAAATTTTGACAGTGCTTTGAATATTTGCAGGAGGCTGGCAACATGAGATCTTTCTCGGGATATACAATCATGATGGAGGCCTTTGGGAATCTGTCAAAAGAAAATAAGGCAGTCGTTGACCGAGGCGCCTTCGGAGCTCTAGTGAGGACTTGGCTCGAGAACAAACGGAAGAAGATATGAGCCAACATGTGTTTGATCAGGGCCTTCTTGGACAACTTTTGGGACACGACCTCGATATTTCACATGACTTTTGGTGAAATCAAGGTCACGTTGGAGGATTTCAATATGATCTTGAGCTTATCTTGCGGAGAGGAGCCGATAGTGTGGCTAGAGGTGGCCATGCGAGCAGACTCAGCTAAGGCTAGGAGGTTAATAGGTTGGAACC
The DNA here is from genome assembly GCF_048544455.1 of Silene latifolia. Lineage (NCBI taxonomy): Eukaryota > Viridiplantae > Streptophyta > Magnoliopsida > Caryophyllales > Caryophyllaceae > Silene > Silene latifolia. Next base: position 422,092,057 of record NC_133538.1, on the reverse strand, counting down.
TAGCTAACGCAGCGGCTAGGGTACCCGACCTTTATCCCAGCTACTACATCAAAGATTACTTTGATGGTATGACTTCAGTTGGGGCGCAAATGACTCGGGAGGGTGGAGATGTGCCTCCTCCTATGTGCACAGCTGAGTAGAGAGCTTGGTTATGACTCTGGTGGTTCTTATCTTTGATCTAATTCGGAGACAAGGGCGAGAGGCTGTCAATGAAGATTCTGCCTTTTCTTGCTGAATTGGGTGGACTCGGGCGCTTGGACAGGGTCACTCCTAGTTTTGCGGTCCTCACTCGGTACATAAGGGCCATGGTTCATCCCGAGCTGATCGAGAGAGGCACCTCTCCTGGTACTTTTGGTGCAGGACTCCTCTTAGAGGTATGACTTGTCCTTTCTTTTCTTGTTTGCTTTATTTGAATCACAACTCGAAGTAGAACTCGAAATCTTTGAAATGTAATTAAAATGAAATTAGGTAGCTTGAAAATTTAAATGAGTGACGATGGCTTGAAACATCCTTTCCCTTATACGAATAAGGACTTGAAAATGAACCTTAGCAAATGAAATATCATATGAATATAAAAAAAACACTCTTTATATGAATTAAAAAAAAATAAGGACGAAATATCGCCTAGAAAATGAATGAATATCCATTTTAGCAAATAAAAGATTATTTGACCGAATAATGAAAGATCGTATAATGTTATTCTTTTCTTTGTCAAAAGGCTTGGTTTTACTCGTACTTTTCCGACTTCTCTCCTGCGAAAGAGGCAGACACAGCCAGGGAGTATTATGTGGTGAGACACTGGATTGTCAGTCGGCAGAAGAGTAAGCGGTCTTCTTACGTCACTTATAGGAGGAGCGTAAATGCTTTGAAGCTTGACAGCGTGAGTAACCTTCCTTCACTCTCTGCTTTCATTTGTCATTTTTTTGTATTTGAATTTGAAAGCATCCCCTATACTGACCCTATTTATTGGACACCAAGGTCTTGGGAGGCTTACACGGGGGAATCGGCCTTTCTGGCTGACGTACTCAGGCCTAGGAGCTCGATTAGGTTGCTCGTTACAACACCCATGGGGCCTGTTTGATACTTGGGTGAGCGCTTGGCTCGACAGTGTCTCCATGACACTTTTGTGGTTCCCATCGATCCTTCACGGACGATGTTCAGGGATCCTTTTGAGGTGGAGAGGACAGCTGACTTGTCGGGGTCGAGTGGTGACGCCTTGTTTCTTTCGGACATGGAGTACTCGGAATTTGTGCAGAGACGGCTGGCTTACTGGACGATCGTGGTGAGAATTTATCTTCTTCTTGAAATTTGAATGCTATTTTTTGACATAGCAGAAGCTGATATTTATTTGAGTTGATAGGAGATCAGTTGACTCTATGTCTTAATAGGGTTTGAAGCATGTCAAGTTGTTGTTTTATTTTTAAGTTATTTTATTTATGCTTTTATGAGCTTGATATGTTTTGTAGTATGCATTATATAGGTACTCAATCTTGATTCAAGAGAAGCATATATGACAATGATCGAAGTCAAGGATACATCTATGAAGTCGTCACAAAGTCCTAGAAATAAGTTAAGGACATATTTTGTAAAAGAATATCTTAGAACTGTGCACAAATTCAAACTGACCTTGTGGGAACGGTATCCTTAGTTGAGGGAGTAACCTCAAGTGCTGAAGAACTCTGCCAGACTTCAAGGAAATGGTATCCTTATTTGAAGCCACCGTATCCTCGAGACTGCAGTAGTTCGAGTTTTATTTCCTAAAATCTCTTTTATCTTGTTTTGATTTATATTTCTTCAAAACTATAATATCTTATTTTTATATTATGGATTTTATTTGGATTAAATATAAGCTTGCATATCTCTTAAAGGAATATTTCACTATATCTTCTTTGCAAGATATTGTAAAATCTTTTGATAAAAAGATATATCAAGATTTGGTTTATATCTAAACAAGGATCTTATTTTCTAAAAGATATTTTATATTGTCAAAATTATTTCACTTTCCATAAATTTCTTAACCGAATTTCTTAAGATTCTATATGATCTTTTTTCGGTTATCTTTGTCATAAAATATCAAACTTATTTAAATCATTCTCAAGTTTATTTTTGGCCAAAATATCTTTAGAATGATTATCTTTAAATATTTTTTGAAGGTTTTAGATTTTGAGTGTGGATCAAGGGAAGTATACGAGAAACACACGACTTGAATAACTTTCACTTGATTAAATCGCATTTTGCAAAAACTTTTTCCCCTGCTTTAAGCTTTAATGTTAATCGTTTACTTTGCAAAATTATTTTTCTAAAGTTGTGTCTTTTAAACGAATTACTTTTCGTATCAATAGTTTATCTTTTTAAAAAGTGCACAGTTTTACGATCTTCTCCTAGACAATTGAATTGTATTGTTTTATAATCGATTGTATTTAATATTGAAACTTTGTAAGCTTAACATCTTACGCACCGCCGGCTTAACATCCTACACCACGAAGGCTTAACATCCTTCACAATCGAGAGCTTCACATATCTCAAACACCGAAGAATTAACATCCTTCAATAGCACGATTAGGGTTAGTCGTGGGAGTTAGTTGTTTATTGTACGCTAGACCGGATTAGGCGGTCGTGATAAACAATTAATAAAAAGGGGTGGACGTTGGCTTTTCAATTGGGCCGAACCACGTTAAAAACTCTTGTCTTATTTATATTTTTCGTAATTTATTACTTTGACATTTTGCGTTATAAAGATGATCAACATACTCGACGTATTTGTACTTAATTAATAAGTTGCAAAAATCGAAGTATACCACGTTTGCATATCAATCGAAAAAGAGTATTTGTTGGGTTACTGAACTCTACAAGATCGATATGGCGGGCGTCGAGCCCCCAGCTTTTCCTGAGATGCTAGAGTACGCGGGATCAGCTCCTATGATGGTGTCCATGATAGTTCCATCCTTCCCTAAGTCGCCGACGGAGGTTGGACTCAATGAGTGACAGCACGTCGTGAGAAGGGTGAGCCCGCAATTTGGACTTGTTTTCTTTTTTCACATGTATGAACATGTACATATGCATATAAATTACTTTGAAATGTAGGTGACGCCATCGAGACATGTCGAGCTATGGTTGATGGCGAACTGGCTATAAGCGACAGCCATCCAGGCACTCTCTAGTGACTCTGGAGGACAGGTATGAACCTTCTATACTTTACTTGAAATTTACGTTTTATTTGCCATTATACCATCTCATCGTCCATTTGATCTTGAATTGAAGCGGGAACGTGAGCTGGAGTCAGTGTTAGTGCAGTCACGGAAGGAGAAGGCCCGCTTGGAGACATAGATTGAGGTCAGAGATGCCGACATCGCCATTCTAAAGGCCAGGGTTGCTGAATACCGAGAGCACTTGGCTTTTGAGCGTAGTCGCCACTAGACTTGTACATTTTAGTTACATTTTGATTTTTAGTTCTCGGGCACGAGCCCGAGTCTTCATGTATATATTTACATTTTGTTCCGTATATGAAAATGTCTGCACTCCTTTTTCTGTTGCTGGGTGTAGCTTGGAACCTTTACCTACAGGTTAGCTTAAAAACAGGTTTGGTAAGGCAATATGTCAGTCGTTATTGTAATACTCCGTATTTATTAGTCTTTGGGTACTCTATCGAGTAGGCCTTACTTTGTCGAGTAAGGGTAAGTTGCGTTTTAAAATAGTTTCTGACCTGTTGAGTACTCGATCGAGTAACTAGGATACTCGATCGAGTAAGGGGGTACTCGATCGAGTACCTTAGATACTCGATCGAGTAGCCGGTTTACGGGGAGTTTTTCTCGGGTTTTGTTAATTATGCGATTAAGATATATAACCTTTTCCGTCATCATTCTAAACACTTTTGCAAAACCTAATTTACTGTCAAAGAGAGAAAGCAAGTACGTTCATCATCTTAATCGCATTGTTAGCAAATCCCGGAGTTTGGAAGGTCGGTTTTCATCGTTGGTTATACCGTTGAGATCCTTGCGTCGAGGGTAAGATCTATGTACCCTTTTTGTTGTGTTTCCTTTAAGTTGGTTAAACCCTAATCTAGGGATTTGGGGGGTTTTGAGTAGTTTGTGATTTGGTAGCATTTGTATGTTGTATGATAGGAGGAGGTTTCGTAGAAGAAGCTTTTTGATACAGCTGTAGAGACCGTCTGATAGTTGTGCTTTCCAGGTAGGATTTCCTACTCAGTATTAGTCCCATAATGGGATGATTGTTGATGTGTTCAGATTGATTGTTTGATATAGTAATTGTATTGTGACGGCTATGATTGTGATTGTGATTGTTTGTCTATGGTTCTCGAGATGCGTTCTCGGCTGAGTGGAGTCACTTGCGGGAGTGGCTTCACGCCCTAATTTCGCCCTTCATGGAACCCGCCACGGAAGGGGATGTGCACATTAATGGACAGGGTTATCGCTCGGTATGATGAGCGGGGCTTAGGTGGGAACGGCTGTGGTCCCCCACTGGCAGGGCTGGTCCAGTGGACAGTCGGTGATTGAGATTGTTGGGATTGGTGTGATTGTGTGTGTGTGTGTGTGTGACAGTTAAGCTGTTTGTTTATCTTATTGTTGATATATTGAGTTGTGTGATTAGTATCGACCCGGTTGTTGTTTTGTAAAACTGCGGTGATCCATTCGGGATGGTGAGCAGAATTGAGCGAGTTTGAGTTGAGCATCGGGATAGTTGGGATGTGCCACCGTCCGACGATAGAAGTCTTCCGCATTTTGTAGTCTTTTAGTTTTATGACATTTCAGTATTTCAGTAGACAGTTGGTTTTAAGAACTTGTACCCGTATTTTGGGATTTGGTTTCAGTTGTACTTTTCACTAAATTTATATCATTTAAGTTGTTTCGTTATTGTCTTATGAATATCATGCCTCGGGTAACCGAGATGGTAGCATCCTTATACCTGAGTGGTCCTGGTAAGGCACTTGGAGTATGGGGGTGTTACAAATGGTATCAGAGCGACGATCCTGAAACCTGTAACCAATGAATCTAATGAACATATGGAGTCAATTAAAATGAACCCGGGGTAAAGGTTGTAGGAGCTAATGCAAAGGCTTGGGAGACATCCTAAAGTCGCGAACTCGCCCTACAATTTTGAACCGGTCACATGGGGGGTGTATGTAAAGGTCGTATGCGTTTTTTGGTTAGCTTGTGTGTGAATGTGATGAAGTGTGTGTAACTGTTGGATGTTTGCAGTAGAAAGTTGAGAATGTGAAAGAAAGGTTGATGATATATGTAGAACTGTTGTTGGAATGAGAAACATGCTGGATGTTTACAATGTGGCGTTTAATAACATGATATAATGATTTTGTAGATCGTATGAAAAGATGCGTAGCATTATATGCTTAGTTATGATATAACGTTGGTTTTATAAAGTTTTGAGCATGTTAGAATATGATATAGCATGCGGGTAGCGTTTTTGAGTTAGCATGACTCGATCGAGTGGGACTGACTTGATCGGGTGGGTTTTTGACGATTTTGAGTCCATAATCGTGTTTTTGGGCACTCGATCGAGTACCTCGGGCACTCGATCGAGTAGGGGGTCAAGCTACTCGGTCGAGTATGTTAGAGATCAGAAGGTCTGTTTGGGGTCTGATGTTGGGGCACTCAATCGAGTATGGTGGGCACTCGATCGAGTAGCCTGTTACTCGATCGAGTATGTTTAGGGAACTCAATCGAGTAGGGTCTGGGCAGCTTGTTTTCGTGTTTTGAGGTTTTAGCGCGTATGTTTATATCCACCCCTTTTCTGATACAGTTTCAAGATGCCGCCCAAGAACACTGCGTTGTATGCGAGAGCTGAGCTTATGAACATAGATGACATCGTTAAGATGTTGGAGCATCAGGATGCTCTTACTGAGGCTTTAAAGACCGTGGGGAAAGATAAGGATAAGGATAAGGAGAAAGAGGTTGACCACTCTAAAATCAGCCTCTATATAGCGAGGTTTAACCCGAAAGAGTACAAGGGGGTTGGGGAGCCTAACCTTCTTGATAGCTGGCTTAGAGAGATGGAGAACATATTATATTTGGTTCACTGTCTTGATGAGATGAGAGTGGAACAGGCTGCGTTCTATCTGAGGGAGGCAGCTGGCAAGTGGTGGGATACGGTGAAAGTGAGTGCTAAGGAGTTATATGCGAATTAAGGTTTACCTGCTATACCTTGGGAAGAGTTTCGTAGGGCTATGAGAAAAGAGTTTGTACTAGAGCATGTGAGGAGTAAGTTGAGAGAGGAGTTTGATGGGTTTAAGATGACCGCTGATATGTCTGTGGCCGAGTACTACAGGCAGTTCAATGACAAGTCTAGGTATGCTGAGGATATGGGTTTGAGTGAGGAGAATCTGGCGCTGAGGTTTGAGAGGGGGTTGACCCCTAAGATTATGGATAAGTTACTCGTGGGAGTCCTTACTGATGTTAAGGAAGCTTATGAGAGGGCTGGGAGAGCTGAGAGGTTGGTGGAGATGGCTCAGGAGAGGTTAGGTGGCGAGAAAAAGAAGTCTGAGAGCGAGGGTGGTGGCCAATCTAGTCACAAAAAAGGCAACCACAATCAGTCTAGAGGGTTTTCTTCTGGGTCAGGGTTCAGTGCTGGGGCTTCCTTTGGGCGTGGCTGTAGAGGTGGTAGTAGTAGTTGGGGAACGACCTGCTTTAATTGTGATGGTGTAGGCCACAAGATAAATGAGTGCACAAGTGCACCGGGAACTTTCCAGAGACCTACGCAGAGCTACGCGAGCAATAGACCGGCTGGGTCATGGTTAAACCGGGGAACTCAGAGCTACCAGAGTGGAGGCAACCGCAACGGCGGTAATTCTTATCAGAAACCACCAACGAACAACAACAACAATCAAGGGTCGGGTGCTAAGCCGACCACGTCAGCCAGTACTGTCCAGGGAGGTGGACAGAAGACCAGTGGAAAGCTGTTCATGATGGAGAAGAAAGCAGCTGAGGAGGATGCACACGTTATCATTGGTACTTTTCTTGTTAATGGTATTCATACCTTTGTTTTGTTTGATTCGGGGGCTTCTCAGTCGTTTGTATCTTCGAGTCATGTTAAACGGTTGGGTTTGAGGGTGTATGAGTCTGTTAGTGAGAAATTTTTTATACCTTTGGGTGAGTCTGTATCTTGTGGGAGGTTATATAGGGATGTACCTATGATAGTTGGGCAAGTTGATTTCCCTGTAGACTTGCTAGAGTTTCCTTTTGACGGTTTTGAGATGATAGTTGGGATGGATTGGCTGGAAAAGTATAAAGCTAAGATAGACTGTCATCAAAAGAAAGTGTCTTTAAGAGGTCCTAAGGGCATTAGTGTGTCTTATCGTGGGTTTCTAGTCAAACCCAAAGTTAAGTTGATTGCAGCTGTTACCTTAAAGTCATATCTGAGGAAGGGATGTCCTTTGATATTGTGCCATGTGAGAGATGACCGGATCGAGGGTCCGACAGTTGATCAGATACCAGTGGTGGGAGAGTTTGAGGATGTGTTTCCAGAGGAGATTCTGGGGTTGCCGCCGAGAAGAGAGATAGATTTCACAGTAGAGTTGAAACCAGGACGGGGCCAATCTCTAAGGCACCGTACCGTATGGGTCCTAAGAAGATGGAGGAGCTTAGGAAACAGTTGGATGATCTGATAGAGAAGGGATACATTAGACCAAGTGTATCGCCGTGGGGAGCACCAGTTCTTTTTGTGAAGAAGAAGGATGGGAGTTTGAGGTTGTGCATAGACTATAGAGAGTTGAACCGAGTGACAGTGAAGAACAAGTATCCTTTGCCAAGGATAGATGACTTGTTTGATCAGTTGAGTGGTGCATCAGTCTTTTCTAAGATTGATTTGAGATCGGGGTACCATCAAGTAAAGATTAGAGAGGTGGACATACCAAAGACAGCTTTCACGTCGAGGTATGGCCATTATGAGTATGTGGTGATGCCGTTTGGGTTGTCTAATGCACCGGCAGTGTTTATGGATTTGATGAATAGGATCTTTAGACAGTTTTTGGACAAGTTTGTAGTGGTGTTTATCGATGATATCTTAGTCTACTCCAAGACTAAGGAGGAGCATGAGGAGCATCTGAGGGTTGTGTTGCAGACTTTGAGGGAGTATGAGCTATATGCTAAGCTATCCAAGTGTGAGTTCTGGTTAGAGAAAGTTGCTTTTCTGGGGCATGTGATCTCTAAAGATGGAGTAGCTGTGGATCCGACAAAGATTGAAGCAGTGACAAAGTGGGAAGCACCAAAGAATGTTGCTGAGATCAGAAGTTTCTTGGGTTTAGCAGGATACTACAGACGGTTCGTGAAATATTTCTCCAAGATAGCTAGACCTATGACAGCGTTGATGAGGAAAGAGAACACGTTTCGTTGGGATGAGAGTTGTGAGACGGCGTTCCAAACATTAAAGGAGCGTTTGACCACAGCTCCTATCTTAGCATTACCTGAGGGGATTGAGAACTTTGACGTTTATACGGATGCCTCAAAGAATGGGTTGGGGTGTGTGTTGATGCAGAACGGTAAGGTGATTGCCTATGCTTCTATTGCCTATGCTTCTAGGCAATTGAAGCCTTATGAGGAGAACTACCCTACTCATGATCTGGAGTTGGGTGCAGTGGTGTTTGCTCTCAAGATTTGGAGACATTACCTTTATGGAGCAATCTTTAAGGTATTTTCTGATCACAAGAGTCTCAAGTACATCTTCACTCAAAAGGAGTTGAACATGAGACAGAGGAGGTGGATGGAGCTGATTGGCGATTATGACATGGAAATTATCTACCATGAAGGGAAGGCCAATGTAGTTGCTGATGCTTTGAGTTGGAAGAGTGTACATTCTTTGTGTATAGCTCTATCTTTAATAAGGCTGAGAGATGAGGTAGCGAGGTTTGGGATACATATGATGCAGAAAGGAGATGCCATGGGTGATCTGACGGTGCAGCTTGAGTTTTATGATGACATTCGAGGTAAGCAGGCGTTGTATCCTAAGATAGTGGAGTGGAGAGCTGGAGTAAAGAAAGGGACAGTGTCCCAATTTTCTATTCATACAGACGGTAGTTTGAGGTTTGATGGTAGGTGTTGTGTTCCTAATGATGAGGAGTTGAAAAAGACTATCATGACAGAAGCACATTGCACACCATATTCAGTTCATCCAGGTGGAGATAAGTTGTGTAAGGATTTAAAGAATACGTTTTGGTGGCCTGGAATGAAGAAAGAGACAGCTGAATTTGTGGCCCGTTGTTTGACATGCCAGAGAGTTAAGGGGGAACAGCGATGACCACAAGGTAAGATTCAGTCTTTAACGGTACCTGAGTGGAAGTGGGAATCCATTTCCATGGATTTTATCGTGGGTTTGCCAAAGAGTCAACAAGGTAACAACATGATTTGGGTAATAGTGGATCGATCGACCAAGTCGCTCACTTTGTTCCAATGAAAGATACATGGACTAAAGCACAATTGGCTATGGCCTATCGAAAGAACGTGCTTAAGTTACATGGAGTCCCTAAGGACATAGTGTCCGACAGAGATGCGAGGTTTATATCAAGGTTTTGGAAGGAGTTGCAGGAATCGTTGGGAACAACTTTGAAGATGAGTACAAACATTTCATCCTGCTGATGATTTGATGACCGAGAGAACAATCAAAAAACTTGGGGATATGCTACGAGCTTGTGTGATGGATTTTGGCGGTAGCTGGGAACAGAGGTTGGACTTGATAGAGTTTTCTTACAACAACAGCTATCACACTAGTATTGGTATGGCACCGTTTGAGGCTTTGTATGGGAGGAGATGTAGGAGTCCGATTTGTTGGGATGATAGTTTGAGGCAAAGTGGTTTTAGGACCAGAGATGGTGCATGAGATGGTGGAACAGATTAAGATGATCGGGGAAAGGATGAGAGCGGCTCAGACAGTGCAAAAGAGTTATGCGAGATCTACATCGCCGGGATATAGAGTTTCAGGTTGGGGACAAGGTTCTTTTGAAAGTGTCTCCTATGCATGGGGTTATGAGATTTGGGAATAAAGGCAAGCTAAGTCAGAAGTTTATTGGGCCTTATGAGATCTTAGAGCGAGTTGGGGAAGTTTCATATCGTCTGGCTTTACCAGCTGCGCTAGAGAGAGTGCATAATGTGTTTCATGTATCGCAGCTGCGGAAGTATGTGAGTGACCCGTCACATGTGTTAGAGGTATAGAACTTAGAGCTAGATGAGTCCTTATAATATCTTAAGGTGCCTAAGCAGATTCTTGACCGAAAGGTTAGGAAGACTAGGAGTGGTGAGACAGTTTTGCTTAAGATCCTTTGGTCTAACCACGAGACTGAGGAAGCTACATGGGAGCCAGAGGAAGCTATGAAAGAGCGTTACCCTTTTCTTTTTTATCAGGTATGTATGGTTACGGGGACGTAACCTTGTTTCTTTTAGGGGGGTAGGAGATGATCGCGAAGAGTTTTTACGAGTTTTATACCCTTTTTGTATGTTGTGTCGGTATGTTTGTCGGGATGAGTTGGGTTAGTAACATGTTGTGTCGGTATGTTTGTCGGGATGAGTTAGGTTAGTAACATGTTTTATGTTGAGTTTTGTTTTGGTTGTTGAGTCGGAAGTGTTGAGGGAGTACCTTTGTTTAGTAGTGGTTTGAACTTCGAGGACGAAGTTCTTTTTAAGGAGGGAAGATTGTAATACTCCGTATTTATGAGTCTTTGGGTACTCTATCGAGTAGGCCTTACTCTGTCGAGTAAGGGTAAGTTGCGTTTTAAAATAGTTTCTGACCTGTTGGGTACTCGATCGAGTAACTAGGATACTCGATCGAGTAAGGGGGTACTCGATCGAGTACCTTAGATACTTGATCGAGTAGCCGGTTTACGGGGAGTTTTTCTCGGGTTTTGTTAATTATGCGATTAAGATATATAACCTTTTCCGTCATCATTCTAAACACTTTTGCAAAACCTAATTCTTGTCAAAGAGAGAAAGCAAGTACGTTCATCATCTTAATCGCATTGTTAGCAAATCCCGGAGTTTGGAAGGTCGGTTTTCATCGTTGGTTATACCGTTGAGATCCTTGCGTCGAGGGTAAGATCTATGTATCCTTTTTGTTGTCTTTCCTTTATGTTGGTTAAACCTTAATCTAGAGATTTGGGGGTTTTTGAGTAGTTTGTGATTTGGTAGCATTTGTATGTTGTATGATAGGAGGAGGTTTTGTAGAAGAACCTTTTTAATACAATTGTAGAGACCGTCGATAGTTGTGCTTTCCAGGTAGGATTTCCTACTCGCATTAGTCCCATAATGGGATGATTGTTGATGTGTTGAGATTGATTGTTTGATATAGTAATTGTATTGTGACGGCTGTGATTGTGATTGTGATTATTTGTCTATGGTTCTCGAGATGCGTTCTCGGCTGAGTGGAGTCACTTGCGGGAGTGGCTTCACGCCCTAGTTTCGCCCTTCGTAGAACCCGCCACGGAAGGGGATGTGCACATTAATGGACAGGGTTATCGCTCGGTATGATGAGAGGGGCTTAGGTGGGAACAATTGCGGTCCCCCATCGGGCGTGGTCGGGTCCAGTGGACGATCGGTGATTGCGATTGTTGGGATTGGTGTGATTGTGTGTGTGTGTGTGATAGTTAAGCTGTATGTTTATCTTATTGTTGATATATTGAGTTGTGTGATTAGTACTGACCCCGATTGTTGTTTTTTAAAACCTGCGGTGATCCATACGGGGATGGTGAGCAGTAATTGAGCAGGTTTGAGTTGAGTACTGGGATAGCTGGGATGTGCCACCGTCTGACGATAGAAGTCTTCCATTTGTAGTCTTTTAGTTTTATGACATTTCAAAGTATTTCAAAGAGAGTTGGTTTTAAGAACTTGTACCCGTATTTTGGGATTTGGTTTCAGTTGTACTTTTCACTAAAGTTATATCATTTAAGTTGTTTCGTTATTGTCTTATGAATATCATGCCTCGGGTAACCGAGATGGTAGCATCTTTATACCTGAGTGGTCCTGGTAAGGCACTTGGAGTATGGGGTGTTACAGTTATGCCGCTGAAATTTATATAGAAATTGATGGGTGTATTTTATATAAGGTTTTTACCCCATTTTTACACGCATTTCTGTACTATTTTACGTGTCATTTAGCTACAAATACCCCCGAATAGTCTACTTTGGTTTGTCTTGTCCGAACCCATGTTCAAACCGAAAAGAAGATAAATCGAGCCCAAACTCGTCCCATTTGCATACATTTATAGAGAACAAGGAATCGGAGCTTGGAATCTATCACTTTGAAGACGCGTGAGTTGATTTCGGAAGGTGTCATAGTGCCTAACGTGCCAAAATAGCTCGATCGACCACTTTTCTAGTCGATAGAATGCTTTATATCATGAAGATTACTCGATCGAGTAGTTCTCATACTCGATCGAGAAGGCTATTATTAGGAGTTACTTGATCGAATGGTTTTTCCATTCGATCGAGGGGATTTGCTACCAAGTTACTCGATCGAGTGGTTCTTTTCCACTCGATCGTGTGGTTTGTCCCTATAATTATGTTTTTCCGCCTATTTTCGTATGGGCTTTTGTAATTAGGCTTTTGGATTAGGTTTAGGGGGAGATTTCGTGTGCTACTTTAAGGAGTAGATTGCGTAACTCTTCCAGACTTCATCTTTACTCTTGGATTCTTTTTCCACTACTCTTTTCTATTCTATTGCTCGAATTCGGAACTTGTAATCGGTACTATTTTCCCTTTTAATTCTTAATTCTTACTCTTAATTGATCTTATTGCTAATACTTCTTTCTCTTCTCTTATCTCTGCGATTGCTTATTTGAATTCCTCTTGTTTATTATTATCATGTGCATGCTCACCCATAGCCTCCGTAATCTCCACATTACCTAGACTTTTGCTAGGACTCTCCACTTCAGCTGCTACCAACTCGTTAACTTGCCCACTTCCTCGTGGATTTCCATATTCGGCAACATGAATGGCCATATCCTCAATAAGACGCCACCCTTGATCATCCTCCACGTTTTTCGTGAATCTCCCCTTAGCTACACTATCAAGGATAGCTCTCTGGTTTCGATATAACCCGTTGTAGAATTGGGTACATAGGAACCAGCGCTTGAAACCATGATGAGGCACAGAATGGACGAGCTTCTTGAACCTAGTCATGGAGGGGCATGACCCCATTGTTTGTATGGCGAGAATAGAGCGCGTCCTTGCTTATCAGAAATACAAGCAAGGAGTTCCTTTTTCTCAATTATATGAAGAAATGTCAAATGTTTCTACTTCTTCTACGCCAGTGCCGCAGCCAGACCCCCCCTTCTACAAATGGGGAGATTGCCGAACTGAAATCCTTGGTTTTGAACTTAACACAACAGTTTGGGGAGAAATGCAACAAGGATGATACCGTTATCGTGGAGTTAAGAGAACAAGTTGCGCAGTTAACACTCACGAAAGACCAAGCTAACCATCCACAGATGTGCGACCCAGTCAACGCCATCAATCTCCAAAGTGGCCGTGCTTTTGAGGGGCCAAAAATGCCAAAAGACGGGGTTGTGACAGCTGATAATGCCTCGGAAGAAGAGTTGGACGAGTTTACGGACGATATCCCTGCTGTATATTGTCCATGCACTCGATCGAGTGAAAATACTACTCGATCGAGTGAAATACCCAATATAGATGATCGATCGAGTAAAAATCTTACTCGATCGAGAGGTGCCCAAATGAAAGATGGTCAATCGAGTATATATATTCCTCTCGATCGAGTGATCTGGCAGAAGAAGTCACTAGATCGAGTGAAAATTGTGGTCGATCGAGTGAGCCTGAAATACAAGAGCTCGATCGAGTGGCTCAAACACTTCGATCGAGTAGTTCTCAAGATAAATTCACTCGATCGAGTGAGAAAAGTGCTCAATCGAGTGCCAGAACCAGTGGAGATCCTATTTTGACATCTAATTCCGCTACCGTGTCATTTTCCCCTGCTGTGAAGACGTCACGTGCTGATAAAGGTAAAGAGAAAGTCGCGGGTCTACTCATTGATACCAGAGTACCCTTTCTAGGTCGTCTGAAGGACGCAAAGGTTGAGCGACAGTACGGTAAGTTTGTGGACGTTGTCAAGAACCTCCAGGTAACTGTCCTTTTTACCGAACTTATTACCCAAGTACCTACTTACGCTAAATTCATGAAAGATATTGTGACGCGTAAGAGAGAGCTAAGTGAATTTGAGACCGTTTCATTTTTGGAAGAGTCTAGTAATTTACTTTTAAATAAGGCTCCACCTAAAATGAAGGACCTGGGTAGCTTCTTTATTACCTGTATTATAGGCAATGAGGTAATTGATAAGGCTCTTTGTGATTTAGGAGCTAATGTCAGTGTCATGCCCCTATCTATCTGCAAGAAATTGAATATGGGTCACCTTAAATTGACTAACATTACCCTACAGATGGCTGATAGATCTGTTAGGCGACCCTTGGGTGTCTTAGAGGACGTGCCTGTGAAAATAGGCAAGTTCTTTATACCAGTAGATTTTATTGTTCTAGATATAGCGAAGGACACCCGGACCCTAATTATATTAGGAAGACCGTTCCTTTGTATAGCTGGGGCCATTATTGATGTCAAACAAGGGCGTTTGAATCTTGCAGTAGGGGATTACGCGATCACTTTCAGTCTGCCTAGCACTTTGACTCGGCCAATGATAGAGGACACATGTTATTCTGTTGATATTATTGACGAGTCTATTTATGACTTCTGGTCGGGTTCTTTTTTAAAGGACCCACTAGAGGCTCTTATGCTTTTGGATGAGTGTGCAGATAACCCAGATGACGATGACGTTGTGTTGGATTTGCTTAAAGATGATTTAGATGAGCGTGAACTCACCGACGCTGAGGGAGAGCAAGTGGAACAGATGACCAGTACCCTTTGCTCCATTGAGGTAAAGGTACCTGAGCGTAAGCCTCTTCCCTCTTATCTAAAATATGTTTTCTTAGATGATACTGAGCAATATCCAGTCATTGTTAGTGCTAAGCTTGATAATGATCAGCTGAATTCCTTGTTAGCTGTGCTTAAGAAAAACAAGAAAGCTTTGGGCTATTCCTTGGACGATATCAAGGGGATTAGTCCCGATATTTGTATTCACAGGATAGAGCTGGAGGAAGATCACAAACCTTGCAGACAAGGTCAGAGCCGGCTGAATCAGAAGATGCAAGATGTTGTGATGGCTGAGGTAATGAACCTGCTCAACGCAGGTATTATCTTTTCTGTTGGTCATTCTAAGTGGGTGAGTCCAGTGCAGGTGGTCCCTAAGAAAGGAGGGACTACCATGGTTAGGAATGACAAAAATGAGTTCATACCTACTAGAGTAGTGACTGGTTGGCGGATGTGTATAGATTACAGACAGCTGAATGCCGCCATGAAGAAAGATCACTTTCCCCTTCCCTCTATTGATCAGATGGTAGAAAGGTTAGCTTCTCATAAGTTTTTCTGCTATTTAGACGGGTATTCAAGGTTCTTTCAGATCCCTATTCACCCAGATGATCAAGCTAAGACTACTTTTACTTGTCCTCAGGGCGTGTTTGCTTATCGCAGGATGCCTTTTTGTTTATGTAATCCCCCTGCCACCTTCCAAAGGTGCATGATGGGGATATTTTCAGAGTATATTGAGTCTATTATGGAAGTTTTCATGTACGATTTTAGTGTTTATGGAAGTGATTTTTCTAACTGTCTGTCTAACCTTGATAAAGTGTTGCAGCGCTGCATTGAGGTTAATCTCGTGCTTAACTGGGAGAAGTGTCATTTCATGGTCAAAGAGGGAGTTGTCTTAGGGCACTTAGTTTCTGATAGGTGAATAGAAGTTGATAAAGCAAAAGTGGAAGTGATTTAGTAATTGCCTCCTCCTGTTAATGTTAAAGGAGTGAGAAGTTTCCTTGGTCAGGCCGGCTTTTATCGCCGGTTTATCAAGGATTTCTCAAAAATTGCTAAACCACTTACACAACTGCTACTTAAGGATGCCCCTTTTGTATTTACTGACGAGTGTCTTTCTGCTTTTAACAGGTTAAAGTAGGTTTTGGTATCTGCGCCGATCATACAGCCTCCCGACTGGGATTTGCCGTTCGAGATAATGTGTGATGTCAGTGACTATGCACTAGGAGCGGTGCTAGGCCAAAGGAAAGACAAAGCTTTAAATGCAATATACTATACGAGATGAACTCTGGATGAGGCTCAAGTGAAGTACACCACCATTGAAAAAGAGCTGCTAGCTATAGTTTATGCCTTAGAGAAATTTCGTTCTTATTTGATTGGGTCAGAAGTTACTGTTTTTACTGACCATGCAGCTCTGAGGCACCTCCTTGCTAAGAAGGAGGCTAAACCACGGCTATTGAGATGGATACTCCTTCTTCAGGAGTTTGATTTGCAGATAAAAGATAAGAAAGGAGCTGAGAACGTTGTAGTTGATCATCTGTCGCAGCTGTCGCGACAAGAGGGGGAAGATTCTTTACCTATTGATGAGTCTTTTCCCGATGATTCTTTATTTGCCGTATTGTTTTCTATTGTTAACCAAGAACCTTGGTATGCAGATATAGCTAATTATGTTGTCAGTGGCAAGCTCCCGCTTGACCTTTCTCATCAGCAAAGGAAGCGTTTTCTGTGTAGCGCTAAGCAGTATTTCTGGGATGATCCTTATTTGTTTAGGGAATGTGTAGACGGTCTCTACAGACAGTGTATTCCACAGTGGGAGACCAAAGTAGTTCTGGAAGGCTGACACTCCTCTTCCTGTGGTGCTCACCATGGTCCATCGCGCATCGTGGCTAAGGTACTTCAGTCTGGTTTTTACTGGCCTTCTTTGTTTGCTGATGCTAAGGCTTTTGTTTCAGCTTGTGATGTCTGCCAACGATCAGGGAACATTTCAAAGAGACATGAGATGCCACAAAATGGTATCTTAGAGGTTGAGATTTTCGATGTCTGGGGCATTGATTTCCAAGGACCGTTCCCGTCTAGTAAAGGTAACAGGTACATTTTAGTAGCTGTCGATTATGTGTCAAAGTGGGTTGAGGCAATTGCCTCACCCCATTGTGATGCCAAGACCGTGATTAAGATGTTCAAAAAGGTCATATTTCCCCGATTTGGTGTCCCTAGGGTCGTCATTAGCGATGGGGGAATGCACTTTAAAGAAAAGAAACTAACTTCCATTCTGTCTAAGGTTGGTGTTCAACACCGGCGTGGTTTGGGGTATCATCCCCAAACTAGTGGTCAGGTTGAGGGCTCTAATCACGAGATTAAAGAGATTTTGTCTAAGGTAGTTTCTAAATCATGGAAAGACTGGAGTCTTAAATTGGAAGACATATTATGGGCTTACAGAACTACCTTTAAGACACCGATCGGTACATCACCTTATCGGTTAGTTTATGGGAAATCATGTCATTTACTCGTTGAATTGGAATGTAAGGCTTGGTGGGCAGTTCGTGAGCTTAACTTTGATCCCAAGTTGTGTGGTCAGAATCGTCTTTTGCAGCTAGATGAATTGGAAAAGTTTAGGCTTAATGCCTATGATAGCTCGCGCATTTACAAGGAAAAGACGAAGAGATGGCATGACAAAAGAATTCTACCTCAGGAATTTCATGTCGGGCAGAAGGTGTTGCTGTTTAATGCCCGACTGCGATTATTTCCTGGCAAGCTGAAGTCCAGGTGGAGTGGTCCTTATACGGTGACAGCTGTTACTAAATTTGGATCCGTTGAGCTAGAAGGTACCGAAGGAAACCGGTTCAAGGTGAATGGGCAATATGTGAAGCATTATAACGAAGCAAATAAAGCAGATAATCGTGTTGAAGTCTTATACTTTGACGAGCTTGACGCGCCAGTCAATTGATGCCATAAAGGTCGTGCGGGACCTCTTAAACCTGCTCTTTCGGGGAGGCAACCTGGACTGTTTTGTTGTATTTTTGTTGAACCTATTTATTTTCATTTAGCTGTTTTTTTTTTTTTTGAACTTTAGACGCCAAACTATGCTTTCTCTACATTTCCTATGCTTCTTATACGTGTTTTACAGGTGCAGCAACTCGATCGAGTAGTTTTTCTACTCGAACGAGCACATTTGCTTTGATAATCACTCGATCGAGTAACAATTATACTCGATCGACAAGCTGCAGATTCACAATCACTCGATCGAGTGATATATTTACTCGATCGAGCATTTTTGATACCAAACCACTCGATCGAGTTGTTCTATTTTACTCGATCGAGCCATTCCATCTTCCAGCTGCTAGTTTTTGTTTGCTGAGCTGCTGTGTGACTACCTATGACCTCCCATGTTCATGGTCGGTTTGGGGAGGTCCCTCTTCATGACGTGTTGTAAGTATTCCGACTCTAGTTATCCTTTTCTCCTTAGTTTGCATTTCTTTCCCTATTTTTGGTACAATGAGGGAATTGTACGGTTTGGTTTGGGCAGGTATGCACCCATATCTGTTTCTGCATGTTTTCTTGCATTTCGTTTGCACGTTTATTTATTTCTGCATGCATTGTCGTTTTTAAATTCAAAAAATCACATAAAATTAAATTATTCAAAAAATTTCACGTCGATAATGTGTATAATCTACGAGTTTTTATTTCTCTCTTATCTGAACGAATAGACTTGACTCATATATTGGCAAGCTACTATGCATTCTGAGGTTAGAGCTTTATAAACTGGTGATATTCATGACCGGTTCCATTTAGGATGTGAGTAGTACTCTCTGTAAGGCATGTAACATCAATTTGCATAAGCATGAGTCTAGTCTTCTTAATACCTGTATGCATTCGGTCTGTGGATGGTAAGACATGTTAGGAGAGGCAGTTCCCTTTATTTCATTCTACCCATGAGCCTCACATAGCCAAATTGCCTTTTTGTCCTATTAGCTACATTCTATAATTTTGCCTACCATAACCAAGCTAGTGATGAGTAGCTGTTTGGAATGCTTTACTGCAGTTTGGTTATATATCTGATTTTAGAAGTTGGTGGAAGAATCGAAGGGAATGAAAAGAAAGAAAATATTGTGAAAATGAAAAAATGAATGAAAATGAAAAAAAAAAGAATTGAAAAAGAAAAATGAAAAGTAAGAAAGAAAAATCATATGCGAAAAATGAAAAATTGTATAGATGATTTTCACTGCCATGTCTTATTTATATTTTATGGGGAGTTGACAAGTTTATGATGTTTTGTGAGTTGAGTGCATCGAATTTTCACCGTTCTGTATTGTTATATTGAGTAGGAAGTTGGGATGCAGTTTCATAATTTGGATCCGTGTTGCTAGTTTGGCTATTAACTCCACATTTCCAAATTCATCTTAGCCCCTTCTTACCCATTACCTCACTTACCCAAATGTAAGTCCTTGGCATGTGTCTTGGTCATTAGTTTGGTTGGAATGCATATGTACGGTTGTAGAGACTTTATTCATGTTAACTGCATGCATGTTCTTATAGGTCGAGTTAGGTGAGTGTCTTTACTTCTTTCTATCTTTCACATATATACTCACCCTGTGCCTAAATTTGAGTGATGAGCGACCCATGAGAGTCTGATATCTTTGAGTCTTGCAAGGTCGACGGTTCAGTAAAGTTTGAGACATTGATTTAATTCGTTTGCCCTTATCATTTGCCACTTTGTTAGTTGTTGCATTAAACTGGTTTTGACGGATGATTTGTAGCTAATGCGTTGGTCCCGTTCCACTGTTTATTCTTAGTTGCATTCATAGTTTTCTTGGAGACAAGCAAAGGTTTGGTTTGGGGAGATTTGATGCGTGTATTTTATATAAGATTTTTACCCCGTTTTTACACGCATTTTTGTACTATTTTACGTGGCATTTAGCTACAAATACCCCCGAATAGTCTACTTTGGTTTGTCTTGTGTAAATTGCAGGTTCAAACCGAAAAGAAGATAAATCGAGCCCAAACTCGTCCCATTTGAATACATTTATGGAGAACAAGGAATCGGTGTAACACCCCCATACTCCAAGTGCCTTACCAGGACCACTCAGGTATGAGGATGTCACCATCTCGGTTACCCGAGGCATGATAATCATAAGACAATGAAGAAACATACTTTATTAAATAAGTTTAAGTGATTACATTACAAAACCAACTGTAAGCAAAATACAACTGTCCTCAAACTATAAACCAACTGAAAGGAACTGTTCTAATAAACACAGCGGAAGACTAAAGACTCTGATATGTGATGACTCCATCCCTGACTAGATCCCACGCGTATCCAAGATATACCGCTAAGCAATCGCTCACCACCCCGAATGGATCACCATGAGTTTTTAAAACATTTAAACGGGTCAAGACTAATCACACAACTTATATATATATATATCAATAATAAGACAAACAGACAAATGAATCACACACACACACACCACCAACCAATCCCCATCATCTCAATACCGACCGTCCACCGGACCAGCCCGCCGCTGGGGGACCGCAGCCGTTCCCACCTAAGCCCCGCTCATCATACCGAGCGATAACCCTGTCCCATTAATGTGCACATCCCTTCCGTGGCGGGTTCCACGAAGGGCGAAACTAGGGCGTGAGATCACTCCCGCAAGTGACCCCACTCAGCCGAGAACGCATCTCGAGAACCATCAACAAACACAACCACAATCACAACACAGTCATTATATCAAACAACCAAATACAACACATCACCAATATCCCATTATGGGACTAATACTGAGTAGGAAATCCTACCTGGAAAGCACAACAAGCAGACGGTATCTACAGCTGTATCAAAAAGCCTCTTCTACGAACCCTCCTCCTATCATATAACACATAGAGACTACACATCACATACTACACACAAAACCCCAATCTCTAAATTAGGGTTTAACCAAACTTAACAAAACACTATAAAAATTATATTAAAGCTTACCCTCGACGCAAGGAACTCAACGATACGAATAACGACAAGAACCGACCGTCTGAACTCCGGGAATTGCTAAGAATGCGATTGGGAAGATGAACTGGTTGCTTTCTCTCTTAAACAGGGTTTTAGGTTTTGCAAAAGTGATTTAAAACAATGACGATTATGTTTAAATACCTTAATCGCATAATTAACAAAACCCGAGAAAACTCCCCGTAAAACCGGACACTCGATCGAGTACCCAAGGTACTCGATCGAGTACCCCTTACTCGATCGAGTGCCTAAGGCTACTTGATAGAGTACCCCTTACTCTATCGAGTACCTAAGGCTACTTGATAGAGTACCCCCTTACTCTATCGAGTACCTAAGGCTACTTGATAGAGTACCCCCTTACTCTATCGAGTACCTAAGGCTACTTGATAGAGTACCCTACAGGTCAGAAACTTTTCTAAAACGCAACTTACCCTTACTCGACAGAGTAAGGCCTACTCGATAGAGTACCCCAAGACTTATAAATACGGAGTATTACGTCTTCCTCCTTAAAAAGAACTTCGTCCCCGAAGTTCAACCCATACTCTAAAAACAACCATACTAACTCGACCCAGACACAACAACATAACTAAGAACTCAACAACTCGACCAAACATAAAACATGAACTCTTAACACCCACTCCACCAACTATGTTTACTTCCTTAACATGACTCACGATATCGTATCCACCACATATATATCTCTCACGACACCAACTTCATACATAACCAACCACCATCCACTAACACTGCTAGCTCCATAATATCATCCACTATCAAATTCAAAATCAAGACACTCCTAGACATCAAACGGAATGTTACATTCTACCACCCTTAAAAGGAACTTCGTCCTCGAAGTTTACTCGGACTCATAACATCATCCTTCAATGTCAACACTATATAAAATATTCCCACACTCTGAAGCATCACACTACTACAAGCACGGCCATGGCCTTTTATAAGTATTGTCCACAAAACAAATCCCTCCTTTACGCTACGCTAACACTCTACTTCCAATTATATTACCGCATGCACCACCATGAAACTCTCTTTTATTGCATCCTACTCCTCTTAAGACAAATGTTACGTCCTCGTAACTCACTAATACTAAACCCTTAGCTATATTATCTCATTATCCTCATCACCACCATATGTCAAAGATAACCGCCTATAACCTCATTTCCATAACCACTCCTATTTCTCAAGGCTCTCTTACTTCAACAGTTCTCATACTTCAAATCAATCTGCACACCCCTAACCTATACCATAAGGCTCATAGCAAAATCACCATACTAACTCTCCATTATCACTGCAAACCAACATACCTCGCTATGTAAAGCACTTATCTTCCAGAAGCATAACTCCCGATCCACACTCGTTACTTATACTCACACTAGATCCTCAAGTTCTTTCCTTCATTACCGCAAAACTCATACATAACTTAATATGACACTAATTCCCCCAACACCCTACACTCACTGTCCCAACAAAAGATTATGAACTACCTGCCGCTTTCAGATCATTACAACACATGTTCCACAAATCATTTTCCATTACCATGTCTACTAAAGCCTTATCTAGAACAAGATCAAAATTATCAGAATAACCTCTCACAACCATGTCCCATCAATAGAACATCACTATACCATGACAACAACGAAAACATATTCAACTCTATTTCATATCATACTCTACCTCATTCTTAACTTAACCCGGTAAAGAAAACATCAATAAGCAAGACAACTGTCTACATGTTCAACCAAAACTCACAAAGAACAACAAAGAAACAAAACAACAATCTATGTATAACTGGTATGCACTTTCGAAAACTCGTATCATAATCATCCCGCCTACTCCACCACAACCGGTGACGGCATCACAACACCGCCACCAACAGCCACACCACAATGCGAAAATACCCGCATCACAATACTAAATACCGTGCCCGGATCACCACCGGAGGCACCACAACCACATCGATAGACATCACAGCTACATACAATTCCATAAATACTGACTCGGAAATAACCTTTCGGACAAGAAAACTTACTCAAATCCACTTTACTCAATCACAACGCAACATATTATATGAATTAAAAAGATAAGCATCTCATGAACATCATCTCTACCATTTCACTTTAATACACATGTGTTATTAATACACATAAAATTATAACTAGCCATGTCAAATTAATCAAATTATTACCTTTTTGGATATCATTCAATTAAACTACCGTGTCCAACATATATATTACCGAACATTCATAAAAAAACTTTATAATTATCACACCATACCACTTCTTGTGAGGTCAGAACCTCACACAAACATTTACACATATCATAGACCGTAATCACAACCAACTAGTCAATCCCGACCACGTAAGTTACCACTCAACAAAGGTTACCTGTTGTCCGAGCTTAACTCGCATGCCCCTCATCACATTCTTCCATTCGCGTCACCAAAGACCTTCGCCATACATAACCATACAGCCTAACACTCATTATGAGAAACCACCTCCTAAGACTATGTCTTATACTTCCTGACAACCATACTTTTATCAATTCCGTCTTTACAAAATCAGCCTCTTTAGAATTGCCACTTTTCTAATATACCCTTAACCTTAACCACTAGTCAAAGACCATAACACTACCACTGTCCGGACATCAAACCTCTTCACTCATCTCTAAACATCATGATTTCTTTTCTATCTTTGGTTAACATCCCAAACAACGAACATCGAATCCATGAACAAAATTACCTCAACATTCTTCCCAATATTTTCCTTAATTGAATCATCATCCATTTTTCCACCAAAATCTCATATCATGCAGATATTCTACTAACTTCTTACTTTCCTTAATTTCACGAAACTCATTATTAAACATGTTGTCCTGAAGCTCCCATATAACCATTAACTAACATCCTCATGATAATATCACACATTTCGATGATTCCTTACCTTTATATCACATAACTCCGGTGAATATTTTCCTCAGCTTACTTTTATCCTTCTTTTCTCTTTACAATCAATAATACCAATTAATAGTTCAACTCCTTATTCCTTCTAGCTAACTCTTTAGAAATCCAGTTACCCTTTTGTTGCTCCAAAACTCAAATTCCATTATTTTCTACCGACATCATCCCACTCTTTCTTACCATGGATCTTCTCTTATTATGCTATCACTCACACTTGCCACTAATCTATCCATAGAATCAACGTTTAATGTTCAAACAATTGCATCTCCCTTTTTACATCTCTAGAAATCATAATTCATTTAATACCGTTAATTACCCAAGGAAATCACACGGTAGTTTCGTCTCTCGATAACACAAATTTCCAAACTCGCCACTACCCGCAAATCCACGTCGTGACATGTCCCATTAAGTTCGCTATATACCACTATTTCCAAACGACCTTTCATTACATATGTTCTTACTCAACACTATTTCTAGCCATCTCCCTCCATAATTTATTATACATCTCAGGTTGCTACTATCCACATCCTTTCTTTCAATCTTTTCATTCTCACGTTCCTTAAACTTACATCATGCCTTGCCCACATTCACTTACATTTTCATTACTCGACATACAATCATGTCACTCATCTCGTCTCACACAACATGCTCTATGCCTCAATTAAGTCTTACTAATCCCAACACATATAAATCATGTCCTCCCCACCGAACTCATACTCATCATAGGTGCCACTCTTTACACCACAAAATTGGGTAACTTACGCGTCAAGACCAACATACATGTAAAACAATGAATAAAGAAGCAAAATAACGCCTTTGAATTAAACATAATATGCAACGAAGTCAAAAGATAAACATATGACCCAAAATAGGGGTCACTAGACCGAGTACAGGCCACTCGATCGAGTAAGGGACTTACTCGATCGAGTAGGTGAAGATCAGAAGCACGTAAAACAAATTACCAGGGCTACTCGATCGAGTAGCTAAGGTACTCGATCGAGTGCCCCTTACTCGATCGAGTACCAAGGATACTCGATCGAGTACCCCAATTCTCAACACTGTCCAGTTTTCAGTAAAAAACAGTCATAACTCACTCATTTCTTGGTCGTTTTGGACGTGTGACCTATCGTTAGAATCGTAAAAGAACAAGCTATCACCTCCAATTGGAATCACATTAAAATCATTTACGCATCTCAA
Source organism: Silene latifolia (assembly GCF_048544455.1). NCBI lineage: Eukaryota > Viridiplantae > Streptophyta > Magnoliopsida > Caryophyllales > Caryophyllaceae > Silene > Silene latifolia. The sequence continues at coordinate 422,067,004 of NC_133538.1, read as the reverse complement.
GTTATAACAGTTTAAAGACAACTTTGCTGTAATCGACGACATAATCATTTGATTTTTACTTCCAAACAACTTAAACAACAACCAAGTTAAACGAAAACAACCCAAAACTCATAAAACCAGTATTCATAATCATATGTTACTATTTTCAAAAGCCAAACAACAACATTCATCATGCACTTAGCTTATCTAACTTGCCAATTATGACTTACCCACATGTTTTTATTCTATCACTTTTCGTAAACAAAATCACAAATACATGACATCAAGTCCCCTATTCAAATGTTACTACCACGATGATTCATCTTTTCCACTAATTCATCCATCATACCACATATTTATCCACCATATACGTTCAACATATTCACCAAAGACATGTTCAATTCATACTCCTAACCTTTCGTACTTTTACTCAACACGACAACAACAACATGTATACTTACACATCGCTTTATATATATATATAGACAAAACACTTTTCCTTGCGTAATTATAACATGTCAAATTACATGTATCAATAATTATACTTTCATGCTTTACAATCAACCAACATACAATTCACGTCATTATCATCTTTCATCCATCAATTCATACAACATACTACTACATAAATACACACAAAGACACAATAAGCACATAACGATCCCGACACATATCCCATGGTGACCGGTTCAAAATTGTAGGGCGAGTTCGCGACTTTAGGACGTCTCCTAAGTCTTTGCATTAGCTCCTACAACCTTTACCCCGGGTTCATTTTAATTGACTCCCTAGATTCATTAGATTCATTGGTTACGAGGTTTCGGGATCGTCGCTCGATACCATTTGTAACACCCCATACTCCAAGTGCCTTACCAGGACCACTCGGGTATGAGGATGTCACCATCTCGGTTACCCGAGGCATGATAATCATAAGACAATGAAGAAACATACTTTATTAAATAAGTTTAAGTGATTACATTACAAAACCAATTGTAAGCAAAATACAACTGTCCTCAAACTATAAACCAACCGAAAGGAACCCATTTCTAATAAACACAAAGCGGAAGACTAAAGACTCGATATGTGATGACTCCATCCCTGACTAGATCCCACGCGTATCCAAGATATACCGCTGCAATCGCTCACCACCCCGAATGGATCACCACAGTTTTTAAAACATTTAAACGGGGTCAGTACTAATCACACAACTTATATATATATATCAATAATAAGACAAACAGACAGCTGAACTGTCACACACACGCACACCACCAACCAATCCCCATCATCTCAATACTGACTGTCCACAGGACCAGCCACACCCGCTGGGGGACCGCACTGTTCCCACCTAAGCCCCGCTCATCATACCGAGCGATAACCCTGTCCCATTAATGTGCACATCCCCTTCCGTGGCGGGTTCCACGAAGGGCGAAACTAGGGCGTGAGATCACTCCCGCAAGTGACCCCACTCAGCCGAGAACGCATCTCGAGAACCATCAACAAACACAACCACAATCACAACACAGTCATTATATCAAACAACCAAATACAACACATCACCAATATCCCATTATGGGACTAATACTGAGTAGGAAATCCTACCTGGAAAGCACAACAAGCAGACGGTATCTACAGCTGTATCAAAAAGCCTCTTCTACGAACCCTCCTTCTATCATATAACACATAGAGACTACACATCACATACTACACACAAAACCCCCAATCTCTAAATTAGGGTTTAACCAAACTTAACAAAACACTATAAAAATTATATTAAAGCTTACCCTCGACGCAAGGAACTCAACGATACGAATAACGACAAGAACCGACCGTCTGAACTCCGGGAATTGCTAAGAATGCGATTGGGAAGATGAACTGGTTGCTTTCTCTCTTAAACAGGGTTTTAGGTTTTGCAAAAGTGATTTAAAACAATGACAATTATGTTTAAATACCTTAATCGCATAATTAACAAAACCCGAGAAAACTCCCCGTAAAACCGGACACTCGATCGAGTACCCAAGGTACTCGATCGAGTACCCCCTTACTCGATCGAGTGCCTAAGGCTACTTGATAGAGTACCCCCTTACTCTATCGAGTACCTAAGGCTACTTGATAGAGTACCCCCTTACTCTATCGAGTACCTAAGGCTACTTGATAGAGTACCCCCTTACTCTATCGAGTACCTAAGGCTACTTGATAGAGTACCCTACAGGTCAGAAACTTTTCTAAAACGCAACTTACCCTTACTCGACAGAGTAAGGCCTACTCGATAGAGTACCCCAAGACTTATAAATACGGAGTATTACAATCGGAGCTTGGAATCTATCACTTTGAAGACGCGTGAGCTGATTTCGGAAGGTGTCATAGTGCCTAACGTGCCAAAATAGCTCGATCGACCACTTTTCTAGTCGATCGAATGCTTTATATCATGAAAATTACTCGATCGAGTAGTTCTCATACTCGTTCGAGAAGGCTATTATTAGGAGTTACTAGATCGAATGGTTTTTCCATTCGATCGAGGGGATTTGCTACCAAGTTACTCGATCGAGTGGTTCTTTTCCACTCGATCGAGTGGTTTGTCCCTATAATTATGTTTTTCCGCCTATTTTCGTATGGGCTTTTGTAATTAGGCTTTTGGATTAGGTTTAGGGGGAGATTTCGTGTGCTACTTTAAGGAGTATGATACCCGTCGTTGTGAGTACCAAAATTAATATTTATAATACCTATTAAAACTAACAAAAGCTAGTGGTAACAGGGTCGAACCACAGGGAGGAGAATGTAATTAATAATTGTCTAAATTTAGTCCTAAGGTAACAGTGTGTGGGGGTTTGATTGATTTGGTCTATAGCTAAGGCAATAAAAGTAAAAGTAAACTAAATAAATGTATTAAATCAAATATAAAGAAGGGTACTAGGATGGTCGGTTCACTATAGTTTTGGCAAAGATACTAAGTAGGTCTAAATCAAACACATGAGGCGGGAAAACAAGAGGTCCTCTCGGTCCACTCTTAACAAGTAGCATCTTTCGATCTCGCTACGGGTCCCTAATATCACTAATACTGACTCTCGTCCTGAAAAGCGACTAAAAATCTAAACGATACCTATCTTTCGATCTCAGCATAGTTTAGTCATTTTAATTGGTAGTCTAATAACCTTCCCTATCTTTCGATCTAATGGGTCAGTCAATTACTAAGCATTCAACTAGTCGCATGCATTCGATTTGTCGAATTTAGCAGTAAAGACAATTAAAACGAAACAAAACCTCACGAGGCGTCGATCGACCAGGTTGGACGGTTGATCGACCATGGCGCGATTAGTGGTTACCTAATTCTAATGCCGCCTACACTATAATTCCCCTACATCCTAGCACGATGAAATTAGCTACTCATACTAGGAATGATAACAACAATAAAATTGACTAATAAATCTACCGAATTCATGCTCAAACGATTAAACAAATAAATAACATAAAACGATAATATTGGCTTTGGAAACTGACTAGCAGTTTCTATACTATGAACGAAATATATAAGCAATAAAACTGAATAAGAACAGAGGGAATACCGAATGAAATTGCAGAGAAAGGATCTAGAACCGAATGCAAAAAGTAAATTGTATTGAAGATCAGATAAACGTAAAACCCTAAATTACTGATGATATAACTAATAAAATCTGAATGTTTTCTGTCTAATATCAAGTTACGTTATATAGGAATATAACGCAACTCTTTATTCCAAAACCTAACGTACAATGGGCTTCCTTTTCCTCGATCTTTTAATTCAGTCTGAATTACGGCTTGGTCGATCGACCATGCAAGGCATCGATCGATCGGATCTGCATTGTACAAAGAGCTCTCGTAAGTCGTCAGGCTGGTCGATCGACTAAGGGTAGCGGTCGATCGACTGAAGTAGCTGATACTTGACTTCTAAGTTCTCGTGGATTTGTCTTTCGGGCCTCGGAATGCGCACCAAGCTCATTCCTTGAGTAAATACTTCACGTTAAATGCAATGCAAGATACTCGGGGACGGATTTAGCTCAATATCTACTCATTTCCGCATAAATCTGCAATATTACATAAAAATGCGAAAGTAGACGAAACGGGGCAAATAGTAGCCTTAAACTACATAAATGAGCTCTGAAATGCGTGTAAAATAGGGTGTAAAACATCATATAAATGACACGCATCAAACTTCCCCAAACCAAACCCTTGCTTGTCCCCAAGCAAGAACAAGACTCGATCCTAAAACCTAATGGAACGAGTTCAATCTCAGAGCGAAATGCACAAGTAAAACCTAAACCAATTTAATGCACAACCAACAATCAATTAGAGATGTGAATCATGCAAACGAGTTATGTAGTCGTCAAAAACTGTTGAACCGTCAACTATAGAGACTTATCAAATTGGACTCTCACGGGTCGCTCAAACCACTCAATAAATACAAGTGAATATATGTAAAAGATAGAAAGAATTCATTTTGTCAGTGACACTCACCTAACTATGACCTATAAGAACATGTCTGCAATATAATATGAAAGTAATCTCTACAACCGTACATATGCATTCCAACCGAACAAATGACCATGACACATGCCGAGGTAAATATGGATATGTGAGGTATGGGTAAGAAAAGGCGGAACATTTATGGGAATGTGGGGGTACATATGATCAAGCTAGTACCGAAACAAAACCATATGACAACATCCTTCTTCTTGCTCAAAATTCAATCAATACGGTGCTGTAGCAAGCACAAAACTCACAATCTCCGTAATAAATCAACTCCCCATAAGATATAAATGAAACATGAGAGCAAAAATCGCCGTCTAATAAAGACTTGAATCATGCGAATTGATTTCTTTTCTTTCTCGAGCTTCGGTCGATCGACCATGTAGAGCAGTCGATCGACCGGCTTAAACAGTACATACTCTTTTTTCTTTCTTTTTCGAATCGTTTTTTTCTCTTTTTTTTTCTTTTTTTTCTTTCTTTCCCTTTTTCATTTTCCCAACGACACCTCAAAATGAGCATAGCTACCAAAAACGAAGTAACAATCCCAAAACTAAACTACTAGCTTGACAAGGGCAGGCTAAATGTAGGATGTAGTTAATGGGACAAAAAGGCTATTTTTGGCAGTGTGGAGCTTATGGGTAAAATAAGAAAATTGGATGACCTCTTCCACATGTGTCAACAAACCACGAACCCGAATGCATACAGGTATTAAGTAGATTAAGTTCATATTTATGCAAATTAATGTAACATGTCTCATAAGGAGTAACTACTCACAATCCTAGATGAACTGGTCATAGATGTCACCAGTTATAGGCTCTAAACCTCAGAAAATGATGTAGTTTGCCAAAAATCTAAGTCAAGTCTCAAGTCCAGCAAGAATTTAACTAAAACTCGTAGACTATGCAAATGATTCTACTAATAACATGTAAATTAGCAAGGCTTAGGCATAAAATAGCTGAAAATGCAATGTCATCATTGAAATACTATCGTTCCGACTCGACCTATATGCTAAAATAAACGTGCATTTTGAATTTTTGAAATTTTCAATTTTTTTGATTTTCTGTATATATAAGAGAAATGAAATAACAATGCAAGACAAAATGTAAACATGAATGCAAGCAAATGAAGTGCGACGCAAAACCCTTCCCCAAACCAAATCGCACAATGTCCCCATTGTGCAAATTCATGTAATGAAGAAAAGGAAAACGGGAATTTGCGAGAAAATGTAAATAAAGGACATGAAGTGAAGGACAGGAACTCACAAGACTTTAAGCGCAGCAAAAGGAAACCTCCCCAAACCAGCGTGATCTAGGAGGTTTCAGTAGCTAGCAGTGCTACCATAAGTACCTGAAAAGACAACATATACCACGCGTAAAACCAAGAAAGCAATGTGGAAACGATAATTATGTGCATAAGATGAAGTAATTGAAGAAAACAGAATTATGTTGGAAAATAAAGAGGAGGAAAGACTCCCTCGATTCCGCAGAACGACCAAACACAGCAAGGGAAAGGTCGAAAAAACAGTAAAGAAATGCGACAACGGTCGATCGACCATAGCAGCAATGTCGATCGACGAGTGAACAGAACGAAGCTCCTGGAAAGTCGCATTCACGATCGATCGACCATGGTAGGCGGTCGATCGATCGGAAATACTCAGAACTTCCTCGATTTCTTTAATTAGCTCGAGAACTTGAGCTAATATGGTCTAAAAACCTGCAAATGCACATAATAACGCGCCCAAAATTGCGCAAAACCCAAAGCAATAGTCTAAAGTGTATAAAAATCCCAAATAAACTTAAAATGCGAAGTCTCGCGCACACGAAAAACGGTAAATAGTCTTAAAAAGCAATAAAATGTTTAGTTTGTAAAGCATTCGATCAACTAGTAATTGATCAAGAATGGCCACGGGATGGCCCACTTGGCCGGCTTCTGGCTACAAGAGGTAGCCTCAACGGTGCTCATCTTCTCAGCGGCACTCTTCCCAATTCCAACATCCGTCAAGCTCAAAGGGTCAACATGTCGGACATCTTCCCATTCAATGACCTCTTCGGACTCGTCGGAATCCAAATCGACTTTGTTGCCTTGATCGGCTCATCATCGGGCTCCTCATCGTGCCATAGCTAAGGCATCCTAGACCACCTCTTTGAACGATTGGCTCCTTCACAATCGGAGCAACATGCATCTCTTCCTTCCCAAACCAGCTCTCCCCGCAATATCTAAAACAAGAGAATCTTCCTCCACTTTGCTCCCAATCGGGGCGGAGGTGTCACAACAGGAGCAGGAATAGAGACAGACATATCAGGAAGTATAAAATAAGATTTCTTTTCAGAAACCGTATTGCAAGTGACAGGCCACATGGGGTCTTTCTTTCTAGCTGTATGGGCAAAGACAATGGAATGCTTGCCTACCTTAAAGGTCAAAGTTCCCGAACCAACATCAATAACTGCACCAGCAGTGTGCAGGAATGGTCTACCCAAAATGATAGGGATGTGGCCATCTTCGGGCATATCGAGCACAACGAAGTCAACAGGGAAGAAAAACTTCCCTATTTGCACGGGAATGTCCTCTAAGACTCCTATAGGCTGGACCGTAGAGCGATCAGCCATCTGTACTGTCATGTTGGTTACTGCAAACCTAGTCAATTTGAGCTTCCTAGCAAGACTCAAGGGCATCACACTAATGCTGGCTCCTAGGTCACATAAGGCTTTCTCAATAGGAAAGGTGCCAATATTACATGGGACTGAAAAACTACCCGGGTCTTCTAGTTTAGGGGGTGCAGTATGGGTCAAATAAGAGCATGTCTCCTCAGTTAGTGCGACAGTATGCACAGTTTCAAGTGACTTCTTTTTAGACAGTAATTGCTTCATAAATTTCATGTAAGCAGGCACTTGATTAACCAATTCAAGAAAATGAACTTGTACGTTTAAACTACGAACAACATTTTCAAACTTATTAAACGATACATGTTCCTTCGTCAAGCACCAATCTCTCTCCGGATAAATGAAAGTAACAACTTAGCCCTCTCCTCTAAATCTCTCATGCCAAGATCGGTGGATATAGGCTGAAAGTCCACCACCTTCTATTTGTTGAAGCTCGAACCCTCTTCAGATCGTCTTAAATGAACCATTAATCGTCATCCGTCGCATTTGAACCGAATGACCCATCAAAGATTCGGGTCTTGACTCAATACTTTCGGAGTTGTCGTACCCCGAAACAAGTGATCCCTCAAGTTATTTGGCATTGGAGGACGAAAAGAATCACCTTCAGCCGCAATCTCAGTCGATCGACCAGGTTGGTCAGTCGATCGACTGACTTCAACAGACTGGAAGCTCTACCGTTTTTCGTCGACTTCGGTCGATCGACCGTATGTCATCGATCGATCGACATACCGCTTGATCGTCTTTTTCTTGTTTTTATTCGCCACCTTTGCCTTCTTCTTGCTTGTTTCCGCCTCATCTTTTTCAGTGACATCCTCAACCATAATGGGCCCATCAAGGGTAGACCCACTCCTCAAAGTGTTAGCATTAAGGGTCTCTTTTTGGTCCGTCTGCGTTGGTAAATGTCCCGGAGCTCGAGTTGTATTCTTGCTAGCCAATTGGGCAATTTGGCTCTCCAACATCTTCATCTCGGCCTCTCTAGCCTGGGATTCCTTCAGCAACAAATTCTTCAACTCATTGAAATCAGAACCTTGGGCTTGTTGTTGCTGCTGTGGGACATACGGAGGCTTTTGGAACTGTTGTTGCTTATGAGGGGGCACATAGTTCTGCTGCTGCTGCGGCTGTGGAGGTTAAGTCGGATTCAAGACATTTTGGCTACTCCACCTCAAGTTTGGGTGGACATTCGGCTCATAGTATGTGTTTGTCTGCCTATAATGTTGAAAGGCAGCACAAGACTCAAAGGGACTAGGACAATTGTCTGAAACATGTCCCTCAGCTCCACATCTTTTACAGATGAAAGGACCATCTGAAACAGCATTTACATGGTAAATTCCCCCTTTTGAAGCTCCTCCCAACTCATACTTGTCAAATCTCGCCGTGAGAGCTTCTAATGCAGCTACCGAAGGAGATTCAGCAGCTCTCCTTTGATTTCCCCTGGAGTTCCCATACTCGGCTTTGTGGGTGGCCAAGTCATCAATGATCTTCCACCCCTTAGTCTCCCCCGCGTTCTCCTGGAATCTGCCATTTGCTGTCGCGTCCAGGATAGCTCTTTGATCGTCATAGAGCCCATTGTAGAACTGATTGCATAGGCTCCACTTCTCAAACCCATGATGCGGAATGGTTCGCACTAGCTTCTTGAAACGGACCCATGCCTCATGAAAGTTCTCATCAGGACCCTGTTTAAAGCTCATGATTTGAGCTCTAATAGCATTTGTCTTTGAGGCAGAGAAGTATTTCTTGTAGAATGCCAAGGCCAAATAATTCCAATCGGTGATCCCATTAGCAGCTCGGTCCAGGTCTCTGTACCACTCCCTTGCAGCATCGCGGAGTGAGAATATAAACATAGTCTCCTTTATTTGGTCCTGGGTCACACCGGTCGGCGGGGGTATAGAGTAGCAATAATCAATAAATATCTCCATATGCTTGGCCGCATCTTCATTTGCAAAGACCCCGAATTGGTTTCTCTCAACCAAGTTGATATCAGCAGTTTCGGTTCGAATTTTCTATCAGCTCCGGTAATTCGAACCCTTGTATAGATTTGCAGCTGTCGGCTCTGAGTGACTGGCTATACTCGCTTCTTCGGCCATGACTGGAAATTCTGGAGATGTGACTGTCTCAGCTGAAGAAGTGGAAATGGGTGATGAAGGTGGATCCTCCTCGTATAGCTCGTTCTCGTAGTAGCTAGACAGTACTCACTCTTCCTCTCGCGAGTAGATTTCAGATGATCGTTTCAACTCACGCAAGGTCTTCTCAATCTCGGGATTGAAAGGTACTAATTCACCACCCCGTGACTCCGCGATAAGAGGAAACTACAAAACGAATATGAGAATAGCTTAAGGAACGAATGTCCCTTAAACTAAGAAACAGACTAAAATAAAACAACTAAAAATTAGAACAATTGCCTCCCCGGCAACGGCGCCAAAATTTGATACCCGTCGTTGTGAGTACCAAAAATAATATTTATAATACCTATTAAAACTAACAAAAGCTAGTGGTAACAGGGTCGAACCACAGGGAAGCGAATGTAATTAATAATTGTCTAAATTTAGTCCTAAGGTAACAGTGTGTAGGGGTTTGATTGATTTGGTCTATAGCTAAGGCAATAAAAGTAAAAGTAAACTAAAGAAATGTATTAAATCAAATATAAAGAAGGGTACTAGGATGGTCGGTTCACTATAGTTTCGGGCAAAGATACTAAGTAGGTCTAAATCAAACACATGAGGCGGGAAAACAAGAGGTCCTCTCGGTCCACTCTTAACAAGTAGCATCTTTTGATCTCGCTACGGGTCCCTAATATCACTAATACTGACTCTCTTCCTGAAAAGCGACTAAAAATCTAAACGATACCTATCTTTCGATCTCAGCATAGTTTAGTCATTTTAATTGGTAGTCTAATAACCTTCCCTATCTTTCGATCTAATGGGTCAGTCAATTACTAAGCATTCAACTAGTCGCATGCATTCGATTTGTCGAATTTAGCAGTAAAGACAATTAAAACGAAACAAAACCTCACGAGGCCAGTCGATCGACCAGGTTGGACGGTCGATCGACCATGGCGCGATTCAGGGTTACCTAATTCTAATGCCGCCTACACTATAATTCCCCTACATCCTAGCACGATGAAATTAGCTACTCATACTAGGAATGATAACAACAATAAAATTGACTAATAAATCTACTAAATTCATGCTCGAAACGATTAAACAAATAAATAACATAAAACGATAATATTGGCTTTGGAAACTGACTAGCAGTTTCTATACTATGAACGAAATATATAAGCAATAAAACTGAATAAGAACAGAGGGAATACCGAATGAAATTGCAGAGAAAGGATCCAGAACCGAATGCAAAACGTAAATTGTATTGAAGATCAGATAAACGTAAAACCCTAAATTACTGATGATATAACTAATAAAATCTGAATGTTTTCTGCCTAATATCAAGTTACGTTATATAGGAATATAATGCAACTCTTTATTCCAAAACCTAACGTACAATGGGCTTCCTTTTCCTCGATCTTTTAATTCACATCTGAATTACGGCTTGGTCGATCGACCATACAAGGCAGTCGATCGACTGGACTGCAGTGTACAGTAGCTCCTGTAAGTCGTAGGCTGGTCGATCGACTAAGGGTAGCGGTTGATCGACTGAAATAGCTGATACTTGACTTCTAAGTTCTTGTGGATTTGTCTTTCGGGCCTCGGAATGCGCACCAAGCTCGTTCCTTGAGTAAATACTTCACGTCAAATGCAGTGCAAGATACTCGGGGACGGATTTAGCTCAATATCTACTCATTTCCGCATAAATCTGCAATATTGCATAAAAATGCGAAAGTAGACGAAACGGGGCAAATAGTAGCCTTAAACTACATAAATGAGCTCTGAAATGCGTGTAAAATAGGGTGTAAAACATTATATAAATGACACGCATCAGAGTAGACTGCGTAACTCTTCCTGACTTCATCTTTACTCACTGCTTCTTTTTCCACTACTCTTTTCTATTCTATTGCTCGAATTCGGAACTTGTAATCGGTACTATTTTCCCTTTTAATTATTAATTCTTACTCTTAATTGATCGTATTGCTAATACTTATTTCTCTTCTCTTATCTCTGCGATTGCTTATTTGAATTCATCTTGTTTATTATTATCATGTTCAATTCCTATTATCTATATATTATTGTTGTTGATTCGATAATGACGTGTAGCTAATTCCCTCCTGCTAAGACTAGGGAATCCATGATTATGAAGGAATAGTAATCGCCACATTAGGTTTTATGCTTGTGTAGTCTTTGTTGTTAATCGCTACTATCAATTGTATCTGTCTAATTGAGTCGACGCAATTAGGCATTTTATCGTAGTAAACCTTGACCTAGACCGGAAGGTTGGAAAGGGTGAGACTCGTAGCGAACATTAGGGCACCGTAGTGAGGGCGGAAGCTAAGCTATTTGTGCTTTGGGGCGAATTGAGACCGGAAGGAGATATTCACTGCCCCATAGACCATATTTGCATTGACCTGAGACCTAGATTGCTTGACTGAATGATCATGGTGAACCGACTGTCTTAGCTGCTTCTTCCTTATTTGCTTAATCTTTGTTCTCTTGCCTTTTTCTCTTTCTCAACCTCTTTTGTTTAGAACAACCAAATTAAAACCCCCAAATTGGTTACCGTGACGAACTTAGTTAAAGCTGACATTTTTCCATCTCCCTGTGGAGATCGACCCGACTTCCCTAGCTATATTAGTTAGAGCCAGTTGGTTATTTTTTATAGGTATACGACTGTCCTGTCAGAAATCACGGAACAAATATTCACAAGTAGTTACAAATAAACCACGTAATTGAAAATGAGTTGAAAATTGAAAATTTGAAGAAAATGACAACATATACGATTTTGAAAATAACATGGCCTAAATGGCGAAATGTGAATTCGACCAAGTCAAAAAAAAAGTGTCGGAAAGTGAGCGAAATGTTGAAAAAAAAATTAAAAAAAATGAATCGACGCACGACGGGGAGTGCTACCCCTGGAAGAAAAAAGAAAACAAAACGAGTAAGTGCGGGTAGCAGACGAAATGTGAAATGATCGCGTATCAAAAAGTGTCTCGAAATGCGAATCCCGTCTCGAAACGAAAATACGTAGTTGAATAGGACGAGAATTCGGTACAGGTACCAAAATTTCGTATAATATTAAATAATTCCCTATAAGAATAGGAAATAGTAACCAAAAACGGAATTAGGAAACAAAATGAGCCTGATTTGTAGAAATCAGCCCCGAGGAAGAGGCCAGCAGGAGTTGCGACCCTTCCAAAAAAACGCAACACTTGCTGTGTTTTCTCTAGAGCTGTAGTCTTCCTGAATAGAAAATAGGAAAGGTCGAGTACTATATATAGAAACCTCGTATAAGTGATAATCTTCACAATTGTCTTCTACAATTCCGTAGCACATCACATATAACACATATATTCAAGAAAAGGATTTCTCAAATGATGGATGCTTTGGAATCCCGAGTCAAGGATTGAACGAACGAGTTTACAAATGCGGAAAAACACGACATGACGGCTTTCAACATTGGATGTATCATTAGCCTCAAACAAGTAAAGGTAATAAAACCCTTCCTAGATGCTTGTCTTAAATATTGGAACCCCACTTCTCATGTCTTTACCTTCCCTGGAGGCGAAATTTGCCCATTCCCTGAAGAAATATAAGCAATTGGTGGGTGTGTTGTAGAAAACCTTCCTGTCTGGCCTCCTAGCTTCCAAGGATACAAAAATAAATTTAGGGAGCTCTTAGGATTGACCAAAGCTGAAGTTGACCGCCTTGTGACCCCCAAAGGTATAAAATGTTTGACTTGGTAGATCGAGTTATAAATAGAAGAGAAAGACCCCACCATATCAGATGCTGCGAGGCGCAGGGCATTTGGGTTTTGTCTTCTACACTGCTATATCTTAGAAAGCCATGTTGACTCTGAGATGAGAGGATACCCTCGTTTCCTTGGAGTAATTGAACAAATGGACTTGCGCAAGTGTGAACCCCCGTGTTAAAACCACGTAACGTTATTAAATAAAACGGCTGAAAATACGGGTTTTCAAAAAAAAACTTTTTAAGTCTAAGACGCGGGATCACTTAACATAAATAAAAGAAAGTACGATAGATGTAAATTTATGTTTTACAAACCAAATAACGTGTTAGGGAAAAGATATCCCACGAATGAACTGATAGAAAAGTAGATCTATATACTTAACATACTCATATATGTTTTAATTTAATTTGTCATAAAATTAAAGAATGATCTTATGCATGCAAACAAATAAACAAGATAAAGAAGAAACATTGTTCTTACATTGGAAATTCGGTTAATATGGGCACAAGAGAGATCACCTTTCTCTCTTGTTCTTGTGCTTTCCTTTAATGGAAGAACTAAGATCCAAGTGTAGGATCTCTCCCAAAGCTAAATACCCAAAGCACACTCTTAATTAAAATTAATATTATGAATACTAGACAATATTAATTTTGTAGAAAATTGACCCAAAATAATTTTGATTTTAATCTCCCAAAACCGGTTAGGAGAGGAGAAGAGGAAGTGGAATATTTTTATCTCTCTAAAAATATTTTAGGTGAAATGAATAATCAACAACATAGTGATGTATTGTTTTATCAAAATATAAGGCAAAAACCCTTTGCCTTTTCTTGTGGTAAAACCGGGTAAGAGGTGGGGAGGGGAGCCAATGCATGCCTTTGTTTATCTTCACAATGTAAACTACGGTTTCATGGCTAGTAAGGCAAGTAATCATTATGTTTACTACTCATATTTCAAACACAATATTTAGCCTAATCCACCTCTTAATTTCGGTACACTTATAACATGGAATCCATATTATTTTTGTCAATTTGTCAATATGTTACATGTCACATGTCACATGAATTTGTTATGTATTTTTAACATATTAAAATTCAATGTATTAATAAAAATACGTCATATACAAAAATTGACTTAGTAATTCATAATTACTTGTACCAAAATATTTATAAATCACAACAATTTGTATTTATAATAATTCATTCAAATTCAATTGTTCCTTAAACAATAATTTCATCTGAGTAGTGATACAATTCGATTACTCAGACCGTATCTCATTTTAATCAATTTCAATGAGATACGTAAATATTACTTCCAAAATCGTCCGTCAATTTTCAAGTAATTTAATTAACTCGCAACGTTATACAATTAATTAAATGATCAATGTTGGAGTATAAATCCACTTGTGAGTCCCACATCGGTGAAAAAGAGAGAGATTGTCTATCTTATAAGGCCTAGGGGTGTTTCTCCCATTGCCAATTGGTCTTGGGAGATAAGAGCATTCTTGGGCTTGTGAGTTAGACTTCTCTCCTCCACCGCGGGTAAGGCCAGACCCATCTCGTGTTTATTATGGTATCAGAGCCCATGGCTAAAGACCTGGGTCTCGTGTTTAAAACTGAGCCTTTATGTGCACTGACTCGCCGTGAGGATGTCCAGTCCCTCCGGTTTCAGCATGAGGAAGTCCAGTCCCTCGGGTCGAGTGATCACTGTGACGGCTGTGAGGATGTCCAGTCCCTCCAGACCGATCTTTAAGTGGGCTCACAAGTGAGAGGGTGTGTTGGAGTATAAATCCACTTGTGAGTCCCACATCGGTGAAAAAGAGAAAGATTGTCTATCTTATAAGGCCTAGGGGTGTTTCTCCCATTGCCAATTGGTTTTGGGAGATAAGAGCATTCTTGGGCTTGTGAGTTAGACTTCTCTCCTCCGCCGCGGGTAAGGCCAGACCCATCTCGTGTTTATTAATCAATTAAGAGTGTTGCCCTATAGGTATGACCTAGGGGATCAACTGATCACCACCGTCGCACGACAGTAATGTCAAACTCTAGTCAGCCAATCATTACCGATATGTGTGGACCAGTTGACAGTAAAAATATTACTTCCCAATTGTATTCTTTATAATGAGACTTAAACATGTGATCATCATGATCAACAGTCGTGATCGCATTATTGTCGGAGGACACATATTCCAACAATCTCCCACTTGTCCTCGACAAGTGTGCGTCACCAATTCTCTTGTCCTATTACTATCTCCCACTCAATGCAAGGTGTCTTTCAGGTCGTACTTGCAAGTGATCATATCGAGAGTGGTTTCCTCGATCTGGAGAATAACTGATTGACCGGATTTATCCACCATGGATACATTCCGAGCGTGGCCACGCATTTCCAGTTCATTACTCCTCGAGTGGCCCTGAGATATTGTTATAACCCTGACTAGGGGTGGACAATTCCTATCGCACTCATTCCCTTCAACTAGCCACAGCCATCATAACCCAAAATATGCCCATTTGACCCCATTTACGAAGGTCGTAGTAACACAAATCAAAGTTAATCTGAAACTGTGCCATCTTAGGCGAATAGTCTTTAGTCAAAAGAATCGACTCATTTGAATACTATAGTAGCTCTCGCCACGACCAGGCTATATAAATTTGCCAGAACTCTATAAGCGGTCATAAGGCCCGACAAAATGTTCCTAAGAGTCCGCCTATATGATCGACTAGTCATTCTCATATGACTCTATGGCACTTGAACTTTCCATCAATCGCATCACACTGTAGTCACTTCGAGACGTCACCTTATGTAAGTAACTATGGGCAAATACAATGTTAATCCATGTTCACTTTAACGGGGTTCAATTGTCTCTACAACCCGTTTGGATGTAACAAAGTGTATGGTGAGTTAATAATAATTCAAACGACAAATGTCGACATCACACTCGGGTAGTCAATACCATATTACAACCTTGTGATGTATATCGTAAGTGTAAACACTTATTGATTGCAATAGAAGTTTAACATGTCATGTGTCCATGTGTTCAAACTTCTTATACTTGCATTTTCCTTTACATTCATGTTCTCTCTCATAGCATGAACCTTACCAAGTACACATCAAGGTTCCCGACCTTGGTTTCGGTTCTTTGTCTTGAAAGAACTTCCTTATCGATTATCACATAACGAACGAATTTGTGGTGAATGATATAACTTGTACTGATCAAGTACTCCATCCACACACAATGCACTAGGTACATGTTGAAGGGTAATATCCGTATAAAACCCATTAAATTTAAGGATTATAACGTAAATTTAATATGTGAAAACATGGTCATAAACGAAAAACACAATGAAACGATAAAGATTAAGTAATAACCTCCGGTCCTAGTGCAATTCGGCAATGAGAGATCAAAGTAGATCTCCTCCCAATTGTTGCACCCAAGATCGTCTGAGAAATGCCCTTGTGCTAGAATGAATCCTCTAATTGCCTTGCAATATTGAGAGGATCATTTGTGAGTTTTTGCTTAGATGAGAGATCTAGGTTTCCGAGAGAAATGTGTTGGGAAATGTGTCCTCAACAACAGTGCGATCATATGATTTAAATATCATTATTAAATCTCATTTTAAAGAATACATTTGGGGAGTATTTTTACTGTCAACTGGTCCACACATATCGGTAATGATTGGCTGACTAGAGTTTGACATTACTGTCGTGCGACGGTGGTGATCAGTTGATCCCCTAGGTCATACCTATAGGGCAACACTCTTAATTGATTATTTAATTAATCGTATAATGTTACGAGTTAATTAAATTACTTGAAAATTGACGGACGATTTTGGAAGTAAAATTTACGTGTCTCATTTAGATGAGATACGGTCTGAGTAATCGAATTGTATCTTTACTCAGATGAAATTATTGTTTAAGGAAACAATTGAAATTGAATGAATTATTATAAATACAAGTTGTTGTGATTTATAACTGGTAAAATATTTTGGTTCAAGTAATTATGAATTACTAAGTCGATTTTTGCATATGACGTATTTTTATTAATACGTTGATTTTTAAATGTGTTAAAAATACATAGCAATTTTATGTGACATATGACATGTAACATATTGACAAATTGACAAAAATAATATGGATCCATATTATTATATGAACCGAAAAAGAGAAGAGAATCATACCATTGCTCTTCCCTTTGTCCCACACGTTTTGGTGAAGTCAAAAGGGCATGGCTTTTGCTCTTACTTTGCCTTATAATAACATGTCATGATTCATCTTCAATAATGATGTTTTTATGCTGAAACTTTAAGTGTTTAGTGAGCATAACACATCTACTTCCTCTTCCATTTCATACGTGAGTTTTGAGAGCTCCAAAGATAAAGATTTTTGGTTCAATTTTCATGCAAAGAATTAATATTGTCTAGTATTCATAATATTAATTTTGATTAAGAGAAAGCTTTGGGTATAAAGCCTTGGGAGAGATCCTATACTTGGGTCTTGGGTTCTTTGTTCTTCCATTTAAGGGATAGCTCAAGAACAAAAGAGAAGGAGAACTCTTTTGTGCCCATATATACCGATATTGCAATGTAAGAACATGATTTCTCCTCTATTATATCTTTTGTTTGCATGCATAAGATCATTAGTTAATTTTATGACAAATTAAATTTAAGCATATATGAGTATGTTGTTAGGTATAAAGATCTACCTTTCCTTCAATTGGTATCAGAGCAATGGTTGTTTGCATGCAAATCGGTTATAGTTTTTCCGAGTTATACGATTAACATATAAAACTTGTGAATTTGTGTTATTATGATATATCACGAAATTAATTCATGCATGATAAGTTTCTGGTCCTAAAATGATTTTAGGATTTTTGGTTAATTTACGGATTTTACTGTTCATAATATATAATATTGGCATTAAAATGTGATTTTTATGATAAAAATGCCATTTTTGGACGAAAATTAGCTAAACTTCGAATTTTCCAGTTCTTTTTGGATATGTTTTCACATATATTATTATTAGATGATCTGGAAATTTTCATAATTTTATGAGTTGTTATGCTCGAAAAATGAATTTTTTATTATTAAATTCGGATTTAAGTGAAAAATAGGTTAATATGAGATAAATTTCGATTCTGGTCATATAAATTTAGTATGTTGTCACATGCAATTTTACAAGATGTGTGTAAAATAATTGGCTATATTGAAGTCTTTATGCATGATTTATGAATTTTTGAAGAAAAATAGCATAAATAGTGACATTTTTAGTGAAAAATTGCTAAAACATACTTCATGACTAAGGAAAAACGTCACATGTTGCTTTTTATTATCTTTTTCAGATCTAAAATTGAAAAGTTGGTGAAAATAATTTTTCTCATATTTTTATGATTATTTTAATTAAAATCGATAAACCGCAACATTGTTTTTCCGGATAAAATTTGAAATTTTTAACCTAAGTTTTTGAACATTATGAGTGTCATGGTATTTTTCCAGAATGTTCAAGAGTTTAAATTTCAAATTTCAAATTTATTTGAAATTTTATGATTTATTTGAAGTTTATAGCATTTTATTATAATTTTAAGTCCATTATGAACAAATATGAGTTAATTATGGTCAAATTATTAGTGAAGACTAAATTTTGAGTCCTAAACAGTTAGGGTAATTAACATATGCATAAATATGAATTTATGTATTTTTGGTGATTGTAAAATGTTGAATCACGCAAATCCGTAAAAACCGAGTAATATATGATATTGGCAAATTTAAAGGCGATTTAGCATAAAATTGGGCATGTTCATACATATTATAATGCTGCATATTTCAATTGTTGAATGTCTTTTATTTATATAATTTTGAATTATGTAATTTTGCTTAGTATGGCCTTAGATTTTTATTGGTATTACCCGAAATGTATGGGAATATCGATTCGGTTGTAATTTTATTGTGATCTCGTATCACCGTCTTGTAATTTAATAGATTTATTTTATTATAGTTACAAATGTATAATAGGAATTATGTAATTCATTATGTAATTTTAATTCATTCGGAGTTCCTAAAGACGGATTTCCTAAAGATGGCGATACATAAAGACGGTGTTACCTCGAGATGCGTGCCACAACCGAAGTTCAAGGGACCAATGGAGTTGGTTTCCGAATATGTAATAGTTAATCAGTTTTCTATTTCTAGGAAGGCCATACTAGGATTTTTTTTATGCTTTGCATTTTATTTATGTCGCATGCATCGCTAAATCGCCATAACTTAAAACATGCATCATCGTTCTTATCGAGTCCATCGACCGTGTCAATTACAATTATCGTAGTTCACCGCTTTAGTTCACTTAAAACGTGATAGATAATAAATTGACATGACCTCTCGCTAAAACAATCAATTGAGATATAGCCTTACCAAATAGTAGAAACCATGAAAACCTATTTCGTGAGGGAGTGCGCTCGGCCACACCGGGGTACAAACCTTGTTACGTAGGGGAAGTGGGTGATAAATGTCTATCCACCGAATTCATGTTGATAAGGGATGTATCGGCCACACCGTGCCCAAGTTGATGTGGATTTGGATCATGGACACATTTATTCGAAATTTGGATTGAACTCAACAAAAGTTTTTTGATAAGGGATGTATCGGCCCCACCGTGCCCTTGTCAGATGTGTTTTGGGCTAAAGATAAATATTAATGTAATTTTATCGACCAAGAGTTCTAAAAGTAGAATCGATTAAACGTTAATCCACCGAGTTATATTGATAAAGGATGTATCGGCCCCACCGTGCCTAAGTCGATATGAATTTGGGTCTTGGAATCATTTATATTAGTTGGGTAGAGGTCACTATATAAATGTTCATATCTTGTTTACAAGTATGATTTAAAACGATAAATGTTAAGTTTTCCACTATTCCGTTATCATATTGTTCTATTTCTTTACCACAATTCATATACGATATCATTTCGATTTTTCAAAATCTCCTTTAAAACTTCGTAACTAGAGACAAATTTGAATTTTGCTTCTGAAACCTCATATGAAGCATTGCTAAGGATCTCTTGTAAAGAGTATAGATATAAGTTATTCATAATCAAACAGGTTTTTGATTCTTGACTAACACATCTACTTAGAATGGACTGTTTTTCCATGTACTTAAAAGAATTAAGTACCTTGAAATGATTGTTTTGGTAATTAGTTTTGTCAGAATTCGTGATTGACCAAAATAACGCAACCACCTCAATGAGAGTTTTTAAGACTAAAACGAACAAATGAAGAGTGTTCTTCATAAATTCAATTTTGCTTCTCAAGCAAAGACTCATTGAAATGAGTGGGAGCATTCTCTTAAACCGTTAAGATGAGGACGAGGTTCAAGAAGTAAAGATTATAATGGAATTGATACAAGGTAATGTTAAAAGTAAAGTTGTTGAGAATGACGATACTAAACCTATCAATCCCGACCGATAAAGTTTCCATTGTCTTAAATGTTGGACACGAGAAAGGAAACTACCCCAAATTATTGAAGAATCAACAAGTTAGTTGTGGGACATCTAATGGGATCTTCTTCTTTAAATGTTTATTTGATTAAACATAAATTTTGCTAGTACTACTTCGTCAATATTAGAAACCAATGGTGGTTTTCGTCATTATGTTTGATACATAGGATGATTAGAATATGACGACTAGCAACAATGAAGTCAAGAGATAAAGTCATTGTGCACTAAATCTAGTTTTGGGTTTAGAGTTGTACTTAATTGTGACTATTTAGTACATAAACTCTAAATAAGAATACAAACTTGTTAAGATACAAAAGAGGTTTCACTTTTTGTGACCCGATACACCACGATTTGATGTATGGCTAGCCCATTATCAAGGTGATTATATTCTAAACCAAACTAGAATGATATATCATGAAGATGATGCAAGACTCAAATTGGTAACCCAAGATTAAACCTTAAATTTTGGAATAATGAACGCAAAGAGTTATCGAGTACTCTTGAAACCATTAGATTGTTAATGGTATATGCGTATCTTGTATTCAAAGCAAGATGTCTCGTGCCTTTTGGTTGAAAAGGAAATCGAGGTTGTCAATCATTGATCCAAAATAGGTTGATCATTTTCTTTTACCAACGATTTAAGTTGATGAGGTAAATAGAGAAATCTTTTGAAGAGGTTCAAAGAATTCAAGGAATCACGATTTAGTCGTGATGGGATTATCAAAGTGAAGACTTTGATATAAGCCAAAGGAAATGTGATATAGCATCACAAGTTAATCTCTCTTAGCACGCATTATGGAGTAATGTGTGGTTGGATAAGAAATCAAACGCTATTCGATATGGTTTGGACTTCAATCAAGTTACTTTGAGTTACTTGATCCTTTTGGGGATTTTATCATTTTTGTCTAAATTATTATTCCACTAAATAGAATCATATGAGATATGAAATGGTAAGGGTACCATGTTTGTAAGTTTTCACAAGAAACAAATGCTCATTTTTCCCTATGATAATCATTTAGTACACCAGGTTTGTGGCTCGTGAAGTCATCTTTCTAAAAATACAAGTTTATTTCTAGAAGACAGTGGGAGAAAATTATTCAAGAGCCACAAAGAATGTTATGTCGCAAGAAACAGGTCTTTCTTGGCTACATGAGACATGTTGTGAATGTTATGTCGCAAGAAACAGGTCTTTCTTGGCTACATGAGACGTGTTGTGTAAGACGTTGTTTGTTTCTTTAAAACCTAGGAGGTTAAAATTCGTCACTTGTTAAAGATGATGAATTCAAGCTACTTTTAAGAAAGTAAAGAGCTTATAACTTACAAAAAAAATTGTTTGATTCAAGTTGATTACTTCTAGTAAGTAATGAACATATGACTTACATAAGAGTGTTTAAGTCACAACTCAATACAAGGCTTGGAGCCATGAAAATCCGAAACAAAAGGGCTTGATTAGTGACAAAGGGTTTTGCACTAATAAAGAGAGATTTCAAAGCAAGATTGGTTGCAAAGAGTTTTGCACTGGTTGAAATGCTTAAGTCTATTTGGATCTTCTTAGGGATTATGTTTCATTATGAGGATATGAATACAGCAAGTGAATCTAAAACCCGCTTCTTCAATAGAAGGAATGTATTCAATACATGTCATGAGTTTTATAGATTCTTGCAATCCTAAGATAATGTGAAACTTAAGAGAGGGTCTTAAGTAGGACATCAATGAGTTAGAATCAATGTTTTCATCATGTTATAAAACTTTTCTCGATAAGACGAGAAGTTGTTTTTATACATGGAGTTTAGTGGGAGTTACGAAAATTTTATTTAGTCCGATATGTGGATGACATATTGATCATTGAGAATGATTTAAGACTTTTGGAGTATTATAATACATCTTTTATATCCAGATTTATGAAGATAAATCTACATGATATTAGCGTCAATAAGAAGTCTTATGTTGATAAGATTCATGACTAGTTCAATTAAATTGAACATATTTGATTGATTCCATTTGCTTCCGGATCAATTAAATGAGTAATGATGTATAACACTTCATATACTTTGAGTATGATGAATTGTTTTCAAAATCGAATTTAAGAAATCTTTATCAAATAAGCCATGAAGATTACCCTTAAGTGCTTGCAGAAGTATTAAGGAAGTAAAGCAAAGTGTTTATGATGCAATTTTGTGTAAGGGTGTTACACAAGTGACAATTGACAATTGAGATTGCGCATGGTTTTCGACAAAACCATAATCAAAACACATCAGGATGGTTAAGATACCATTGTGGTTATGATATTTAAGAAGTAGATTTTCTAGAATCGTTCTAGGCAATAAAGAACAATGAGAGATATTTATAACGGAAATTGAGTACACTTGCAATCATGAGATGTGCAAGAAGGATGAGTCCCGTACACTGTGAAAACAGTGGGAGCTATTCTAAGGCTAGAGGGCCTATGTCTTGATTGGATCTCGACACGTACTCGAAAAGTTTTGTAATGCAAATGTATACATTACAAAGGAAAACGAGTATGTAGTAGGGTTGAGTAAGGTACAAGAAGTTGATAAAACCTACTAACCAAAGCTTTATCAAAGGCTAAACATGATGAGTCATGTCATTTCAATTGAATTGAAATGAACAACTACGTACAAGATCAAATTAGATTATAGAATATGAAATAGTAATCAGGCATTGACTATTCATATGTGATAATCGCATTTGTCGATCGAGTTTTTCTTTAAAAACTCCTTTTATACTTTGTTACATCCAAACGGGTTGTAGAGACAATTGAACCCCGTTAAAGTGAACACGGATTAACATTGTATTCGCCCATAGTCACTTGTATGAGGTGACGTCTCGAAGTGACTAGAGTGTGATGCGATTGATGGCAAGTTCAAGTGCCATAGAGTCATGTGAGATGACTAGTCGATCACATAGGCGACTTTATTAGGAACATTTTGTCGGGCCTAATGACCGCTTATAGAGTTCGGCAAATTTATATAGCCTGGTCGTGGCGAGAGCTGCTATAGTATTCAAATGAGTCGATTCTTTTGACTAACGACTATTCTCCTAAGATGGCACAGTTTCAGATTAACTTTGATTTGTGTTACTACGACCTTCGTAAATGGGGTCAAATGGGCATATTTTGGGTTATGATGGTGTGGCTAGTCGAAGGGAATGAGTGCGATAGGAATTGTCCACCCCTTTGTCAGGGTTATAACAATATCTCGGGGCCACTCGAGGAGTAATGAACTGGAAATGCGTGGCCACGCTCGGAATGTATCCATGGTGGATAAATCCGGTCAATCAGTTATTCTCCAGATCGAGGAAACCACTCTCGATATGATCACTTGCAAGTACGACCTGAAAGACACCTTGCATTGAGTGGGAGATAGTAATAGGACAAGAGAATTGGTGACGCACACTTGTCGAGGACAAGTGGGAGATTGTTGGGAAATGTGTCCTCAACAACAGTGCGATCATATGATTTAAATATCATTATTAAATCTCATTTTAAAGAATACATTTGGGGAGTATTTTTTACTGTCAACTGGTCCACACATATCGGTAATGATTGGCTGACTAGAGTTTGACATTACTGTCGTGCGACGGTGGTGATCAGTTGATCCCCTAGGTCATACCTATAGGGCAACACTCTTAATTGATTATTTAATTAATCGTATAATGTTACGAGTTAATTAAATTACTTGAAAATTGACGGACGATTTTGGAAGTAAAATTTACGTGTCTCATTTAGATGAGATACGGTCGAATAATCGAATTGTATCTTTACTCGGATGAAATTATTGTTTAAGGAAACAATTGAAATTGAATGAATTATTATAAATACAAGTTGTTGTGATTTATAACTGGTAAAATATTTTGGTTCAAGTAATTATGAATTACTAAGTCGATTTTTGCATATGACGTATTTTTATTAATACGTTGATTTTTAAATGTGTTAAAAATACATAGCAATTTTATGTGACATATGACATGTAACATATTGACAAATTGACAAAAATAATATGGATCCATATTATTATATGAACCGAAAAAGAGAAGAGAATCATACCATTGCTCTTCCCTTTGTCCCACACGTTTTGGTGAAGTCAAAAGGGCATGGCTTTTGCTCTTACTTTGCCTTATAATAACATGTCATGATTCATCTTCAATAATGATGTTTTTATGCTGAAACTTTAAGTGTTTAGTGAGCATAACACATCTACTTCCTCTTCCATTTCATACGTGAGTTTTGAGAGCTCCAAAGATAAAGATTTTTGGTTCAATTTTCATGCAAAGAATTAATATTGTCTAGTATTCATAATATTAATTTTGATTAAGAGAAAGCTTTGGGTATAAAGCCTTGGGAGAGATCCTATACTTGGGTCTTGGGTTCTTTGTTCTTCCATTTAAGGGATAGCTCAAGAACAAAAGAGAAGGAGAACTCTTTTGTGCCCATATATACCGATATTGCAATGTAAGAACATGATTTCTCCTCTATTATATCTTTTGTTTGCATGCATAAGATCATTAGTTAATTTTATGACAAATTAAATTTAAGCATATATGAGTATGTTGTTAGGTATAAAGATCTACCTTTCCTTCAAAATGATCTCCAAAACCCTAGTTTTTCTACAAATGAAATGCTTAGGTTAACAAAAGAGAGAAAGCCTCTCTTTTGTTCTTGTTGATTCGGCCAAACCGAGTCCAAGGGAGAGGAATGGGCTTTCATTTCCTCTTCATCTTAACTCGTAGTCCGACATGTAATTCGCTAAGTGTATATGACGCGGTTTCATTATAAACTGTCATCGGTTATCGGAAATTAAGGCATCAACTAATAATACGGGTTAGTTGAATTATTAATACATGTCCGACAAAGACAATATTGTATAATTATATTCAATATACATTTAATTAAATATAAAACGCTTATATTCAATTTACGAATTAACTGCTTAATTCACCTTAGCCATTATTATTTAATCCGTATTAAATAAAATATCTCAACATCACATTTTGACTAATTATTAGTCAAATAACTCGGACTAACTGGTTAGTCAAATTTGGCATCTACATGACTGTATTTTCATACCGTCACATCTCTCAAACGTATCCTATAGGTGTGACTTTTAGGGACCAGTTGATCACCGCCATCTGTATGACAATAACGTCAAACTTATCTAGCAAGCCAACCGTTATTGATAAACGTGGACCAACTGATTATGATACAAAAGTATACCCTTTGATCCTTTTAGAGATTTATAAGTCCTTGCACTAACTGTAAAGGACACCAGCCCCAACAAGCTCCCACTTGTCCGTACAAGTGTATGTGCAATGACGTTATCCGCACTAAGCGGAGGACACGGCTCAACAAACTCCCACTTGTCCGTACAAGTGTATGTGCGATAACCGATTCTCATATTCATTTAAAATTTCTCCCACTAAATGTAAAACAATTTGCAGATCCGGATCCGCAAAGGTCGTATTTTACAATCGATCTGTATCTAGAGTGGTTTCCCCGACTAGAGAGTAACTTAACTGATAAAACGAATTCGTATTCGAGCATGGCCATGCATTTCGATTCTGACTCCTCGAGTGGCCCTGAGAAATATCGAGTACCTGATAAAGGTTGAATATTTCCTTCAACTCGAACTCCTTCCGATCTAAGCACAGCATGAAATGACCCAGAAACAATCTACTTGGCCCCCTGTTACGGATGACCGTGAGAAAGAAACCAAAGTCACCCAAAATCTGCCTTAGTCTCAAGAGACAGTCGATAGTCAAAAGAATCGACTCTTAGGATCACCATGGAGGTCCTATCCACGACCGGGCACCGAATGTTGTAAAACATTTAGGACTCCACGTTGATGTCACAATTGTGTCCTACGATATATCCGTATAAATCGCCTCTGTGATTGGTCAGTCAACTTGTTGACTTATGGCTCGTTGAACCCACCATCAACCAACGTCACAAAATAATTACCTTGAGTTATCAGCTCACGTGGGTAATTAAGGACCATAAAATATAATGTTTGTTCAGTTCACTTTGTGGTGTTCAAAATTTGTCGTACAAATCCACATGAAAAACAAAATATATAAAATATCAAAACGATGATGTCGTATAGAGTACAAAGGAGAATGAATCTAATCCATAAAAGAGTACTACAACTCAGGAACACGTCTAATTCCCATGGAATTAACATGCCCTTCATGCTTATCTTGTCGTAATGGTTTAGTGAAGGGATCTGCTATGTTATCATCTGTAGCAATCTTTTCTATCACAACTTCCTTTTGCTCCACGTAATCTCGGATTAGATGAGCTTTCCGTTGTACATGTCTAGACTTGTTGCTAGACTTAGGCTCCTTAGCTTGGAAGATGGCACCTCTATTGTCGCAATAGATAGTGATCGGGTCATTCGAACTAGGCACTACAGATAGTCCATGTAAGAATTGACGCATCCATATCGCTTCCTTTGTAGCTTCAGACGCGGCATAGTACTCGGACTCGGTCGTAGAATCTCTGTAATGTGATTTGTTTTGAACTCTTCGGTGTTGATCAGCGCCATTAAGAGTAAAAACGAATCCGGTCGAGATTTCGAGTCATCACGATCCGTTTGGAAGCTAGCATCTGCGAATCGGTTCGCATAGCTTTTGATCGCCTCCATAAGTCAATGCCCAATCTTTAGTCCTCGGTAGGTACTTAAGAATGTTCTTGTGACCATCCAATGTGATTCACCGGATCTTTGTTGGAATCGACTTGTCATACTCAATGCATATGCCACGTCCGGACGTGTGCATATCATGGCATACATGATTGATCCTATAGCCGAGGCATAAGGAATCCGTGTCATGCGCTCTTTCTCTTCCAGTGTCTCGGTGACCGAGACTTGCTCAAATGCACCCCTGGAGCCATAGGAAGAAACCCCTTCTTGGAGTTAGTCATCTTTGAATCTCTCTAGGACTTTGTCTATGTAAGACTCTGGATCGAGAGATAACATCCGTCGTGATCTATCGCGATAGATACGGATGCCTAGAATTCTTTGTGCCTCTCCCAGATCTTTCATCTGGAAATGGTTTTTCAACCATACTTTCACCGAAGTTAAGAGAGGTATGTCATTCCCAATCAGGAGTATGTCATCGACATACAATATTAGGAAGACAATCTTGCTCCCACTCGACTTGATATAAAGACATGGTTCCTCGACCGATCGAGTAAATCCATTTTCTTTAATCACTTGGTCGAAGCGATGATTCCAACTCCGAGATGCTTGCTTAAGTCCATAAATGGAACGCTTAAGCTTGCACACTTTCTTAGGATGTTGTGGATCGATGAAACCTTCGGGTTGTACCATGTACAACTCTTCCTCCAAAAAACCGTTTAAGAAGGCGGTTTTCACCTCCATCTGCCAAATTTCGTAGTCATGAAAAGCGGCAATCGCTAAGATAATCCGAATGGAACGCAGCATGACTACGGGTGCAAAAATTTCATCGTAGTGCAAACCTGGCACTTGGGTGAAACCTTTAGCAACTAGTCGTGCTTTATAGATATCTTGTTGACCTTCCACCGAATGCTTTATCTTGTAAAGCCATTTGCATTGAAGGGGACGAACCTTAGCATGTAAGTCAACAAGATCCCATACGTTGTTCTCATACATAGAGTCCATCTCGGATTGCATGGCCTCAAGCCATAGCTTTGAGTCGGAACTAGTCATGGCACCTTTATAGGTTGCGGGTTCACTACTCGTTAAGAGTAGAACGTCATCTATGTCATGTTCCTCGACCATACCAATGTATCATGCGGAGGAATAGAGACTCTTCCCGACCTCCTAGGTTCCTCGGGAATATTCACGCAGCGGGATTGAAGGAATTGGTTCCTCCAATGGTTGCTCGGTATTTGGTTCTGGAATCTCCGACAGGTCGAAGGTTCTATCACTCTTTGCATTCTCGAGAAATTCTTTCTCTAAGAATGTCGCACTAGCCGCAACAAAAACACGTTGTTCGGTTGGCGAATAAAAGTAATGACCAAGTGTTCCTTTTGAAGGAAATGTAGATTCATATACATAAATAACATACTCATATATGCTAAACTAATTTGTCATAAAATTAAATACGGATTTTATGCATGCAAACAATATGATAAAAGAGAAGAAATCATTTTCTTACATTCAATATTTCGGCTATATTGGGCACAAGAGAGATCACCTTTCTCTCTTGTTCTTGAGCTTTTCCTTTATGGATGAACAAGATCTAAGTGTAAGATCTCTCCCCAAGCTTTATACCCAAGGCTTAACACTTAATCTAATTAATATTATAAGTACTAGTATAATATTAATCTTAGTAGAAAATTGACCCAAAAATTGTTTTGTTTTCACTCCTAAAACCGGGTAGGAGAAGGTAATTTTGGAGTATATTATCTCTCTAATTATCTCTAAAATGTAGAGAGGAAATTATCTTTCTTACACTAGGAAAATGATAATTGAATGAATGAATAATTTTAGAAGAGAAAACTCTCTAAAATCCCCTTGGAAAAACCGGTGGGTAGGAGCCCTTTTGGGGAGCCAATGCATGCCCATATTTGTCTTCACAAGGTGAGTAGGGTTGCATGGCTACTTAAGCTATTTAATCATTATGTTTTCTATTTAAAATAAACACAATTTTAGCCTAATGCTCCTCCATTATTTCGGCACTTTTACATAATATGGATTCCATATTATTTTGTCAATTGTCAATATGTCACATGTCATGTGTGACATAAATTTGTTATGTATTTTTAACATATTAAAAATCAACGTATTAATAAAAATACGTCACACACAAAAATCGACTTAGTAATTCCATAATTACTAGTGCCAAAATATTTTACCATTTATAAATCACAACTGATTGTATTTATAACAATTCATTCAATTTAATTGTTACATTAAACAATTATTTCATCCGAGTAATGATACAATTCAATTACTCAGACCGTATATTATTTAATCACATTTCAATATGATACGTAAATTTTACTTCCAAAATCGTCAGTCAATTTTCAAGTAATTTAATCAACTCGTAACGTTATACGATTAATTAAATAATCAATTAAGTGTATTGCCCTTTAGGTATGACCTAGGGGTCAAGCGATCACCACCGTCACACGACGGTAATGTCAAACTCTAGTCAACCAATCATTACCGATATATGTTGATCAGTTGTGATAACAAAATTACTTCCCAATTGTATTCTTTAAAATGAGATTTAATAATGATATTTAAATCATGTGATCGCACTATTGTTGAGGACACATTTCCCAACAATCTCCCACTTGTCCTCGACAAGTGTGCGTCACCAATTCTCTTGTCCTATTACTATCTCCCACTCAATGCAAGGTGTCTTTGGGTCGTACTTGCAAGTGATCATATCGAGAGTGGTTTCCTCGATCCGGAGAATAAGCTGATTGACGGATTTATCCACTCGGATACCTTCCGAGCGTGGCCACGCATTTCGATTCATTACTCCTCGAGTGGCCCCGAGATATTGTTTTAACCACGACAAGGGGGTGGACAATTCTATCGCACTCATTCCTTCGACTAGCCACACCATCATAACCCAAAATATGCCCATTTGACCCCATTTACGAAGGTCGTAGTAACACAAATCAAAGTTAATCAAACGGCCGAGCCATCTTAGGTGAATAGTCTTTAGTCAAAAGAATCGACTCATTTGAATACTATAGCAGCTCTCGCCACGACCAGGCTATATAAATTTGCAGAACTCTATAAGCGGTCATAAGGCCCGACAAGGTGTTCCTAACATCTGCCTATGTGATCGACTAGTCATCTCTCATGATTGTATGGCACTTGAACTTGCCATCAATCGCATCACACTCTAGTCACTTCGAGACGTCACCTCATACAAGTGACTATGGGCGAATACAATGCTAATCCGTGTTCACTTTAACGGGGTTCAATTGTCTCCACAACCCGTTTGGATGTAACAAAGTATAATAAAAGAGTTTTAAAATAAAACTCGAACGACAAATGCGATTATCACACATGAATAGTCAATGCTCGATTACTATTTCATGTTCTATAATCTAATTTGATCTTATACGTAGTTGTTCATTTCAATTCAATTGAAATGACATGACTCATCATGTTTAGCCTTTGAGAAGGCTTTGGTTAGTAGGTTTTATCAATTTCTTGTACCTTACTCAACCTTACTACATACTCGTTTTCCTTTGTAATGTATACATTTGCATTACAAAACTTTCGATTACGTGTCGAGATCCAATCAAGACAT
This sequence comes from Silene latifolia, assembly GCF_048544455.1. Lineage (NCBI taxonomy): Eukaryota > Viridiplantae > Streptophyta > Magnoliopsida > Caryophyllales > Caryophyllaceae > Silene > Silene latifolia. The sequence goes on along the minus strand of NC_133538.1, from coordinate 422,036,259 downwards.
AGGCCCTCTTAGCCTAAGAATAGCTCCCCTTTGTTTTCACGATGTGCGGGACTCATCCTCTTGCACATCTCATGATTGCAAGTGTACTCAATTTCCGTTATATATATATCTCTCATTGTTCTTTATTGCCTAGAACGATTCTAGAAAATCTACTTCTTAATTATCATAGCCACAATGGTATCTTAACCATCCTAATGTGTTTTGATTATGGTTTTGTCGGAAACCATGCGCAACCTCAATTGTCAATTGTCACTTGTGTAACACCCTTACACAAAATTGCATCATAAACACTTTGCTTTACTTCCTTAATGCTTCTGCAAGCACTTAAGGGTAATCTTTATATACTAGGTAAAGATTACTTAAATTCGATTTTGAAAACAATTCATCATACTCAAAGTATATGAAGTGTTATACATCATTACTCATTTAATTGATCCGGCAACGGAAGCAAATGGAATTAATCAAATATGTTAAAATTAATTGAACTAGTCATGAATCTTATCAACATAAGACTTCTTACTGACGCTAATATCATGTGGATTTATCTTCATAAATCCGGATATTCAAGATGTATTATAATACTCCAAAAGTCTTAAATCATTCTCAATGATCAATATGTCATCCACATATCGGACTAATTAAAATTCCGTAACTCCCACTAAACTCCATGTATAAACACAACTTCTCGACTTATCGAGAAATGTTTTATCACATGATCAAAATGTTGATTCCAACTCATTGATGTCCTACTTAAGACCCTCTCTTAAGTTTCACATTATCTTAGGATTGCAAGAATCTACAAAACTCATGACATGTATTGAATACATTCCTTCTTTTGAAGAAGCGGGTTTTAGATTTACTTGCTACGTATTTCATAACCTCATAATGAAACACAATCCTTAAGAAGATCCAAATAGACTTAAGCATTTCAATTAGTGCAAAACCCTTTGCAACCAATCTTGCATTGAAATATCTCTTTATTAGTGCAAAAACCTTTGTCACTAATCAAGCCCTTATGTTTCGGATTTTCATGGCTCTAAGCCTTGTATTGAGTTGTGACTTAAACACTCTTATGTAAGTCATATGTTCATTACTTTCAAGAAGTAATCAACTTGAATCAAACAATTTCTTTGTAAGTTATAAGCTCTTTACTTTCTTAAAAGTAGCATGAATTCATCATTTTTGACAAGTGACGAATTTAACCTCCTAGGTTTTAAAGAAACAATGTCTTACACAAAACGTCTCATGTAGCCAAGAAGGACCGGTTTCTTGCGACATAACATTCTCTGTGGCATTCTTTGTGGCTCTTGAATAATTTCTCCCACTCTGTCTTCTAAAAATAAACTTGTATTTTAGAAAAGAGGTTTCACGAGCCGCAAACCCGTCGTATTCGTGATAATTTAAGAGGGAAAAATGAGCATTTGTTTCTTGTGAAAACTTACAAACATGGTACCCTTACCATTTCATATCACATATGATTCGATTTAGTGGAAAAATAATTTAGACAAAATGATAAAATCCCCAAAAGGATCAAGTAACTCAAAGTAACTTGATTGAAGTCCAAATCATATTGAATAGCGTTTGAATTCTTATCCATCCACACATTATTTCATAATGCATGCTAAGAGAGATTAACTTGTGATACTATATCACATGTCCTTTGGCTTATATCAAAGTCTTTACTTTGATAATCCCATCGCGACTAAATCGTGATTCCTTGAACTCTTGAACTTCTTCAAAGATTTCTCTACTTACCTTATTAAGTGAACACACTAGTGTCAACTTAAATCGTTGGTAAAAGATAATGATCAACCTATTATGGATCGATGATTTATAACCTCGATCTCCTTTTCAACCAAAAGGCACGAGACATCTTGCTTTGAATACAAGATACGCATATACCATTAACAATCTAATGGTTTCAAGAGTACTCGATAACTCTTTGCGTTCATCATTCCAGAAATTAAGGTTTAATCTTGGGTTACCAATTTGAGTCTTACATCATCTACATGATATATCATTCTAGTTTGGTTTAGAATATATTCACCTTGATAATGGGCCTGCCATACATCAAATCGTGGTGTATAGGGTCACAAAAGTGAAACCTCTTTTGTATCTTAACAAGTTTATATTCTTATTTAGAGTTAATGCACTTAATAGTCATAATTAAGTACAACTTTAAATCCAAAAACTAGATTGAGTACACAATTACTCTATCTCTCGTCATTATTGATGCTAGTCGTCATATTCTAATCATTCTATGTATCAAGTACAACGATGTAAACCACCACCGGTTTCTAATATTGACGAAGTAGTACTAGCAAAATTTATGTTTAGTCAAATAAACATTTAAAGAAGAAGGTCCCATTAGATGTCCCACAACTAACTCGTTGATTCTTCAATAATTTGGGGCGATTTCCTTTCTCGTGTCCAACATTTAAGACAATGGAAACTTTATCGGTCGGGATTGATAGGTTTAGTATCGTCATTCTCAACAACTTTACCTTTAACATTACCTTGTATCAATTCCATTATATATTTACTTCTTGAACCTCGTCCTCATCTTAACGGTTTAAGAGAATGCTCCCACTCATTTCAATGTGTCTTTGCTTTGAGAAGCAAAATTGAACTCATGAAGATTACTCTTCATTTGTTCGTTTTAGTCTTAAAACTTTCATTGAAGTGGTTGCGTTATTTTGGTCAATTACGAATTCTGAAAATCTAATTACCAAAACAATTTATCGCTTCAAGGCACTTAATTCAATTAAGTATATGAAACATAATCCATTGTAAGTAGAAATGTTAGTCAAGAATCAAAACCCTGTTTGATAATGAATAACTTTAATCTATACTCTTTACAAGAGATCCTTAGCAATGGTTCGTATGAGGTTTTAGAAGCAAATTCATATTTGTCTTTAGTTACGATGTTTTAATGGAGATTTGAATCAAAAACGAAATGATATCGTATATGAATTGTGGTAAAGAAATAGAACAATATGATAACGGAATAATGGAAAACAAAACATTTATCGTTTTATTAATACTTGTAAATAACAAGTATAGCATTTACATAGTGACCTCTACCCAACTATGATAAATGATTCCAAGACCCAAATTCATATTGACTTAGGCACGGTGGGGCGGATACATCCTTTATCAATATAACTCGGTGGATTAACGTTTAATCGATTCTACTTTTAGAACTCTTGGTCGATAACATTACATTAACAATTATCTATAGCCCAAAACACATCGACAAGGGCACGGTGGGGCCGATACATCCCTTATCAAATACTTTTGTTGAGTTCAATCCAAATTTCGAATAAATGTGTCCATGATCCAAACCCACATTAACTTGGGCACGGTGTGGCCGATACATCCCTCATCAACATGAATTCGGTGGATTAACATTCATCACCCACTTCCCCTACGTAACAAGGTTTGTACCCGGTGGGGCCGAGCGCACTCCCTCGCGAAATAGGTTTTCATGGTTTCTACTATTTGGTAAGGCTATGTCTCAATTGATTGTTTTAGCGAGAGGTCATGTCAATTTATTATCTATCACGTTTTAAGTGAACTAAAGCGGTGAACTACGATAATTTTAATTGACACGGTCGATAAACTCGATAAAGGAAGACAATGCATGTTTAGTTATGGCGATTTAGCGATGCATGTGACATAAAATAAAATGCAAGCATAAAGATAAATAAATCCTAGTATGGCCTTCCTAAAAATAGAAAAACTATTAATCTATTACAAAATCGGAAACCAACTCCATTGGTCCCTTGAACTTCGGTTGTGGCACGCATCTCGAGGTAACACCGTCTTTATGTATCGCCATTCTTGAAGTAATCCGTCTTTTGGAACTCCGGAATGAATAAAATTACATAATAAATTACATAATTTCCTATTATACATTTGTAACTAAAATAAAATAAATCTATTAAATTACAAAACGGTGATACGAGATCACAATAAAAAATTACAACCGAATCGATACTCCCATACATTTCGGGAAATACCAATTAAAATCTAAGGCCATACTAAGTAAAATTACATAATTCAAAAATTACATAAATTAAAAATTATGACAATCATAAAGAAAATGCAGCATTATAATATGTATGAACATGCTCAATTTTATGCTAAATCGCCTTTTAATTAGCCAATATCGTATATTATTCGGTTTTTACGGATTTGCGTGATTTCAACATTTTATAATCATAAAAATGCATAAACTCATATTTATGCATAAGTTAATTACCCTAACCTCTTAGGACTCAAAATATAGTCTTCACTAATAATTTGACCATAATTAACCCTTATTTATAAAATTGTTCATAAATAGACCAAAAATTACAAAAAATAAGCTATTAAACTTCAAATAAATCCAAAAATTCCAAATAAATTCAAAATTTGAAATTTAAATTCATGAACATTCTGGAAAATTTCCATGACACTCATAATGTTCAAAATCTTAGGTTAAAAATTTCGAAATTTTTCCGGAAAAACAATGTTGCGGTTTATCGATTTATAATAAAATAATCATAAAAACATGGAAAAATTATTTTCACTAACTTTTCAATTTTAGATCTGAAAAATATAATAAAATGCAACATTAGACGTTTTTCTTAAGTCATAGATTATGTTTTTATTAATTTTCACTAATAATGTCACTATTTATGCCATTTTTCTTCAAAAATTCATAAATCATGCAAAAAGACTTCTTTATAGCCAATTATTTTACACACATCTTGTAAAATTTCATGTGACAACATATTAATTTTCTATGACCAGATTCGAAATTTAACTCATATTAACCTATTTTTCTCTTAAATCCGAATTTAATAATGAAAAATTCATTTTTCGAGCATAACAAGTGCAAAAATTATGAAACATTACAGGTTATCTCAAAATAATATATGTAACAACATATCCAAAAACCAAGGGAAAATTCGAAGTATAGCTAATTTTGGACCAAAAATGACATTTTTACTCATAAAATCACATTTAAATGCCATTGTTGTAAAATATGAACAATAAAAATCCGAAAAATTAACCAAAAATCCTAAAACATTTTAGGACCAGAAATATTAACATGCATGTAATAATTTCGTGATATATCATAATAACACAAATTTTACAAGTTTTATTTTGTTATTCATATAACTCGGAAAAACTTTTAACCAATTTGCATGCAAACAACCATGGCTCATGATACCGATTGAAGGAAATGTAGATTCATATACATAAATAACATACTCATATATGCTAAACTAATTTGTCATAAAATTAAATACGGATTTTATGCATGCAAACAATATGATAAAAGAGAAGAAATCATTTTCTTACATTCAATATTTCGGCTATATTGGGCACAAGAGAGATCACCTTTCTCTCTTGTTCTTGAGCTTTTCCTTTATGGATGAACAAGATCTAAGTGTAAGATCTCTCCCCAAGCTTTATACCCAAGGCTTAACACTTAATCTAATTAATATTATAAGTACTAGTATAATATTAATCTTAGTAGAAAATTGACCCAAAAATTGTTTTGTTTTCACTCCTAAAACCGGGTAGGAGAAGGTAATTTTGGAGTATATTATCTCTCTAATTATCTCTAAAATGTAGAGAGGAAATTATCTTTCTTACACTAGGAAAATGATAATTGAATGAATGAATAATTTTAGAAGAGAAAACTCTCTAAAATCCCCTTGGAAAAACCGGTGGGTAGGAGCCCTTTTGGGGAGCCAATGCATGCCCATATTTGTCTTCACAAGGTGAGTAGGGTTGCATGGCTACTTAAGCTATTTAATCATTATGTTTTCTATTTAAAATAAACACAATTTTAGCCTAATGCTCCTCCATTATTTCGGCACTTTTACATAATATGGATTCCATATTATTTTGTCAATTGTCAATATGTCACATGTCATGTGTGACATAAATTTGTTATGTATTTTTAACATATTAAAAATCAACGTATTAATAAAAATACGTCACACACAAAAATCGACTTAGTAATTCCATAATTACTAGTGCCAAAATATTTTACCATTTATAAATCACAACTGATTGTATTTATAACAATTCATTCAATTTAATTGTTACATTAAACAATTATTTCATCCGAGTAATGATACAATTCAATTACTCAGACCGTATATTATTTAATCACATTTCAATATGATACGTAAATTTTACTTCCAAAATCGTCCGTCAATTTTCAAGTAATTTAATCAACTCGTAACGTTATACGATTAATTAAATAATCAATTAAGTGTATTGCCCTTTAGGTATGACCTAGGGGTCAACTGATCACCACCGTCACACGACAGTAATGTCAAAATCTAGTCGACCCAATCATTACCGATATATGTTGACGATTGTGATAACAAAATTACTTCCCAATTGTATTCTTTAAAATGAGATTTAATAATGATATTTAAATCATGTGATCGCACTATTGTTGAGGACACATTTCCCAACACCTTTAGGATAACCTATAAAGTATGTCTTGACCGATCGCGGGCCGAGCTTATCCTCGTGTCTCCACTTGACATAAGCCTCGCAGCCCCAAACCCGTATAAAGGACAAGTTAGGGACCGTTCCCTTCCATAGTTCATATGGAGTCTTGTCATGAGCTTTAGACGGACTTCGGTTAAGTATTAGAGCGTGACAAAAGAGCATAACCCCACAATGAGTCCGGCAACACGGTGTGACTCATCATGGATCGAACCATATCAAGTAGTGTTCGATTTCTCCGTTCGGACACACCATTCAACCGAGGCGTTCGGTGGAGTTAAGCGTAGGGCAATCCCCGAGTCCTTTAGGTGTTGATCAAACTCGTGAGAAAGATACTCGCCACCACGATCCGAACGCAGTGTTTTAATCTTTCTACCCAATAGGTTGTACCCTATTCGGTATTCCTTGAATTTCTCAAAGGATTCACTTTTGTGCTTCATTAAGTAGACATAGCCATATCTACTTAAATCGTCCGTGAAAGTGATGAAATACCTATAGCCTTCTCGTGCGGTGATTGACATAGGACCACATACATCCGTGTGTATGAGTCCTAATAGGTCAGCAGCGCGCATTCCAACACCTTTGAAGGAAATTCGAGTCATCTTACCGATGAGACATGATTCACACGTGCCAAATGATTGAAAATCAAAGGCCGAGATAGCTCCATTCTTGATGAGCTGCTTTACGCGTTTCTCATTAATGTGTCCCATACGGCAGTGCCATAGATACGTTTGATCTTTGTCACCAACCTTTAACTTTTTATTCATTACGTGTAATATTTCGGTGGTCTGATCTAAAACATAAATTCCGTTCATGGAGACTGCCTTGCCATAAATCATATCGTGTAAAGAGAAAATGCAAGTATTATTCTCTATTACAAATGAAAAACCAAGTTTGTCAAGTGCGGCGAAATAATGTTTTTCGAAAGATGGGTACATAATAGCGAGTTATATAAAAATAACTCAAATCCGCTAGGAAGTCTGGATCACATATGTTCCCTTTGAGAGGCAGCCACTCTTGCTCCATTCCCAACACGCAGTCCACCTCACCCTTTACGAGGGGTTCGATGTTTCGGAGCCCCGCACATAATTACACGAGATGAGAACCACAACCAGTATCTAGTACCCAAGTTCCGTAACTTGCGTGGTTAATCTCAATCATATGAATAAAAGTAGAAGAGAGAGAAGACATACCAACAGGTTTAACGCGACCCGCTTTTATGTCCTCATGATAAACAGGACATGTACGCCTCCAATGCCCGATCTTGTGGCGGTGATGGCATTCCATGTTTTCGGTTTTGCTCTTTGTCGCGCCTGATGAGGTGCTCGACTCACCAGGCCCACTCTTACCTGAACCCGACTTCTTAAACTTCGGTTTGCCTACTGCTAGGCCTGGCTGAACTTTGCCCTTACCCTTGCCCTTGTTTGACACAACGAGAACATCCTGTTTCATGCTCCCACTGAACTTCATGTCCTTCTCGGTCTGTACGAGAAGGGAGTGCAGTTCATGGGGACTTTTCTTCAAATCATTCATATAGTAATTCGCTCTAAATTGCGAAAAACCATCGTGGAGTGAATGAAGCATGCGGTCAATCACGATGTTCTCGCTGATTTTACAATCAAGCGTCTCCAGTTTCTCGACATTCTCAATCATGCTGAGAATGTGTGGGCTAACCGGTTGGCCCTTCTGGAGTCTCGCATCAAAGAAGCGAGTGGTATGCTCATAGGTCTAGATTCTCGGTGCTTTCGAGAATTCCTTGGTGAGCGTGGTGAAAATCTTGTTTGCACCTTGGGCTATGAAGCGTTTCTGCAAATTGGGTTCCATTGCAAAAATGATTACGTTTTTAATCGCACCCGCTTCCAAGGCGAAATCGTTATACTTGTCGATCTCGTTAATTCCGGCCGTGGGGCCTGGGTTTGACGGCATGGGCTCAAGCGAGAATTTGAGCTTCCGTCGCCGGCAAAGATTCCGTAATGCCGCCTCCCGATCCGCGAAGTTTGATCCATCATTCTTGATCGAGTTGTCGATTCATCCGATTCATGAAGATCCGAAGCCAGGACTCACGGTCCAATGTGGCACTTGGCATTGGGTCGTTCAAATGACCAGCCATATTGTTATTAGCAGTTTATGTGAAAGTGATCTACACTGAAAAAGAAAGAAAAACCAAAACGAAATAAGCAACTCATCGAGGTGATTTAAGTCTATTAAAATTTATTTTAATCGTGTAGACTCATTGCACTTGTATAATTGATCTCCCTCAAGAATAATACAAGTGATCCCAAGACTCAATTTCCGTAAATTGATAAGCCAACTGTTTAGCTAGTTCTTCCGTAAAAACTCTTGGTCGATAGATTTCTGGAAATCCTATCTATAGTCCACCATAATCACAGGATCGTACGAGTGACCATAGTGTTGAGATAAAATAAGTCAATCGGTTCCAACTTACCCGACGTAGAAGGGGTCATATTATGCCTACCGACGAAGAAGGGATTCATTGGAGTTTGACCTATAAAGACCGTTCTCAATTTTTGTTTATACGAGGAAGATCCCATCAACTAATTTTCAATTCATTTTAAGTGAACGAATAAATAGCAACTGCGTGTATGAATTAATTTAGATGATGGCTTATTACGTGTGACATGAGAATGTCAAAGAAAACTAACTCGTGACCTCTATGTGTGTCAGTTTTCATGCAATTATTAGGTGGTTTGGTTTTAAGGCGGAATATGATGCATACTATCGTTACGATAAAATAAATAAATGAATGCAATACGTAAATAAAATTCCTAGTGTGGCCTATCCTAGTAAAAAGAACATAATACAACTTTGGAATCCACCGTTGGACCCGAAAAGCTTGTCTTGATGTTCCATCTTTGTCCATGTAGCGGGAGTGAGCATCCGGTCTCTTTCTTTAGTCTTCTCAAAATTACAATTAAAATTTACAAAATATAAACCTATTTACATTCTAAATAAAAACTGTAATTAAAAGAAATAAAAGGAGATACGAGATCTCAAAATACAACCAAGACCGTGTTCCATCATTACGGTAACACGTTCTACTAAGGCCACACTAAGTTACAACCGTTTGCAAAATAAATAAATACGTAAATAAAAGCATTCAAAACATTCAAAATAACGATAAATAAAATGCATCAACTAAAATTTAAATTTATTCGTGACATAATTCCGTAATTATGTTAAATTTATCCAAACCACCAAAGATAATTAAAATTATGTGACAAAACCGCTTCATCAACTTAATTTTAATTCATGATAATCCGTTACTTTAAATCGTTTTAAAGTAATTTAATTTTGCGTGGGTGAACCGTTTCACCATCAAGCGAGAGCATAAATCCGTTTTATGCAAAAATTTGGCCGAAAAAAAAAATAAACCAGCCGAGACAAAAATTGATGCCTCACGAAATTTTATGCAAAAATTTTGATACATCTTTAACATATTGCAATGAATATCGATTACAAAACAATATGCAAAGATCAAAATTAAAACAAAACAAACGACAACCATCACCGTGTAAACTTGACACGGATCCCAAGGCACAAAAAAAATGCAGCAAACGCAGCAAAAAAAATAATGATGCCGAGAGGAAAAATTGTGGCAGCCGAATGAAAAAAAATAAAAATCCATCGATTCAAAATTCGCTTGATGAAAATCACATAGAAAAATTTACGTGGCCTCGCTCTGATACCACTTGAAGGGTAATATCCGTATAAAACCCATTAAATTTAAGGATTATAACGTAAATTTAATATGTGAAAACATGGTCATAAACGAAAAACACAATGAAACGATAAAGATTAAGTAATAACCTCCGGTCCTAGTGCAATTCGGCAATGAGAGATCAAAGTAGATCTCCTCCCAATTGTTGCACCCAAGATCGTCTGAGAAATGCCCTTGTGCTAGAATGAATCCTCTAATTGCCTTGCAATATTGAGAGGATCATTTGTGAGTTTTTGCTTAGATGAGAGATCTAGGTTTCCGAGAGAAATGATCTCCAAAACCCTAGTTTTTCTACAAATGAAATGCTTAGGTTAACAAAAGAGAGAAAGCCTCTCTTTTGTTCTTGTTGATTCAGCCAAACCGAGTCCAAGGGAGAGGAATGGGCTTTCATTTCCTCTTCATCTTTACTCGTAGTCCGACATGTAATTCGCTAAGTGTATATGACGCGGTTTCATTATAAACTGTCATCGGTTATCGGAAATTAAGGCATCAACTAATAATACGGGTTAGTTGAATTATTAATACATGTCCGACAAAGACAATATTGTATAATTATATTCAATATACATTTAATTAAATATAAAACGCTTATATTCAATTTACGAATTAACTGCTTAATTCACCTTAGCCATTATTATTTAATCCGTATTAAATAAAATATCTCAACATCACATTTTGACTAATTATTAGTCAAATAACTCAGACTAACTGGTTAGTCAAATTTGGCATCTACATGACTGTATTTTCATACCGTCACATCTCTCAAACGTATCCTATAGGTGTGACTTTTAGGGACCAGTTGATCACCGCCATCTGTATGACAATAACGTCAAACTTATCTAGCAAGCCAACCGTTATTGATAAACGTGGACCAACTGATTATAATACAAAAGTATACCCTTTGATCCTTTTAGAGATTTATAAGTCCTTGCACTAACTGTAAAGGACACCAGCCCCAACAAGCTCCCACTTGTCCGTACAAGTGTATGTGCAATGACGTTATCCGCACTAACTGGAGGACACAGCTCCAACACATGTTTTGTAGAGTCTTGCAACAATTTGTCAAGATGATCAGCCTAGCACTTCTTACAAGTCCTAGCATAGTTAGGAAAGATTAGTTTTGAGTAACTTCTTATTCAACTAAGTATCTTTCCAATAACTTCTTATTTCTCCTTTTGATTTGAAAAGTTTAGGATTTTCATAAATCTTTACGTGTGTTCGAACTTTCTATAATATGTGCAGCCTCTTAACACATAATAGAGTATTCTGTCAAACACTGAAATTGCTCATCGAATTCTCCTCGAGAATTCATGGCGTTTCTATTATGGCTTACCAATGAATCATCATGCTCTTATGCATATGATTCAACATTGGACATGTGCATGATTATTCTAATGGCGGAAACATTAGTTACTTTTAATCATGTCATCAACTATATTTAGGTTCAAGGAATGACCATGACTGCTAATGGCAATTCCATTTTCATTTACATGAATAACCTATGTTTATGTTGATACGATGTGTATTTCTTAATACTGATCCAATATTTCTTGATGTAATTGGATTCATCATAGTCCTAATTCATCCAGAATTGAAAACTCAAATGCTTCTTTATGAAAGAAGGTATTAGCTCGTCATTCTTCAATGAGTGATGAGTTGTAAACATTCAAAGGATGATAGCTCCCACTAAATTCCATGTCTTCACATGATAATTTCCTAACTCCCACTCAATTCCACATGTTTCGAAATTGACTTCTCAATCGAAACTTTTCAAGAATTGAAATATAAATTGCATTGCCAAGTTATTAAGATAAAACCATATATGTTCCCATCATATCCTTTCAAAATACCTATTTTGAAGTGGTCTCATCTTAACCTTATAGAAAGAGATTTTAATCTCTAACTCACACATATCATAATGATGTGTAGCAATGTCATTATAAATAATATCTAGAACACGTCCTTCGAAATACCCTTTCGGAAGGAGGTTTAACCATTTTATAATGAGGTTAAGTAATGACATCTGCGTGGTTAAAACTTGGCCATTGAAGATATCGGTATATCAATCTTTGCTACTCGATCATAACTAGTATGTTACTTTGATTCATTTAGGCTCTTAAGTAAATCTCAAGGTTGAAACTATTGGTCAAAATTTTCATAAACTTAGTCAAAACTCTTGTTAAGACTTTACATTAGTCATTTTTCTTCCAAAACTTTCTTTTGGTCTCCTCGTGTAGTAATCTTGAGAATATACTCTTATGATTACTTCACTTGGTCTCTTTGGTCATATAGAACTTACATGAGACCATAGATCTCATCTATTGGGTATACTATATAAATAGATATACCTTTATTCAAATCATTCTCTCTTGCGTAGATCTCATTTACACAATCTTATCTTGGTGTGAGTTGTGTCCTCATTATTCTCCCACTCTATCTTTAGAATAAATACACTAGAGATTCAAAGATAGCATATGAGACACAAATAATGATTTTTGAAGTGTAAGGAGAACTATCTCACAGGTTTGACTAATAGTTTTAGATTTCGTAAGTGTACTTGGTGATTGGCATTCCTTTAAGAGAGTTCATAGACTCAAAATTACTTTATAAATGATCATACACAAGCCTTAAGCATGTGGACATATAATGAAACCCGTCATTATATTTGTCTATTAGATCACTTTAAGTTATATGTTTCTAAGAACAAGCATTTAAACATGAATTTTAGAACAAAAGGATAAAATGATAAAACGGGTGACTTGGGTTGCAAACCAAGTCACCATTATCCAAAATACAACAAATTATCCAAAATACCTTTCCATGTCGAACACGGAAACTTAAGGTTCTAAAAATCCAAAACATAATTTAAAATAAGACAATAAAAAGCGAAGCTCCATGAAAGCTATTCCTAGCTCCTTGATGGTTTCTTAAGCTTGCTTTTCTTTTCCTTTGTCTTTGCTTGGTGGAGGACCTATTTACAATAAAAAGGGAGATACATTATCACAACTTTGTATCACAATACCATAGTTGAATTAGAAATATAAAAGAAAGGATAGTCATTTACCTACTGGAGTAATCTTTCCAGCCTTAATATCACCAAGGTATTTGGAACAATTTCTTTTCCAATGTCCCATACCATTACAATAATGGCATTTATCAAGAGGACCCTTCTTGATTTTTGAAGTGCTAGCTTCACAAGTCCTAGCTTTGGTGAAAGTGGGAGCTTGCTTCTTACCCTTCCTCCCATTCTTCTTGAACTTCCCCTTACTCTTAGTGCTTATGTTAAGCACATCCTTTGGAGGGTTCACATTTAACCCCATGTCCCTCTCGGCTTGCACAAGTAACTTGTGCAATTCTTCAAGAGACACATCCTTATCTTGCATGTTAAAATTCACCCGGAATTGAACATACGCTTTGACTTTGGACAAGGAGTGTAGAATCCTATCTACAATGAGTTCTTTGGGGATTTCAACCTTTTGAATCTTCAAGGTCTCGACAAGCTCCATAAGTTTGAGCACATGAGGGCTAACCTTTTGGCCCTCTTTGAAGTCGAGATCAAAGAATGCCGCGGCCGCCACATATTGGACGATCCGCGGAGTTTGTGAAAACATTGTCACAAGCTTGGAGTAAATCTCATTAGCATTGCCCATTTTAAAGGCTCTCCTTTGGAGATCCGCCTCCATCGCAAATATCAAGACATTTTTTATTGCGGCGGACTCCTTTTGGTAAGCCTCATATGCTTCCCTAGTGGCGGGGTCGACCTAGTAGTAGGTTCGGGTGGAGAGGCCTCGGTAAGGTAACGAAGCTTCTTGTCACCTTGGGCGGCTAATTTGAGTTGGGCATCCCAATCGGAGAAATTTGACCCATTCTTTTCAAGTATACATCGATCCATGAAGGATCGGAGCCATGATGTATTAGCGAGAGGCGTGGCGTTAGGGGTTGGTGTTGCCATTTGTTATGAGAAAAAGAAGTGGTCTACAAAACAAAATAGAAGGAGTAAAACAAATGTCGTTTTAATAATAATACTCGTAAAAATGTATAATTTAAACAAGTTTTATGCATTTTTCTAGTGACCTCTACCCAACTAGATAAATGATTACAAGACCCAAATTCATATCGACTTAGGCACGGTATGGCCGATGAAACCTTTATCAATATAACTCGGTGGATTAACGTTTTAATCGATTCTACCTTTAGAACTCTTGGTCGATAAAATTACTCTAATAATTAACTATAGCCCAAAACACATCCGACAAGGGCACGGTATGGCCGATGAAACCCTTATCGAAAAACTTTTGTTGAGTTCAATCCAAATTTCGAATAAATGTGTCCATGATCCAAATCCACATCAACTTGGGCACGGTATGGCCGATGAAACCCTCATTAACATGAACTCGGTGGATTAACATTCATCACCCACTTCCCCTACGTAACAAGGTTTGTACCCCGGTAGGGCCGAGTGCACTCCCTCGCGAAATAGGTTTTCATGGTTTCTACTATTTGATAAGGCTATGTCTCAATTAATTGTTTTAGCGAGAGGTCATGTCAATTTATTATCTATCACGTTTTAAGTGAACTAAAGCGGTGAACTACGATAATTGTAATTGACACGGTCGATGAACTCGATTAGATGATGATGCATGTTTTAGTTATGGCGATTTAGCGATGCATGTGACATATAAATAAAATGCAAAACATAAAAATAAATCCTAGTATGGCCTTCCTAAAATAGAAAAACTATTTAACTATTACATATTCGGAAACCAACTCCATTGGTCCCTTGAACTTCGGTTGTGTCACGCATCTCGAGGTAACACAGTCTTTATGTATCGCCATCTTGAAGAAATCCGTCTTGGGGAACTCCGAGATAAATTAAATTACATAGCAAATTACATAATTTCCTATTATACATTTGTAACTAAAATAAAATAAATCTATTAAATTACAAAACGGTGATACGAGATCACAATAAATTACAACCGAATCGATATTCCCATACATTTCGGGAAATACCAATTAAAACTAAGGCCATACTAAGTAAAAATTACATAATTCAAAAATTACATAAATTAAATTATGACAATCATAAAGAAAATGCAGCAATATTATATGTATGAACATGCCCAATTTTATGCTAAATCGCCTTTAATTAGCCAATATCGTATATTACTCGGTTTTTACGGATTTGCGTGATTTCAACATTTTATAATCACGAAAATTACATAAATTCATATTTATGCATAAGTTAATTACCCTAACCTCTTAGGAGTCAAAATTTAGTCTTCACTAATTATTTGACCATAATTAACTCATATTTCTAAAATTGTTCATTAATGGACCAAAAATTACAAAAATAAGCTATAAACTTCAAATAAATCACAAAATTTCAAATAAATTTGAAATTTGAAATTTAAACTCATGAACATTCTGGAAAAAATACCATGACACTCATAATGTTCAAAACTTAGGTTAAAAAATTCAAAATTTTTCCGGAAAAACAATGTTGCGGTTTATCGGTTTTAACTAAAATAATCATAAAAACATGAGAAAAATTATATTCATTAACGTTTCAATTTTAGATCTGAAAAAGATAATTAAATGCAACATGTGACGTTTTTCCTTAGTCATAGATTATGTTTTATTAATTTTTCACTAATAATGTCACTATTTATGCTATTTTTCTTCAAAAAATCATAAATCATGCACAAAGACTTCAATATAGCCTATTATTTTACACACATATTGTAAAATTGCATGTGACAACATACTAAATTTCTATGACCAGATTCGAAATTTATCTCATATTAACCTATTTTTCACTTAAAACCAATTTTAATAATGAAAAATCCATTTTTCGAGCATAAGAAGTTCAAAAAATATGAAAATTTACAAGTTATTTCAAAATGACATTTTAATGCCATTATTGTATAATATGAATAGTAAAAAATGACATTTATACTCATAAAAATCATATTTTAATGCCATTATTGTATAATATGAACAATAAAAAATCCATAAATTAACCAAAATATCCTAAAAACATTTTAGAACCAGAAATTTTAACATGCATAAATTAATTTCGTGATATATCATAATAACACAAATTATACAAGTTTTATATGTTAATCTTTATAACTCGGAAAAACTTTTAACCGATTTGCATGCAAACAACCATGGCTCATTATACCGATTGATAGAAAAATAGATCTATATACTTAACATACTCATATATGTTTTAATTTAATTTGTCATAAAATTAAAGAATGATCTTATGCATGCAAACAAATAAACAAGAGAAAGAAGAAACATTGTTCTTACATTGGAAATTCGGTTAATATGGGCACAAGAGAGATCACCTTTCTCTCTTGTTCTTGTGCTTTCCTTTAATGGAAGAACTAAGATCCAAGTGTAGGATCTCTCCCAAAGCTAAATACCCAAAGCACACTCTTAATTAAAATTAATATTATGAATACTAGACAATATTAATTTTGTAGAAAATTGACCCAAAATAATTTTGATTTTAATCTCCCAAAACCGGTTAGGAGAGGAGAAGAGGAAGTGGAATATTTTTATCTCTCTAAAAATATTTTAGGTGAAATGAATAATCAACAACATAGTGATGTATTGTTTTATCAAAATATAAGGCAAAAACCCTTTGCCTTTTCTTGTGGTAAAACCGGGTAAGAGGTGGGGAGGGGAGCCAATGCATGCCTTTGTTTATCTTCACAATGTAAACTAGGGTTGCATGGCTAGTAAGGCAAGTAATCATTATGTTTACCACTCATATTTCAAACACAATATTTAGCTTAATCCACCTCTTAATTTCGGTACACTTATAACATGAAATCCATATTATTTTTGTCAATTTGTCAATATGTTACATGTCACATGTCACATGAATTTGTTATGTATTTTTAACATATTAAAAATCAACGTATTAATAAAAATACGTCATATACAAAAATTGACTTAGTAATTCATAATTACTTGTACCAAAATATTTATAAATCACAACAATTTGTATTTATAATAATTCATTCAAATTCAATTGTTTCCTTAAACAATAATTTCATCTGAGTAATGATACAATTCGACTACTCAGACCGTATTTCATTTTAATCAATTTCAATGAGATACGTAAATATTACTTCCAAAATCGTCCGTCAATTTTCAAGTAATTTAATTAACTCGCAACGTTATACGATTAATTAAATGATCAATTAAGAGTGTTGCCCTATAGGTATGACCTAGGGGATCAACTGATCACCACCGTCGCACGACAGTAATGTCAAACTCTAGTCAGCCAATCATTACCGATATGTGTGGACCAGTTGACAGTAAAAATATTACTTCCCAATTGTATTCTTTATAATGAGACTTAAACATGTGATCATCATGATCAACAGTCGTGATCGCATTATTGACGGAGGACACATATTCCAACATGAACACAAGTCTAAAGATAGGTGAGTTTAGCAAAACGATAGATAGGGTCCAAGGGTCAAAGATCTCGCTAGCCCACACGTCTTCCCCATATAATCTGCATCACGAACCTGTCATTCATGTAAACATGAATGCCACAGTCAGTGGAAAGTAACTCAGGGTTCTCCCAGCCACAATATGTCAAAAGGCAAGTAATTAAGAACTCAATTAAGTAAACAAGTACAAAGGTAAATACTTAAGGTAACAAGAGATCATAATTAGTAGGCATAGTGAAATAAGAATGAGTAAGCACACATGAGAAAAGAATAAATTAAGTCATTCGTTCACATATTGACTCGACTTAAAAATGTAAGACATATACAAACTATAGAAGGACAAGACAAACAACCTAGACTCCAACCTTCTGCTAGGACGATGATAAAAATACGGTCCTAGTCTAAACCTGGATCCAGACTCTCGGGATGGACGTCACCCGATTTGACATGCGGTAACCAATCCGCATCCAAGACTCGAAACATGGCACACAAACCGTAACCAAAGGTCGAGTAACCTCTAATCGGAAACATGGCACACATAACCGTAACCAAAGGTCCGAAAAAGGCGGAAGGATAACCCAATTCGGAAACATGGCACACAAAACCGTAACCAAAGGTCCGAAAGGGGTAAATAAGGAATGTCAAGTCGTCACACTATGTAAAATGTCACACTCGAGTCACAAATAACGGCCACAATAATTTGCATGATCGTAACGTAAACAAGTCCTAAATTGACCAATTACCAATCATGAGAAAGATGCATAACCAAATAAATGATTAACATAAGTTACAAGTGAAGGAAAACAACCAGGGGACTCCCAGCCGGGTTGGGTATCGGCAGCCGGTCCACCGGCTGGGACACACGCCATACTACAAAGTTCTAATTGAAAGTGTCAGGAAGCTCCCAGCCGGGTAGGGTACCGACGGCCTGTCCACGGGCTGGGACAACGGGCAGTTTGGAAATTCTTGAAAACATACAAGGGTCTCCCAACTGGGTGGGGCACCGGCGGCCAGTCCACCGGCTGGGACAATAGCCACTTTGAAAAAAAGCTTGAAAAGTTTATAGGGATCTCCCAGCCGGGTGGGGTACCGGCGGCCGGTCCACCGGCTGGGACTACCTGCGCTCGTGTTTCACCAAAACGACTGCTAAACACTTTGAAACCAACTAAAATCATTCCACAACAATTGTTTACATGTCCTAGCATGATTCTAACTCAGAAAAACATCGTATCTAAAACGGGAATTCAACCATTACGGATTTAAGACAATAAAGTTTGAAACTTCAACCATACATGTGAGAAATTTATGTGAGAACACAATTCAAGCAAAACACAACCAAAATTCAGATTTTAATGAAAGGCGAAAATAACAACCAAAGCATGCAAATTTGACACTTTGTCGAGTAACCCATCACCGTTACCTTATATGCACTCCAATCTTCTAATGAGTTGTCAACAATGTAAGAATCCTCTTCCGGGTTGTCTAGACCTTCCCCTAAACACAAGAAATGAAAGAATTAGGTCAAGAATTCGCATCCTCATAAGATGAGAATTTCGAAATATGAGGAAAGTTGACATATTTCTTTCTTAGAAAGAAGGAGAACGAGATGAGGAGGAGAATGGCGCAAGAATGGACGAAATTGGCGAAAAATTGAGTGAGATATGATGATTTTAGGGTTGAGTGGAGATGGAGTAACAATGGTGGTGTGCTTGTTGCAAAATTTCTGAAATTATGAGTGAAGGAGATAAAGTTGTGAGGTTTATGTGAGGGTTTTGTGAAGAGAAAATAGAAGGGAAAAAGGCCTATGAGGCATATTAGGCCCAACAACTCTAAATAAGTCGATTTCTACTAGAAATTACGTCTCAAACCACTACTACAGAAAATGTGATACACATCGGACTTTTTCACTAATGGACATCAGATATGCACCCGATGGTAAGTTGAATGATGTCCATTATAAGATCAATAGACATCAGACTTAAGTCCGATGTCCATTATATTAATAGACACCAGATATAAACGAAACCCGATGTTTATTTGATTAATAGACATCCGAGTTTTAAGAAATCCGATGTCTATATTTTGAATAGACATCAGAGGTTTTTCAAAGTCCGATGTCTATTTGAAAACATAGACATCAGTTTTATAAATATCTGATGTCTATTATTTTAATTTTTTACAAAAAATAATATTCCCTCCAATTCACAATAAACCTCCCATTTCATTTTGGCACAAAAATTAAAGAAACACATTACCCCGCCATATAATTAAATTTGGACCACACAAATACACTACCCCACCATACAATTAAATTTGGACAACACAAATACACTACTACACCATACAATTAAATTTGGACCACACAAACACGTGCCAAAAAAGGAAATAGGAAGGTTATTGTGAATAACCGAAAAAGGAAATAGTGAGGTTTATTGTGAATTGGAGGGAGTATAAAATATTATGCTATTATATAGTTGTCAGACATTAGTCCTACCCATGATCACAAATGCAAGATGATTCTCTAATTAACAACAATTATCTTTATACAATCAACCAATTACTCAAAGTCAATTAACCAAGATATTTAACATACAATATGTGCCAAGAGGTAAAGAGGTAATTATGTCCGGGCTTAGTGTCTTCGTTTCCGTTATTTCAAAAGCAACTCTCTGTCTCTCTCCCCTTCATCTAGTGCCTTCAGCGCTTTCATCCACCCTTCTTTCAGCTAATAATACTATGGTGATCAGGAAATTAAAACAACCACTCTTCCAACTCTGAAGATTCATGATCTTTAATGCTTGTTGTGCCGTTTATAATAGGGCCCTTAGGGACTAGACATAGATAATGATTCCAAGTCCACTCCATCAGCTAGTCCATGAATAAGAGTTGCCTGAGTAGAAATAAGGTTTCTGATGGACAGAAGCTCCCCCTCCAAATCTGAGATTTCTTTCGATGTAATCATGGAAGAAAGTTAGAAATGTAAGCAAGATAATGCAAAAAGAGTTCCAGTACGCATCTCATTCACAAACACAAGCTTAAGAGCCAAAGCAAAGTCTAAGTGCCTGATAGCCCATCAAATCTAACTAGAAAAAGGCACAGACGGCTTATCACCATTGCACTGCTGATATTGGGGAATATCCATCAAAGATTTACATAAAACATAGAAGTTCGTGATTTCTTTTAGATTGTTATGCGCCTCAACTACAAGGCCTACCATAGGCTCAAACACAGTTCACTGAGTTCAGTACCGGCATACACAAGACCACATAAAGGGTTGAATACTACATTAACAAGTTGTATAAAGCAAGAAAGAATTATTGAACATGAGCAACGAGCCAAAGAGGATCGGCTAATAACCACCACCTATACATATGACAACTAGTAGTGCACGCCCATTTATACACACAACACATATATTAAAACATATACGGACACTTGTGCCAAACAATGAACTTAAAAATAGGCTAATTCAATTATGAAAAACTTCAAATCAGCAACAAGTTCATCATCACTTTGTTGACATATTGAGTACTGAATGTCTACACAACTTTATAAATAGGCTATTACACCAAAGTGAGCTAAAAAAACAGTCAGAGATGATCATTCTAGATGTTAAACGAATTAAAAGGGACTAGAAGAAAATTGACACAAAAATGACGAAAGACAAACTAAATGCCCATGAATTGTAGAGATAAGGGTCTGGAGTCCTGGATTATACCCACATTAAAGAATAGAAAGTATTGGTGTGAAATAAAAAGTTATTCACTATGAAAACCAAAATAAATATTGATTCCTCTCATGAGTCCACTTGCCTCTAACATTTCAGTCAGGTTTTCGAGTATTTAACACAAGTAACAACTAAACAACACAGCCAGATCCCCTTAATCGTCATTACGAAACGCATAAGTGGCCTAATCAAAACTGAAACTGATCAAGTGTTAAGCAAGCAGCTTAAAAGTAAGACGAAGGAGGACATTCAATCGATTTAATCTACAAATTTATTTCACATAACAGTCGTCCAAACACTCAATTAACCAAAAAAAATCGAAAACTTGAATCGAAGCGCTACTATACATTCAGTAGACTGAAATAAGAGATGTGAAAAGAAAGAGAAGAAGAAGAATATACCAAAAGAAGACTGAAAATGAATAGGAGCGATAGATGAGAACGGAAGATTAATGCGACGGAAGCCATTGATGAAGAAGTTGGGTATTTATAGAGAGCAATGAAGAGTGTCGTCTTGAACCTCGTCACACTGCTCTCACTAACACCACCAATATATTGATAACAAAATTCAACAAAATTTCTACAAAATATTAGTCTACTTAACAAAGAAAATAACAAACCTATAAAAGAGATATTGCTCAGCTCTGCAAAAAAAGGCAAATTAACAAGGATCAGAGCACGATAAATCTAAGAAACATAAAATCAGTCGAACCATATCATAAAAAAGCGATAATCTGACTACAAATTAACAAAAATTAGAGCGATTATCTAACTACTCTAAACCAAAGAAGTAACACAAAGTAGAAAATTTCCCAATCGTTGTTGCTCCTTTCAAGCATATCACTGAAACCCCATGTGCTGAATCTAGTTCGTAATCCGATAAACCTGCAATTTCTTTGTTATTTAAGCAACCCACTAAATTTTGACATCCCAAAAGTAAAAATTATCGCAGGATACAACATATTATATCGAACAGATGGTAGGCCTAATAAAACAATACTGAATCAAACACCATCTATAACAACAACTACAAGAAGAGAATAAGAAGAAGATACAAGAAAGGAAGTGAGATCTAAGAAGGCGGACCTTGAGGAAGTATAAAAATTTGACAGAAGTTCATAGCGTGTGTCAATACCGTCAAATTCATCAATTTAGGGTTTCCTTTTCCCTAAACATTCAACAATTTCATCAAATCAAAATCAATTAAGCACAAGATAACATTAGTTTAACAATTAATTAGATTTGGAATGAAATTGACAAAGAAACTGGAAAAAAAAAAAAGTAAAGAGGAAAGAAACCCGTTGAAAATCGCGAGGACCGACGCCTGGGAGGTAAAGTGAGTGAAAATAGGAGATTAGCGTCGACGCGGGTGTCGTTGGTGAGTCTGCGACTGGGAGCTTTGACGAATATGCATATGGCTTAGGGTTGAGTGTGAGAGGGATGAAGAAGGAGATATGGTCATATGGTGGATTAGTGGGTAGTGTGATAAACTGATACACTCTCTCATCCAGACCAAAGGTTACACTTACGGTTGTTTTATCACACTTGTCGAGACACGTTTTATAACGTGCATATTTTTAGTTACACATTATTAAAAATTATAAAAATTTGATATTCTTATAGCATTTATGACGATAAATCAAACAAGATCTCACATGACTATATTTTGTCTTAGATTAAGAATAATATCAAAGATTCCCTAAGACCATGAATAGAGCCAAAAAGCAACTATAACCTTTGGTCTGAATGGGAGGAAGTAATTAGGAGGGCTGAGCATCGGTCCAAGACCGGACCGGACCAAACCGGACCGAAGACTGAAAATAATTTTTTTGTGAACCGAAGACCGGACCTAAAACTTTCGGTCTTGGACCGGACCAAACCCGAAATATTCGGTCCCGGTCCGGTCTTAGACCGAAATGGACCTAGAACCAATTCTTTCACTTTTTCGTGTATGATAATTACATTTAAGTTTCACTAAATTAAATGTCGATAAATAATTAGACGATTGTTTTTGAGAAAAAAATACTTAATATTAATTTATAATGTCTTGTGAAAATAAAATGGTAATTTAGTTTATAATATTCTAATGATAGTCTTTAGAAACATAAAATTCGGTCCATTTGGTCCGGACCTAAAATATCTGGGTTTGGTCCGAACCGGACCGAAGACCGAAAACTCAAAAAATGAGGGCCGAGGACCGGACCTAAAAAATTCGGTCCGGGTATGGTCCAGACCAAATGGTCCGGTCCGGTCCATTTTTCCGATCCGGACCTAAACTTGCTCACACCTAGGGCGAAATGTTTTAAAGGTATTTTGTGTGAATAAATATACATCTGATATTTAAATGACTGATGCCTATTAAAACAGGATTTTATGGACATCAGTATTATAGGAAAACAGATGCATATCTAACTGCATGGACATCAGTTTTTTTCAAAACTGTGATGTCTATAGTTTATACATCAGTTTTTTTAAATATCAGATGTCTATAAAGTGATTTCTATTACGTTTTTTGTAGTAGTGAGCCTACTATAACTCAAGACAGAAAATATTATTATCATTATCTCTATTATCACTCCCGTTATACGACTACGACGATATTTTATAAAAATAAGTTTTAAATTACAATTATTTAAATAAAAGTTATTTAAAACATGATGAAAAGCGCGGGTGTTACAATCATCCCTCCGTTTAAAAAGTTTCGTCCTCGAAACTTGGAGCATGGGAGATTACCTCACGGGAACAAATCCGGGTACTTGATACACATAGAAGCTTCTGGTTCCCACGTCTCTTCTTCTACATTGCCACACATCCATAGAACCTTCTCTAAGGGTGTGTTTGGATTGAGGGATTTGGAGGGAAAGGGAGGGTAGGGAATTGAAAGGATGAGAAATTCATAGTTTGGTTAGCAAAATGAAGGTAGAAGGATTTGGAGGGGAGGGAAAATGGATCCATCCATTTCCCTCATACAAGGCAAATTATTT